>NC_056525.1:197705269-197717609 GCF_019175285.1 Sceloporus undulatus | reverse complement strand
TCTCACCTCTTGCCACTCTACTCAGAGGAGGGAATAGTTCCTTTTTTATAACAGTAAACTACAGTAGTTACATTGACCATGAATAAATCGACCCAGGATTTTTTGGAGTCAATCTTCAGACTAAAATTTCTAGACTTATACATGAATACATACAATATACATTAACAATGTATTATTCAATTTGATTGACAGAAGTTACTGTGTTTCAGTACTTGAATTGGAAACACTACATTGTCCTTATCTCACTCAAAGGCTTTTGGATAACAGATTACAACAATACAATGCAGATGACCTGCAGAGCTTGGTATTAGATGTTGCTGACTCTATACTATCAACTAAAATGGTGGGGGGAGTGGGGGGAGTACAGAACCAACTAGCTGAAAGATAGATGTTATAAAAATTCTTTTGAAGTATGTGTCTGGAGATATTGTACTAAAAATTAATGAACTCTTCAAAAGCATTTTTTCCTGACGCAGAACTGCAACAGTATCACATAGATACTGTTTGGTTCAAAGGTTTGCACAAAATAAGTCATTAAATATGATTAACAATGTTACTGTCGTGTGTTTTAAATTATTTTAGTGCTCCCTAGAAGTACTGACATAAAAATTATGATCCTGAGAACACCTGTGATTACATTTCCCCTGAAAGTCTATACATATTTTTCATGAGCTGGGACACTCCTTCCAAAATCAGTGCATTACTGGCAGAACTTCTTAAAGGTTTTGGCAATATTTAAAGCTTGGTCCCATTTTAGTTTCATGTTACATATTCTTGTTCATATCTAGCATTTACAATAGTAGTAGTCTTTGCAAAACAAGTAACCATGGTGGGTTACAGACGGGCAAAAAGGGGTGTATTCATGACGTCATGAAGGTAAAGCCTTCAGACGGGCCTTACCTGAATGCCGTCATGAACACGCCCCCCGCACGCCCCAAGCGGGAAGAAGCGGCATTAAAAAGGTGCTGCTTTTTTCCGCTTCTTTTTGATTTGCGGCGTACGTGCGCAGCTGCGTCTGTAAGCTGCTGCACCGGTACGTCAGAATTGCCCCGCCGCAAATATAAGTTGCCCGTTTAAAAGCTCCATGTCAGCTGCGTCGCATAATGGGTCGGGGTCCGGGACATGCGCGGTTTGCAGTCAGGCTTTAATTGCAGCGTCCGCTGCCATGCAGGTGTGGAAGCTGCAGCACAGCTGCAGCGCATTTTAAGACTCGTAACCCTAACCCTAACCCTAACCATAGAGCTGCATGTACGCATGCGCTGCTTGGAAAGTTTGGAATTTAAAGTGACCCCCTACACACATTCCTGTGCTATTTTCACCTAACAATAAAAAACGCTAAAACTGTAAATATTTACATATGTACAAAGGAGGTGATGGGGGATGGCAGGGGGACAGCGGTGGCAGCTGAGACAGCTGTGGCTGCGCATTGCAGATTCAGCAGGAGCGCGGGGACCAAAGGAGAGGAGGCATCTATGATGCTGGTGACACTGGCAAAGTGCAAGCGGACAAGGATGCCAACACCAGCTGGCAGGAGACCACCTTTGTTCTTGGGCAGAGCGGGGGGAAAAGTTTTAAAGGGGCTTGGGCACTTTAAATGTGCCCATAGGCTTTCTGCCGCCACTGATTAGCGCTGCGGATGCGCAGCTGCGCATCCGCCAGCCGGCAAAGGGGGAAAAAAGCCGCGGTTTGGGCCGCCCGTGAGGAAGCTGCCTCTCTCTTTGCGGCGCCCTCCGAGGCGGCGGTTTGGAAACTCCGGGTCCGAAACGGACCCAGGTGAGGCGTCTTCATTGCCCCCCGTGTGGAAGCCCCAACACCTGAAGCACGCCCCCCGGGCGGGCCGTCTGGAGGCTCCGTATTCAGCTGAATACACCTCCAAGACGTCCTCCCCTGCCCGTCTGTAACCCGCCCATGTAAACACTACTGTGGATGTTATACTGATGCTGGCAGAAGAAAGGAGCACTCCCATTTTTCCATGCCTCCCCATAAAATACTGAGAAATCTTATGCCTTGATTAGCCAAGAAAAGAAGCATATATGCCTTCCACCTCAGTTAATCAGTTTATTTTCTTGCACATTAACATGCTTGCAAGAGTGGTTACTTTAAGAATCAAGAAAACAAGCCCAAGTTTTCTACATACAATTAACACCCATAATACCAATCTCAACATTAAAAATATTATAAAATGCAAAAAAAACAAAGTGGATGCTATTTAGGAGTCATAGTAGTAAATCAATTTCAGAATTCAACTAACAACTTAATGCACAAAAGAAAAGCAAGCATGACAGTGCAGTAAAAGAGCACTGAATAAGCCTGTAATAATGTTATTATTTTAGTGACTTCTACCTAGATGCAACACAAAACATTATCAATATTATTAGTTATCAAAAGTTTCAAAAATAAAGATCCAGGTATTTTTTCAGACTACACAATTATAGTATGATTATTCCACTTTAACTATGATGACAATATCCTATGGAAACCTGGGGCTTGTAGTCTAGTGAGGTCCTACAGCTTTCTGGCTGAGAATTCTAAATGCCCTTCCCTATAATACAACAATGATAGTTAAAGTGTCAGCATGGCAGTACAATTGTACAGTATGGAAAGACCTCAGATAAATACAGTTGGTCCTTCACATTTATGGCTTTGACTTTTGCAGATTTGGTTATTTGTGGTTTTGATTAATATGTTCTCTCTAGGAATCTCTAAGTCCTCCAGTACAATTCTGCTAGAAGTTGACCACAGAGTTGTGCTGGAGAATTTAAGTGATTACTAGAGAAAATACTTCTCTAGGCATTTGTAGGTCCTCCAGAATGATTCTATAATCAACTTCTGGAAGGTGTTGACCATAGAGTTGCACTGGAGGACCTGGAAATTCCTAGAGAGGTTCTCTTAGGTAAAAAGAATAGTGTCTTTTTTATTTATGTTTTTTCCACATTCATGGAGATTCCTTCACAGTGAATGTGGAGGGATCACTGTGCACCATGCTTGTCTATTTGTATGACTCGCAAATGGCCAACTTTTTTAGTCTGAAGGATATTCTCAGCCAAATGAAGTAAAGATCTCCAAGCTGATTTGCCAGCACCAGTAGCCACCCACAAATAGGGGCGACGTTCTCCACTAGGTTTCATCTAGAAGGAAGCAACAAGTAATTTTAGCAATTTTTCTTCCAGAGTGAGAAAATCTTTGAAAACCATGCAGTTTGCAAGCCTATTTGCAATTCGGGACAAGTTCAGAGCAAAATTTGCAGTGGTTATTTTGCAAGTGGTTATTTTTGGAAATAACATTTGCTGCACAGAAAACAAAAGTCCAGTATATATGTATTATTTTCTGGACAAAAAATGCTGTCATATATGCAAATTATCTATGTGCACATTTTGCACAGAATAAAACCCCAATTACAGCCTTTTCTGTACAGGTTACAGCTTTTTCTGCATAGGAAATACTATTTTTCCTTTAAAATATATCCTGCAAAGAAAATACAGTGTGTGAATTTTGCACAAAATAAGTCCTGGACTACAAAGATTCTTGTCAGTACAGGACTGTTTTCATCTAAGTTTCTTAACACTCAAAAAACAATAATTTTTCAACAATTTTTGAATATTTTTAAATATTCTTTCCACCCTAAACAGCTTAGCTGCAGAGAATCTGTTCCTCTCATTAAGAAAAAGAATAGAGGCTCTTATTGTCTGAAAGAAAGAAAAAAAGCAGTACCTTGTATGCTGTTTGTAAAGTTGTTACAGTACTACTGTTACTGTGAGCTCATAATACTTCAATATTAGCATATCAGATACTGATTCTCTCTGTGCTGCCAAGCCCTTTTAGCACTGAGTTGTGAAAAATGGTCTCTGAGTGGTGGGCAACATGAATCCCTACAGATGTTGTTGGAATATAACTACCATCAGCATTAGTGAAAGCAGGCAATGGTGTGCAATGTTGAGAGATGGCGCTCAGAAACAAGTGAAAGACACACATCTTTCCACTCCCAAGGATGCATAAGTTTCTATAAAAACAGAAACATCATCTCCCAATGAGACAGCACCAACTGGTAAGTGGAAATATGATGTATTTTTTTGCTCTGGCTAACAGTTATGTACGTGCGAAAGGTTACAGCAGAAGCTAAAAATTTTGTGCATTCACCATATATTTTAAAATGGACAGCTTTATCAAAAAACAGTCCCAGTAAACTCAGTGGCTTTACTGAGTCCCAGAAACCCTTCTATAAACACAAGTGCATTCCATCACATGTAGATACATTCCAATGTGCCATTATTAAATATGAAGAACTGTACTCAGATCAGCTGCCTGCATATACTGTACCCATGCTAAATATTATGTGTAAATAATATGTGTATACAGATCTTCAATGTGTATACACAAGTGCACAAACTGTAACTCAATTGAATGTGACATGTGAACAACCCTCTTCTTGTCCCCTCAGGGCCTCTCCCAGACACAAGAACTCCCTAATACGGAAAGCTACATTGGCCCCCTCCTTTTTGTCCTTTCACTGAAAGGCAAAAACTTTTTTATTCAGATACATTTTGGTAACTGACCAGTTGCTGAAGAAGGAATATACTAAAAGGTAGGTGATGCATTTTTTTTAGTAATGTGTTTTAAATTATGTTTCTCCTCTAACTGTACTTTAATGTTTGAATATGTTTTGTGTGAGTTCACAAACAGAAACACAGTACTGAATTCTAAGCAGCCACAGAGCTGCTAGGTTGTCCAGACTGGTTATCTCTGCTGTATAGTCTGTGGTGTTTCTTTCTTTTTCTGGCCCTACTATTTGAAAAGCTTCAAATTCCACATAGTTCCACTGATGTAAGCTCCAACGCAGGAGCAGCCATACTAGCCACACCATTAAAATGAAGGCCTTATGTAAACATACAGAAGATGATTCCAGAGTATCCAAATACGACACAATTTCAGACATAGGTAAATTTTCAATAGACAAGTGAAAGGTTCCAGAAAATACTTGACTAGGAAGACAAAACAGAACCAAACATGAAGCAGAATACTGTACATTTTACAATCTGAGGTGTGAAATGGCAGGAGTGACTGCTCTTCATTGCAACACAATCTGGTCCTGAAAAAAAAATTAAGCGTCAAATATACAGCCTAATAACGTGACAAAATGGAAAACAGTCTCCCAACTGTCAGTTCCCTGCCACTCAAGGCCTAAGCAACAGTTCCTAGTGATCAAATGCTATCATAGAGCCAGTATGCTCACATATAACATCAACAAGGGGTCAAAGAACAGACATTAAACAAGTAGCATTCTGAATAAAAGGTCCCACACAACACAAGCTGACATAACCCACAGAAGATGGATGAGGAATGGGTGATTTACAATTATAACTACAGCAAAGTGTATGCTTAAACAGGACCATTCTTTGCATTGATCAGTGAACGTCTTTCCAAAAAGCAGATGGAGTGAAGAAAAGCCTATCTACTACCAACCACTTTGTTGCCTTAAGAATCCCAGGTGGGTTGTCAGCTTTCTCATAATTTCATTTGTTTTTGCAGGATTGATTTATTATCAGCTGTTCAAGTAAGCGCCACAATGTCTACATTCACTTGAATAGGAAAAAATAAAACATCTCCAATCTAAACAATAACTAGAAGGAATGCCACCCTTCAGAAAGGATCCTTCAGACAACAGCTCTTGGTAGATAGCGAGCATGCTTCAATTAGCCATCTTCCAACAGAGAACATAGTCATCATCTGCACTTTTCGGGTGCACAGAATTAGTGTTAACCTTGCCCTGACAAGTAATGGCTGAAAGACTGATCGCCTTCTTATTCTTCACCCCTGTTTTGGTGGTGTAGCTTCCCCTCCTTGCAACATGGAAAAAGGGGCAGATACAATGCATTCGCTTGAATAAGGTGAAAAATGCTATATGGGCAATGCCTGTGTGAATGAATGGGTGCTCTCACAGCTTTTCCCAATTCTTATTTTGCCCACAGAATTTATAAAATATTCTAAATAAAAGCTAGTGAATACTCACACAAAGAACATTTCTGAGTTCACAGCATCAGCTATAGGCTAGTAAGCAGCAGGTATTACAGAATTTACTAAAGAAAATAACTCTACTTTAAACATAATTAAAAGGCAACAACTTTTTGTGCTGTAGCCGAGATAAACAGTGTACCTGTGAATGGGGCAAAACTCATTTCATCTTAGTATACAGGAGGACAGAGACACTACTGCATGAATAATACTACACTTGGAAAATAAGTTTGAACAAAGACTGAATTTAGGGGCTTGACAGAACGCCCCAAAAGTGCAGCATAACACCATCCCTTTCCTAGCCGGATCAGGGCCGCAGCAACCACACCTCACAGCTCCTATACAGCCTTTCAAGAGTGCGAAAAGGAGCTGCAAAAGGTGGCTCCTTTTTGCACCCCTGAAAGGGCACCATAGCCATGGCAGCACAGCTATACGGCGCTCCTTCGGTGATGTGTCATATGGACGTAATGCCGGTGGAGCTCTATGACGCCACATGCCATGTGCAGCAGCGCCCAGCTTCATGGCACCCTGTGGGTAGTGCCCTGACTCCACTCCCAGGCTGGCCTTTCAGGCCAGTCTGTACAGGGCCTTAGTCATTTAATTGGTACCTACTTATTTCTCAATGGGTACTTCAATTTGTCTGCACTGGCCAAAAGGAAGCATCATGTTTTGGCAGCATACTGTTTAGATGATGCATGATCCAAACCCTGGTTCTGGTGTGAACAACCCACACAATATTCAACATGCTGGGAACCAGAACCAGGCTACAGCACCCTTAACGTGCAATAAAATGGCATACTTCTTATTCTAGATCTTTTGGGAAGATCCGGAATCCTCTGTTTCCACACCCAGGATGGCTGTTTGCATGGACATCCCGGTTGCTCCCTCTGAGGTCAGAATGAGACACCCAGCCATGTGATCATCACTGAGCACTTTGTTCTACCCTCAGAAGAGAGCAGCCTGCGGTAGAAGATGAACCTGGAGGGTTAGCAGGACACCTGTGTAGACAGGTGCCCTGGCACAGAAATGGAAAGCCAGGTAGCAGGGGAAGGCAGGGACAGCTCTGAGGCCAGGGTACTCCAGGCTGCCCCAATACAGACAAGACCAAGGTCTCCAATTTAGATCAAGGCCAGCTCACCCAGTTTCAGTTCTTAGCTATAAAGCCAATGTAATGTATAGGTTCATTCATCTCCTCCTCCCAGTTTTACAGTTGTATCTAACAGATTCTGATCCTATAGGAAGGCTCTATCTTTTAGTCTCTGTACAGTTTTAAGTATATGCTTCACCTATTGATAAAATTAATAATTTTTAATAACTAATAAAATTTAAATCTAAATGTTATTATTCAAACACCAGTTGCCAATACAGATGATGTGGGAACTGGGAACTTGCTTTGTTCTCACTGTACAATCCTGTATGTATCAGAAATGCCACAGACTTCAGTGAGACTTAGTCCAAGGATAACCATCATATGCTCCCCGATGCTCCTCGATGATATATGACTCCCCCCTATATGTACAGCATTATCGAGCACATTTACCTGGCCTGGATTTGATGTATGGTTTTAATCTGCATTTTGAAATGTTTTTATTGAAGTTTTATTTATGTATTGCAATTTTTACCCTGTATTTTGTATTTGATATTGCAATTTTTACCTGTACACCGCTATGATCAACACGGAATAGCGGTTTATAAATAAAACCTATTATTATTATTATTATCATCATCATCATATGATTGAAATCAAAGATGTCTAAGTAAATTTTAGTTTTTAATCACTTTGGAAAATAAATGTAAATGAAAATAGAAATCATCCACTCTATAGTAACAAGAGAGATTTTAGTTTAGAACAAAAACTTCAGTATTATCTTTGTTTTCCAAAGGCCACATCATGTTAAAGCAATGAAGCAATACCCTGTTGACTCCCAGACTTCAAATATCCAGTCATTCAGTACCCTGAAATTACTTTCCAACATCAAGAGGGTTTTATATTTAGTAATTCAGCCTACATAGAAAAAGCATATTATTAATATGTTAACATTAAAATTACTGTTTTCTTGATCTTTGGCTGAAGATCTCTGTAGTTTGAACTGGCTATTTACAAACACCTCCATAGAATACAGTCTACTCATTTCCTTGAAATAACTCATATGACTCCTTCTTCCCAACTCTTAAGTTTTCTGGACTGACCTGTTTCCCTATTTCATGCCTTTGGGAAGGCAAAGGAAATCTCCCTCCAAGCTTCTATGAGTTTTCTTCCTTCTAGGGCTTTCATGACTCTAACCTGTCTAGAGTAGAACAAATATTAATGTGTTTACCTTGAGTCACATTATGTACAGCTACCGTACTTTATGTCCCAGTTTCCATCTTTGCACAATAAGGTCACCTCCACATGACCACAACACTCCTGCTGTAATAATAAGTATGAATGGGGCCTCAGTAAAATTGCTGGGCATTTTATTTTGGCTTGATTATTTATCATGTATCTATTGATATATTTATACTTACATTCCACTTTTTTCCTGGGATGAGATTATGGATTTGCCAACTCTGGTAAACAACATTCCACGTTGACACATTGTGTATGAGGCAGGAAAAAATGTGTACCTATGTTTGGATGAAACTGAGATATAGTCCCACTTAAACGACAGAAGTGTACACTTAATTCTGCCAAATGACTGAGTCATGATGGCCCAATTAAGTTTGGGGGGGAAACAGGCCACAACAGAAGAAAGCAAAATGAAAAGCTGGGGAGGGACAGGCAAATTCATGATTCCTGGTTTCTCTTTCAAAAAATAGAATCACAGAGTTGGAAGAGACCACAAGGACCATTCAGTCCAACCTCCTGCCATGCAGGAAGACACAACCAAAGCCTTGTTTACTTCCCTTTAAGGTCAGAGAGTATTGTTAGGTACCCTAGACTTTTTTGTGTATCATGAAGAGATGACAGAACCCCAGGCCTGGGCCCTGTTGCTTGTTATGTTCATCAAAATAAATAGAAGACCCAACCCCCCCAACATGGCAGAAGCAACTAACAAGTCCCACAGAGCCTAACTGCTCCCCATAAAGGGAAGCCAAATGCTTCTGCGCAACACAGGCAGGCAGAGGCGGCCCTCCTCCTCCTCCTCCCCCCCTCCCCCTCGAGCAGCCAAAATAGAGACGACTCAGAGCCTCCAGTGTAAACAGAAGGAAAATGTGACAAGCTCTTGAAAGGGGAGGAGGAGCCAACACACTCTTCTCTCTCTCTCTCTCTCTCTCTCGCAACCAGCACAACAGAGCTGCAAAAACTCCTGTGGAGCACATTTCATCAGGGCTCCTTTGGCCAGACAGTAAGAGCCGTTCGACAGTGGAACACACTCCATTGAAATGTAATGGAGTCTCCTTCTTGGAGGCCTTTAAGCAGAGGCTGGGTGGCCATCTGTCAATGGGGATGCTTTGACTGAGAGTTCCTGCATAGCAGAAGGGGGTTGGACTGGATGGCCCTTGTGGTCCCTTCTGATTCTATGAGAGTCAGGAAGGCCCAAAGTGACCTGGAGGCGGTGGAGGGTGGGGTGTCCCCTTGATAGGATACATGACACTCAGGCTCCAGACGCTTCAGTGAGTATTCAGAGACCTGTGGGATCCAGCCTTGTACCTGGAGGTCAAAGAGAAGCTCTGCGTCTTCTTCCTCAGACACACACAGAGAGAGAGAGAGAGGCCTTTCATGGCTCTCGCCCTCCTTTGTTGCTGCGGGGCTCCGGTTAAAGGCTCGCCCTCTTTGGCAGGCCTTCAAGGCGAAGAAGGGAAGGGAAGGCCCCAAAGCAGAGCCAAACAGGCGGCCGCCTCGGCCTCCAGGGCACCAAGCTCAGGAGCGCCTCCTGAATCCTCCAAATGCATGGGGAGAGAAAGCACAAGTCGTACACACATACTCTACCTTCATGTTATTTACTTGTACGCCGCCTTTCTCCCAGAAGGGACACACTCTCTCTCATCCAAAACACGCTGCAGAAACAATCCGTTTGGAGACCGCTTTACCTGCCCTGGGCCAATGCTAGGGAGGCATTGAGCCGTAGAGCTCTGGTGCCACAATAGACTACCATCCCCAGGATTCCCCAGCACTGACCCAGGGCAGCTAAAGCGGTATCCAAGTGGATTGTTTCCGCAGTGTGCTTTGGACCCCTCTCCTCTTTTCTGCCCCCTTTTGGTTCGCTTTTTTTGTTGGTCTGACGAAACAAAGGGAAGGGCGGGCTCCTCTGCTGCCTTCCCCGGCCTAGCGACGATGTTATTATCATGGGGGCGCTGTTGGCCATGGGGATTGGGGAAGGCCATTCAGGGGCGCGAGACCCTTGTTTTTTGCTTCCTGGGACGTTGCGCACGCGGCCGTGACGTCACCGCCAGCTCGCGCTCCCGCTCCGCCTCGCCCCTCCCCCCCCCCCACACACACACTCACCGACTGACTGACTGACTGAGTGGCCGTTTGTTGAGCTGCCCCTTCCCCAACCGCCGTCCCCTCCCCCTGCGCGAGCCACTCACCTTGGGTTTTGATCCTCCTCCCCAACAATCGTCCTCCTCCGAGTTAAGTTCGAGAGAGAGCCTGAGGAACTGCAACAAAAGACCCTTCTCCCCTTTCTTCAGATACAAAATGGGGGCGGTGGGTTTTCAGACTCAGCTGGCGGAAGAAGGAAGGAAACCCGCCGCCCGCTGTCCCTGCGCTCTTTCTCTCTCTCTCTCTCCTCCTTCCCACGCTATCGCCAGCGCCGACTTGTTGTTTGTGTCGCTGCGAGAGACGTTCGGAGGGGAGGGAGGGGGAAGGGAAAGGAGCGGAACAGCTGAGAGGATGTAAACACTGGGTCACGTGAGGGAGGGGAAGAAGCCACGCCCCCTTTTTTCCTCGCTTTAGGAATGGGCGCCCGGGCCACGCAATACCCAGAGGCCACGCCCCTTTTTCTTCTTCGCTTTACGAATGGGCTCCCTGGCCACTCAATAGCCAGAGGTCCCGCCCCGCAACTCGGCGGCCAATGAGAAGCATGAATAGAGGGTGACGTCAGAACCCGGCGGCCAATAGGGACTCCCCCGTTCCTGAGGCAGTTTTATGTTTTGTTTTGGGTCGCTCTGCAGCCAAAGGAAGGAGGGAGAAAAGAGGCCAGAGTGGGCGGGAGGCGAGGAACATGTCTCTTTAAAAACAGACAAAGAGAAAGATAAATGTTTACTTATATGTCTGTCTACAGTCCAGTGGTTCTCAACCTTTGGGGCCTCCAAACGTTTTGGACTTCAATTCCCAGAAGTCCCAGTGAGGATGCTCACTGTCCAGGAAGTCTCAAATATCTAGAAGACCAAAGGCTGAGAACCACTGACTCCATTTTGTGCTCTGCCTTTCTCCCAGGACTCAGGACCCAAGGATGAAAAGCATTTTTTTAAAAAAATTACAATAAAAATTCAAAATGTTTAAAGTTGGGTTTAGTGCATTGGCCATAACTAAATTCTCCAGGTACAGATACACACAGCACTTAGCAGTAGTAAAACAGTAATAAATGACAAGAAACAGAACAGAGAGTCTTTTGCAACACACTGCCAATTCAGATCCTGTTTGCCCAGTCAGCCAAGTGGTCCCTGGACAAACTTCTTCTTACATACTTTCCCCACCTGTTGGCAAAAAAGTCATCTAGTGAGGAAAGAATACCAGCACGTTTGGGAGAATTTTTCCACCCAAAGCCTATATAAAAAGGCCTGGAACGTCAGAGGTGACTTCTCTGATTCTAACTGGCCATCCTGCTTCCATCTGTATAGCAAATCCTTTTGCTGTGCTAATCTCTGCAAGAAGCATCCTGGTCCCTGTTCTTGTAAACTTACAACTGAATCACTGTTGTAATCATTAGGTTGTAATCACCGTTTTCTGTTCAGAGCCTGAAAATCTTGGCTCACTTGTCCTTTCCTGAGGGGATCTCCCTTCCCTTGGTTTCATGTCGCTCACTAATAGCAGATTCTAATCCCAAACAAAGTGACTGCAAGTAAAGATGATGATGACATGATGATGTGTTTGCATCTTTATATTTTAGGAGTCTTCTCTGTTTCAGGTAGATTAGGTCATGTTTAAACCACAGGAGAGAAGCAAATTCTGACAAGCAAGAACAAGTCTTGACACAATGCTAGCGCTGCGTTCTCATGAGTAGCCTAAAGTTATTTGCAAACTTTCCTGAGAAAGAGCAAATACTTGGGGAACCTGGGGCATGTGTACTGCTGCCTCACAACAGGTGAGAAAAGCAATGCTGCCAACAAGCCTCAAAGACATTCCCCTGAATGTTTTACCAAAATCCCTGGAATTCCCCAATATTTACCAGAATATTCAGTCAAA
>NC_056525.1:197684317-197705169 GCF_019175285.1 Sceloporus undulatus | reverse complement strand
TAAAAACAACAGTTTGCAGAAAAATACTCTGCAAAGAAAAATGTAAAAATTATAGAAGCCAGTGAGTAAATGTTAGAAAACAAAACCATAAAACGGGCTTATTTACAGAATCAGTACATGCAATTTTATTTGCTGACCTGTTTCTTTATATGTGTGCACACTGGGCTATTTCTGTCCCAAGAAACTTTGATCCGACATCACATTAACCCTTGAATTGACCATGTGATGCAGGTGATATGCCAATCTGCATCACATGTTGTACTAACTTGGTAAACCGGAGGGCCATATTCAAGTATGGCTGCAGGGAAGCAGATGCATGTAGTGATGGTTGGTGGCCTCTATGACAGGATCATGGTGAATCTGCTTTGGGTTCTATTCCAAAGAGGAGGTATCGACAGTGCTGGACTCTAACCTCGAAATAAATCCAGTACCTTGAGTATGTCCTTCAAAATCTGGAATAAAAGCCAGAATTGACTCACTGCCATTGAAACGACTGGCTGCTAATGGTTATGTAGCTGCATTTGCAGGTGTATCTCGGTATGTAGGACAGCAGGTTTCAATCTGTCTTTCCTACTGACTGAGATATAAGGATTGATAGGTGACATAAGTCTCTTATTTTTCCTATATTTTCTTCTCTAAAAGACTGCTGAGGAAGGATCCCTTCCAGCTAGGAACAAGAGGATCCTGATGCTAGCATACCTGCATTTGTTCTTATCAAATATTATGATCCATGCAAGTATTCACCTAGTATTCATACATCCCTAAGTTTTACAGGAAATTATTCTGCACTAAAAAGCATATGGGAGTTGGCCCCAAAAATACTCCTTTTCACAATAAAAACACTTTTTGTGCAAAAAACATGCTGTTTTCAGTTAACACACATAGATGTGAGTGTGTACAAAATGCAAAGATATAGCCTTCTTAGTCTGTAGAATCAGTATGTAGAGAGATCTTGTAATACTTTTGAGGCTAACTGTAAGAAAGAAGTTGGCATCATGAGCTTTCATAGACTAAAGTCTACTTCCTCAGATGCATATCTGTGTGCAAAACAGTGACTGTTGTGCAAAAAAGACCCATGATTTTTGTATCACTCCCACTCCCCACTTATGTCCTTGTAAACAGTGTTTTCTGTATGTATGAAAAACAAAACAAAAGCATCTGTATTTCCTCTTGTCTCATGATCCTGCTCCAGTGAGTTAAAATATCTCCCCGCTTTCTCATTCCACATGGTCAGCAGGCTCTTTTACTCATGTGTAATTTCAAGTTGTTTGGAATTTATGTCCCTGCTACCTTTGGAATTTATGTCCCTGCTACATTCAATGATATATGGGGATTACAATATGGTATATGGGGAAATATATGATATATAATATATGTAATATGTGAAGAAAAAACATTACTAAGGATGTCTGGTAAATGGATATGACACCAAGAGTTATCGCACCAGGTGACACCAAACCTAATAATGCCACTGGGCAAAGTTACCCAGAGAATCAATGTGAATACAGCAAACCCAAGTGTCTGAGCCTTTCCATTTCTTTACCACAATCCACTGATACAAAGAGGCCAAAAGATTTGGCTTAAACCTTTTCCATAGAAATGTGAAGGGACACTTGTTGCATTTAGATTCCAAATTGTTAACTCAACAGTTTCCCAGTGGTCTCCCTACTGACTTTTTGAACCATAACTTCCCAGTGCCTCCTTTTCTTGCTCTGTTACAGCTGTTAGGAATTTTGCCATCCATGGGTAGGAAACTTGTACATGAATAAATTATTTTCCTTCTATAAACATTTTTGCTAAAATAAAAATATGTATGTTTCAGCTGCCAGTGTTCTCAAGCTAATTTCCTTTGTTTGTTGAAGTACACTGTGTGCATAAAACTCCTGTATTTCTACATCTTTGGAGATGCATGTCATGCACATCTACTCATAATGAGAAAATTCTGTAACAAGATTTGAGAAGGTGCCATCTGCCATGTCATTCATTTGGTCGTCTATGACAGAATTACCTACACTGGGGTGGGCAAAGTCAAGCCTGCAGGCTACAGTGTTCCCCACTGCTGTTTTTGGTGCCTCAAGGGCAAGAGTTCTCCAAGGTTCAGAAATTGTTTTGAATTTGTGGTGTTTTTACCCTTGTGGCCATTTTAGACCCAGGAATACCCTTCAAAAACAGGAAGTGAATTGGAAGTGACTTCTGGGTCACATTCTGATGTACAAACAAGGGCTTTCCAGGGCTTAAAACAACTGCAAAGAGACCAAAATCATGCCAAAAACACCCCCATGCCCATAGAGGGCATTTGGAGGCATATAAAAATTGTGGAGGGGATGTGGCAGGGAAGACAGCCCTCTGGGGTCTCCTGGAAATCTAATAATTAGCTAATGATTAGCTAATAACCTAATAAGCACCCTTACACCCAGAAGTTGTCCAGTCCTAGTCAACACTGAGTCGTAGTAGTTCCTCATAATTTCACAAAATACACTCAGCCCTCCATATCCACACATTTTAGCCACAGATTCAACTATTCAGGCTGGAAAATTATATATATATTCACCCTCCTTTTTCATGAAAATGGAGTTTCTCATATGTTCAAACCCCATTGGCTTGAATATAGGCACAGGTGCATAGGGCGCACAGGTGCACGCCATGGACACACACCCCATTCTTTGTCCCTCCATTCATTCCTCGCACATAAGTGAGGGACCCAAGTCCAAAGACAATGAGAACAGAGGGAAGACTGTATATTTATTCCAATAATGGAACCTTGATTTTGCCATCTTATATAAGAGGCACCATTTTATTATGCCACTGTATTTAATGACACTTGAGCATCCATAGATTTTAGTATCCACAGAAAGTCCTACAACCAAACCTCAATGGTCACCAAGGACCCACTCTACTCTCCCTGAAACCTATCCTGAAATATCAGGGACAGAATCTGGGATGCTTTTTCTCTTGCAAAACATGTGCTCTATCACTGCTTCAGTCCTTCCACAGAAAGAAACAATGTAAGTGCAGTTGGTAGTGTTAGTGCAGTTAGAAGGTCCTTGATAGTTTTAGAGGAGGGCCAAGCAAATGTGTAGCCCTAGAGTCATAAGCCATGGTGTTTCTGTGGCCTCAACTTTTCAGGCTTCCATAACTGTAATTTTTCCTGGTCAATAAATAAGGCTGAAATGCTTCTCTTGGGTCCCTTTCCACACCACACTTTAGAGAAGGGTAGTCATGAGAACCAGTTTAGCGTAGTGGTTTGAGTACGGACTATGGAGATATCACACAGGGTAAAAGACGGGACGCTCCTGTCCTTACCCTGTGCTGGCAGGGACTATCCCAATTTAATCCTCTGTCCCACTTTTTCAGCTCCTTTAAAATGTGTAGTGTCCCCTCTGTCCCCTTCCATCCCCCCCCCCCCCCCCGTCTCAGCTTATTTCAGTTGCTGCAAATTGAATTCAAATACAAAGTAGTTTGCACTCAGTTAACTAAAATGATGACAGGAGAGGACAGAATCTGCCCTTCCCAAGGGTAAGGCGCAAACTGCTGCAACCTCTCTAGCTTGTCTGGTCTTCTTCTAATAACTTTTGCCTGTGAAACATACCTGATGCGTGGGGGGCCAGAATTTCCCAGTTTGGCATATGAAAGGTGAGGTTAATGAGTAGGGCGCAACAACAGGCAAAAGGGGAGACAAGAAGCTGCCCTTTCTGTCCGGAAGCAGGCCACAGCAACCGTGGCAGAAAAGAGGTACGCCACAGAATGGGTACCATTAGCATGCTCACACACCATGATAAGGCCTCTTGTGCACCACACCATTTGGGGGCTGGTGCACGGCGGATGTCATCGTCGCATGCCAATGTAAAATGGTGGCACGCCAAGATGGTGCCTGCAGTTGTGCGGGAGGCTTGAAGCATGCGCCACTCCCCTCCGAGCCTTACTTTCGGCCCCAGACCAGCGCAAAGTTCCAGTCTGTACTGGGCTTTAGTCTTCTTTTTTTAATGCTCTTTTATGATCATTGTAACGACTAATTTCACAACAACATGTTTCTGCATTATAACCTTTCAGGGTTAATTTCACTATGAAAAGTTGCATTCTGAGCACACTCAGACACAAGGTCAAATTCAGGAGCGATTCCAAGTTATGATATCAAGAAGGATGATTATTAAACACAAGTTATTAGTCTAGGCAAATCATATTACATTGATGGTTTTGACTGGCAATTGATTTTCAACATCTTAAAAATTTTAATTTCATAAGATTTACCAGGTCATATACAGACTGTCTGAGCCTATTCAAAAGAAGGAGTCTAAACAAAACAAACAAAACATAATTAAAAACATTTTAAAACAAAAATGAAAAACAATAAATAACAACTATTAAAAACATTATGTGAGATACATAAATCCCTTATTTTCCATGGTTAATTATAGAGACAAGCCACAGGGTTTAGTGGTTTGAGGCATTGTACTATGACTCTGGAGACAGGGTCCAAATCCCTGCTAGCCACAGAAACCACTGGGTGACCTTGGGCAAGTCCCACACTCTCTCAGCCTTAGAAGGGTGGCAAAGGCCTTCAGAAGAAATCTATCAAAGAAACCTGTGATTTGTCATATTAAGGCATTGTAAGTCAGAAATGAATGAAAGGCACACAGTAATAATAACAAAAGTATTATGTGGCAGAAGTCTCCTGACAGTTCACACTCTCTTTGCCACCATCCAGGGCCACAGTTTGATTTATTAACAATGTAGAATCTTCAGTAATATATAAACCCAATGGTGAATCTTCAATAGATAATAAACCCAAG
Organism: Sceloporus undulatus; assembly: GCF_019175285.1. Lineage (NCBI taxonomy): Eukaryota > Metazoa > Chordata > Lepidosauria > Squamata > Phrynosomatidae > Sceloporus > Sceloporus undulatus. Next base: position 197,700,379 of record NC_056525.1, on the reverse strand, counting down.
ACACACGTAAGCCTCAGGACACTTCTTCTCAAATAGTCCCCCCCATTTGCAGCTGAACAATTCCACCCCAGCTCTAGATCCCAGAGAATACAGGAGTTGATCAATGTTTCTGGGCCTTTTACACAGGAAGGTAGGCCAAGAAGGGCGGGCTGGGTGACTCCATCCTTTCCCCTGCTGGCTAACATTTAATGGACGGTCTGTAGCTGATACCTATAATACAGGTTTGTCAGAGAATGCCGGATTTCAAGCATTGGCAGGGGGATGAATTAGATTATCTTTGGGTTACTTCTATCCCATCTTAACACCCGCTCTCCAGTTCTATGCCAAGCCTCACCTTAGAGCCCTTGTGGACTTAGTTTACAATAACCATGCTTTTCTATATTCTCGGTCATACTTTTAACAAACAAATATTAAATGTGGGGAGAATAAATAACTAGTTCGGCGGCATGGGTGGGCACACAGACACAGAAAACAAAACTGCCAAACAAGAGAATGACAGAGCAGACAGAATCATTTCATGATCTCAGCAGCTGGAAGGAACCAGCCACAAGTGCAGGAAGGGAATCAGCATTTTATGTATCCTGGCCAAGTTTAACATAAAATTTTCTATGCAGTTTTGCTCGCCCACAGATAAACACATGGGAGGGGGGATATGGCTATTTGAATGTAAAAATTATTCATATTATTGTGTCAGGGGCAAAAAGTATACTGGGTGCCCAAAAGGCCTACTTGTAATTTTAAAAAAAACAAACAGTGATGTACAAATCAAATTTGAATAGCAAGGGAAGATGAGGGCACGAGGAACTGGCATACAATTTTGCAAAACAAATACAAGCAAAAATAAAAAGAACTCACTCTACCAAGCTGTCATTCTACCGAGCTGAAATTAAGAGCAACAGATATAGTCAGAGTTTAAAAATAGGCACCAAATTATTTGAAAACAGTTTTGCCTACAAAGCCAGAAACTTTAGAAGAAACTGTTTCCATAAGAGGCAAATCTGAAATGAAACAAAGTAAAATACAGTGGACCTTGTTATACGTGGGTTAGTTCCAAGATCCCCCATGTAAACAAAATACGTGTATGCTCAAGTCCCATTAAATATAAATAATAAAAAAGCAAAATGGTGCCCCCTTATTAAAAAAATGGAAAATCAAGGCTTGATTATTTGACATTTTACTTTTTGGAACATTTTCAACCATGTATGCTTGAATCCGTGTATAAAAAATCGTAGTATAAGAAGGGCCGACTGGTGCCATTCTGTATTCCAAACAAGTCAAAAAGTTACAGAACTCATTAAGATGTAGTCATTAGTTATACAGAAATTCCAGTCTCCAATCAAGGTTCGGAAAGGAAATTTGAAGAGCACTGTTATCTCTAGAACAGCAGTGGAAGCTATGACTTGCCAGATGTTCAGAGCAGCAGTTTCCCATGATTCCTAGCCTGTACAGCAATAGAAAGGGGAGATGGGAGTGGCATTTGAAATACACCGGGAGGGCCACACCTTTCACATCTCTGCAGAATTAGTAAATAGGGTCCCTGGATTTGTGCACATGCTGTAGCCCATATTTCCTCCCAACAGAATACATGCATTTAAGTGTCAAAGGGAGATATCACATATGGTCTGGGAATGCTGCCAGCAGACACTTGACAGTAGCTGATACAGAAGCCTTAAGCACAGTGGAAATGAAAGTAAAGCAGACCTTGCAGGAACCAGTCGGAGAGCAGTCCGAGAAAACAAGCCGAGTTCAGAATTCAGAAGTCCCAAACGTCCAAGAGTCAAGCCGAAGTCAGGATAAACCGAGAAACAGCGTTAAATAATTAATAAAAATTAAATTTTTAGTTATCCCCGCCGCTTCAGACGATCAGGGCGGCTAACAAATGCACCAAAGTGAAAACAAAGCAACAGATAAAAAAACACATATAAAAACAACAATCCTTAAAAACAATAAAAAACCCCTTAGCCCAACCTCACGGCCACGAGAGAGGAGGGAGGCCCACAGGATATTTAGACGGGGAATGCCTGATAAATAGGAAGGTTTTGAGACCCTTCCAAATTGGGCCAGGGTGGTAGATGACGGAGCTTCCGGGGGCAGCGTATTCCAAAGGGCTGGGGCAGCTGTGGAAAGATCTCTGGCAGTAGCAGCACCAACTTAGCCCCAGGCACCTTCAGAGTTGCTGCCCAGAGGTTCTGAGGGGGGCGAGGCGGAATGTACGGTCAAAAAAAAAGCGTTGGTCAAACAGTCCAAGGTCAAAACAGCCAAGAGATAACAAAGTCCGTCCAAGGTCAAGGTAACAAAGAATCCTAGTGCGAGCAGCATCACGCCGAGAATCATGCAATAAACTCTAGCAACCACATTAGTCTCTCTCCCCACTAAGTAAGGAAACTCTCCCTCCGTGCCACCTGAGGCTGGTTGGCAATTGCCTCTCGGCAATTCTCTGTGATCTGCGCCTAAGCACTCTCAGCTCTTCTCTCTTTGAAAAGAAGGCACTGCATGCAAGCTCGTCCCCAGAGTCCCCACTAGGCAGTGGTACCATAGAAGGTCCTCTCGGCACGAGGACCTGGTTGAACTCCCTCCTCTGGGGTTGGAGATCACAGGCTGGGACTGGCAGGGCAGGAACAGCACCTGGTGTGGCCTCAATCAGCCCTTGCTCTGGAGGAGGCTCATCCTCCTCCCTCATCTCCGAGAGCTGATCTTGGCGGCCATGACACATATGAAAAGGACAGTAATGAAGCAGATCGCTCCTGTCCTATTGCATGATCGTGCAACGGGTTATCAGATGATGTCCATGCTTATCCCATCATTAATCGGTCAATGAAGTGGAATTGTCCAACATCACTTTTCATTAACAGAGTTTCCATTAATGAAAAGTGATGGAACAATTCCAAGTCTTTGATGGGATAATGTGGGATAAGTGTGACATTGTGATAATCTTTGTGCAATTGTGCGCGATAACAAGATAGGAAAGGAGTGCTACTCACTCCCATCTTTTTTTTCACGTGTGATAATCTCCAAAGACAGATCTTACTGCATTCACCCATGGCCACCCCCTGTAGCCCATGGGCAACCTGGGCTTCTCCCAGATGTTCAAAGACGGGGTTTCTCTTCTTTGAAACCACCAGTGAAGACTAGTTTGCAGACTGGCTGCAGACGGGTGGCAAAGGTGAATGTGGTAAGACCCTGTCTTGGATACTTGATTGTGATATATCCCATCGGGAGAAAGACGGGATACAACCGTGGTGGATAATCTCACCTGTTGTTTAGGTTGGCAAATACCATCATCATCCACAAGCCTAATTCCTTTGGGGATAAACACAGCCAGGACTTGCTTAAGGAAAAGTGTAAGAAATTGGGAGTGTCAGTTATTCTATGAGGTCAGGCAATTCTTGACAGCATTTAATTGTGAAAAGCACTGTAATAATACCAGAGTTCCATTCACGCTGTACTAAATTCAATATACTACAGTTTTGACTTGGCTGCTAGTCAAAAGAGAAACTTTTCAGTGAAAAACTAATTATTTGTACATGCAATACTGTAGTCTAAAACAATCTCCTGGAGTAATTAGAGTCTTTTCAAAGAAACAAGTGTTCCAAAAGCCTGCAGAATATACAGAATAGACACCCAAGGGGGCTGAAACAAGAAGGATAATCCAAACAGATATACAATATGGAGAGAGTGAGAAAACACTTCTGTGGACATGTTGAAGGTGGTTTTTTAACCAAAACTATTTAATGTGGTTAACAAAACTGATCTCCTGAAAAAATGAGCTCTTTCTTTTTTTTCTTGAGGCACATGTCATGCAGGGACAAGCCTGAAAGTAAAGATAAGGTCATTCTGTTCAGCAACTTCTCACATCTCACAACAAGGGAGCAGCTTTGTGCCAAGTGGATTAGCTTTAAAGACTTCTGTGATGACAAGCTAATGTTTTTGGCAGAACTTGATTCAGCAGGTTGTAGCTAGAAAGCCCGAGGCAGCCATGATACTTTTGGGCACTTACCCTTTGGTCCGGGAAAAAAGGAGTGTTTTGGACTATGACTTCCCAATCCCAGCTATCATGTGAACTTGCTTTGTGAGTTTAAATCCAAATTAGTCAATTTTCTCAAGCTCTGCCTGCCTTTCTGTTTTGTGATCTACTGAATCCAGATTGATAACAGCTGGCCATTGATGAAGAAGCAAGAGTTATAGGTAAAAAAGCAGAGGCTGCTTCATCAGTGGCACTATGTGACTCTCTAGATTGCAGCCTGACAGACCTAATGAAGTTTCTGTCACTTGAATCTCAGTAAGAGGAGGACCCTATCCTATATCTTCACTAAAATGAAAGGGAACAGCTCTTGCTTTGTTGTGCTAATAAGACCCTCCCTCCCATTTCTATAAAATCCCCTCCAACACCCCACACATGAATACTGGGAGACCTGTAGCCAAGCAACATCAAAGAGTGTTGGATATCCCAAAAGTTATTAATGAGGAAGAACAAACAAGCGAGCAAGGCTCAGCAGTTTGCTTTTGCCTGAACCTATAGGAAAGGACAAGATCTCAATTCTCCTCTCCCCTTCCCTGCTGCTGAGTTGGAGGGCAAATTACTTGTTATACTTTGAATTCAGCTGCAGCAAACTGAAGTAAGCTAAGGAGAAATGGGGAAATGGAAGAAGAGCACATTTTTAAAAAAGTTGAAAATCAGTTTAAAAACAAATGATTAATCAGGTTTGTCCCTGCCAGATCAGGGTAGTTAGAGGGTATGCATTCCTATTTGTCAGGGGGGGGAGAGGATAGAACAGGACTGGGGAGGAGCATGGCCTGTGGGCGGCATGCAGTGCACCAATGCACCCTCAGTTTCCCTGTCCAACCTCACCCTTGCCTTTTTGGTACAGTAATTTTGTCCACAACAACAAATGTTTTTAAAACCTTGGCTAACGCACTCCCTTCCATGCCACTAAATTCGGTAGGGCCATTAAGAGGACCCTCCCCAATTTGGATTCGTGTTAGACCAAGCCAAGCCTTTTCTCCCAACTGGAAGTCATTTCTAGTCATTTGATTGATAAAATCAATCTGGCCTACAACCCTCTTCCACAAGATGAAAGGGGGGGCCTCCCCACGGCCATTCAGGGGTAAGGGTAACTTTTCCTGCCAAAAAGTTACTTGGACAAAGAGGAGGAGAAGAGGTGCCACCCTTGTAGGTCCTTTCCAGGTCAGGGACAATATCTGGGATTCTGAGAAATTAAGTTCAAAAAATCTGTAAGTCTATAGTGCACTCTAGTGAACACTAGTGCACTCTCCGGAATTATAGGCAGAGAAGTCTAAGTAACTTAAACTAACCTACCCCCAAGATACTAGTGAAGGCATGGCACTTAGATTGGCCTAAGAATCAATTCAAAACATATGACAATCCAAGGATGCACTCTAGTGTACACCTCATCAGATCTGTTTCTGGACCTGAGGTAGTTGCCCACCCCGGTGATAAAACAAGGCTGCCTGCATCTAACCATTATTATCACAATATGAAGCTATTTCATAGTGGCTTCCATTTTACAGAATCCTGGATTTGTGTTTGGTGAAGTACTTAAAATCCATGGTAGAGCACTCCAATGCACGCAAACACCTTCAAATTTAATGATTCTCAAATGATCAGCGCTTTGAAGCCACTGGTAAAACACAAGAGCAACCATGCACAATGATTCATGCATCATTAATGGAAGTCTCTTTTAAATTTTGACTTTTTTTTCTAAAAAGCCAAAGTGGCTTACTTGTTAGATGTTTTGAAAGAGAGCTCCTGGGTATGGTGTTATACTGAGGGAAGGGAAGCGTGCTCACAGACTTCGGAAAACCTATACCAACTAGACCAAAGGATTTTTGTTTTAAAAAAAATTTTCCACAAACTTTGAAAACCATATGACTAAGTGCAAGCGCAGTTTTCTCCTCCCTTCCCTTTTGTTTGTTCATATTCAAAACTTTTTTGACTCCATAGCACACAGATTTGCTGTTGCAGGTACTTGCATGTAGTTATTCTTGTACAAGACGTGGTGCATAGGGCAATAAAAATGCTTTGTTTCTGGTATTTGTTGAAATTTTTACCTGAAACAAAAGCCTTTTAAAAATATGGCAGGGTATTTTTTAGCTCTTATGCTTGGGCTCCAACACTTTATATATGAAAACCAGGGGACGGATGACATGATAGTGAACACCTGCCTTTTGACATTGTTTTAAGCACAGTTTCTAAGAGGTTTAGCAAGAACAAGCCCCTATTCAAATGTTCAACAAAATGGACAAGACATGAGGGGAGGAAGTGACATGACACACTGTCTCCACTCCCAGTCTGCATAGAATCCTCCACTTGTAACATATGGCAAGTTTTTCGTTCTGCAGCTTTCTCAAACCAAGTCAATTTGAATAGCTGCAGAAAGCTTTTGCCTAAATTCTTGGAAATAGGAAGACAGGAACAATGTGCTCCTTTTACCCTTCATGTTCCCTGAACTCTCCAGTTTGGTGATGTACAAAGAACTACTTTTTTTTCCAAGCATCCTCTCCATTATCCAGGTGATTGCAACATTAGCTTAGAATAAAGTCATCCTTTGTGGTTAACTGCAATTGTAATTACTGTCATATAGAGAAGGGTAACTAAAAGATGGCAGAACATATCACTCATTCAAGGCGGCTTAGCTTGCTTTGTGCTGGCACCTTTTGATCTGTTTTTCCCACCACTGGATTTTTAAGTTTGTTCAAAAGGGGGAATAATAAAAAAGAAGGAAAGAAGAGAAAGGGAAGAGGAAGTACATAGGAGTAACTTTGGCCAGTATATACTTAACATAAGCAAAAATTCTTTCTTGATAATAATAGGCACTCGAAGAATCTGCTATATGGAATATGGGTTTTAAAATTAATGAACTCATGAAACTGATGCATTCTAAGGCAACCTCTTCCCCTCTGCATACACACTACCACTTGTATACGATGGGAGTGAACTGGCAGCAAATGTTGAAGATCCGGGAGTCAAGCCTGACTCTCTGAAAGTCAACTCGTGTGGCAGCTTGTTTTAAAAAAGCAATTCCTTTTTGGTTATAATTAGAAAAGAAGAATAGCATTCAATAACATACTGCCTTATACACTCTAATGGGACCATATGTGAAATTGACATATGTCAATATCTACACTTGAAAGGATATTGTAAGATGGAAAATGTTCAGTAAAGGCAACAAAATACTAAATAACAGTAGCAACTCCTATGAGGGAGATTGTAATGTCCGAGGATTACTTTAGGAAGTCAATAAGGAAAGATGCGAAATAAAATCACTCATCATCATCATATCACCGCTTGCCCCTGTCTTCGGGACTGAGAAGGTATAAAATTATGCACGTCAATTCTAGAACCAAAGTTATCCCCTAAAACTAAATGTTTGGAGAGTAATACAGAAAAAGAAGGATTCAACATAGTAAATTGTGAATCACTAACAAAATGTCATAGTGGTACCAGTGGACACTTTTAAAGGCTTAATAATTTGAGGCTACTAGTCAAGTGACTATATGACATTGTCATTTTCAGAAGAAGGATTGTTTTGCTGTCAGTTGCAGGGGAACCAAGATGGAGAAGTTACACTCATTTCTGCTCATGGGTTCCCATAAAAATTTGTTGGCTAGCTCCTCAATCTAATCCATCTGACTTTCTAATTGCCTTTATTCATCCCAAAGGTTGAAAAATCAATCAATTCCTTGAGTTTTCTGTAACAAATAAAATAGAAGGAAAAGATCCTGTTAACATAAAACCTCAATCATAAACTTTCTTATAGCCCCTTTGTCTATTAGAATATGTCCCAGTTAAAAACGCTTTCCACTGATTATTAAGCTCCACAGGCTACAGAACAAACATGAATTTAGTGCTTATGCATTACTTTTAATTACATTCCTTCTACTTATATTTTCACTGTACGTGAAGGTGGTGGTTTTTTCATTAGAGATTTTTTAACAGGTTGCATAGCACTTTCAGTAATGGTTTCCTATGGATTCCTGCATGGCTGGGGGGCACTAGATTTCTTCCTCTCTCTGCTTTGTACTCAGACGAGTACACACCCCAAGCCTTAAAGTCTAAGAGAACTAATCCACCATATGAATGACAAAAATAATTAATACGGAAAATATTTGTGGGACTAGTCATTCGGATGACCTGAATCACAGTACGTTGTAGGCTCTCTCAGATTTTTTCTATCACCGTTTTTTTTTAAAGCTGCTGAATTCCTCCTAGGAGGTGCTAACCTTACTCAATGAATAGCGATACGCATGGTTGTTTCCAAGAGTCACTGAAGCAAGTCTCCTCTTCTTTATTGTAATTTCCAGTCGGTGTCACAGCATCTTCAACTCCCTGTGAACATGGTTAGGAGGAGCAAATTATTTTTTCAATCCATTATGTTCAGTCGCTTAATAGAAGAGGCTTTCCAAGCGGAATAGGTGCTTGGAAGTTCTCCCAGTGTTGCAGGTTACTTCCAAGTAAGTATGCATAGAAGATGCACACAGCTTTTTATGCCTAAAAAGTTCAATTCCTAGCTGTGGGTGTTGTGATTGATAAACTGGGATTCAATACTTAAGAGTGGCAATTTTGCCGAAATTCAGCAGAGGTTCATCCCCCCCCCCCCATTTAGGAGATTGCATGGAGAAATACTCCCAATATAGATGGGAATTGAAAACTCAAACCGTCGACGGGCGCGGCAACCCAGGCATCGAAGGCAAAACTTTAATGTAGTTGGTGATGGGGTGATTGAAAGGGAATGTGGTGGAAGTATGGTCTCCAAGTTATCCTGGAGCTAATGTGTCCCCTAACTTCCATAGGTGCTACCTGCAATAAGTGATTAACGTAAGAACTATTAAAGTTTGCTGCAGTACTTTCAGATCTTTCTGAGATTTTTTTATTTCTTCAATGAAGCTTGGACTTAGAATAATAAATTCTATCTACTCATACTAAAGTACACCCTTGAACACAAGGCAGTTTCCCAGAATTAGAACAAAGTATTTGGACACACACACACCCACACACACACCCCCACACACAAGCCTAATTTTTGCATATTTATTGGTAGTTTCCCAGTAATTCAAGAAAGATGCTATGAGTATGTAATCACGGCATGTAATGTTTCATGGCCCCTTACTACACCTTCCATCCTACAATGAACCATCCCCGAGGAATCATTTCTATTAGTACCATCAGCTTTAGGAGAATTTATGGCACCTGTATCCAAATCACATATATCTCTTAATTTAGAAAATCAGTTGTACGGACCAAGAAAAAGACAGCCTATGTAAACAGCCAAGTTGCAAACTGTCACAAAGATTTGAACAATTTTAATGAATACTTTACATCAACAGGTTTTAATTTTAGCGTTGATTACAAATCACATGGAAGTCTTGTGGGACTAAGGATGGTTATCTTATTTTCGAGGAACATTAATGGAAATGTCTGAGTAACATAAAATGGAAAACTTGTGTAGTTGAATTAATATGTTAAGTGTTGCTAAATATTACTCTCTGTATAAGCAGATTTAATGTTGGAATAGGATCTGGATACAGGTTCAGTCCCTGTGACATCTTACCTTCTCAAAATCTACCAAGAATATGGTTTCATTTGATAGATTTTAGAAAGTAATATGTATCTATAAAGTACCTTGAGAGACACTTTTACATTGGTTTAAGTTATTCAATCAGTGGAGTATCCAAACTAAAACTAGTGATAGACATACAATCTTAACCCATACCATTTTGGATCAGATGATTTCCCATCACCAGGTACAGTCAAAACCCCAAAATGATGAAGTGGGAACTTTATTCATTGATCTAGATTTTTTATTTGGCTTGAGGCTTGTTATTGAGAATTAGCCATTCAAGAAAAGAATTCTTTAGTTCTGTTGGCCTTCTGTTTTGGAAAAAAATCAGACGGGGACTGAAGACGAAACAGATTCCTGAAAGATTACAGGGACAAGCTTGAACAGGCAGAACAGTTTAACTGTCCACTGTGACTGACTGATTGATTGATTGATTGATGTACCTACTTTCTTGCCCTGATTCAAGGCAGCTATGGATTGCTATGGAGATTTCACTGGCCAATCCATTATGTTGTTAGCTATTGGTCCATGCTTGAGAAAGTGGAAAAAATAGACGACGATATGGAAGAACTACAGTGGCCCTGGGATCACTAGGTTTGGTCCAGAACACACACATCCTTCCTGAGGTTATCAAAATCTAAGCATGCTCAAGCCCATAAATACAATGCATGATGTTTGCTTTTGAAATTTTATTTTTCAGCATGGATGGTTGATCCATGGATAAAGATCCTGGACTGGGCCAACTGTAATCCATATAAGCCAGACTGATTGTTGACAATGGAGCATACAACTGAGAACTGTGAGCAAGTTGTTTCTCGAGATGCCACTGTTCATTCTACAGACTTCCGTTCTGTGTACTGTGACAAAAAGTAACAATTAGCATTCTGTGCAAAATGAGATTTCTACCTTGCTCATCGTCATTCAAACGTCCCTGAATCATCTCAAGGTGGGGAACTTGCATGTGTGTAAGCATGTGCTTTCTCCTCATCATGGAAATGTTGCTCCCTGAAGCATCCCTGAAGCATCGCAAGGGGAGGGTTTCTATGAATGCAAAATTGTGTTCGAAAATCCGTTCCGCTGAACATTCAGGGATGTTAAGAGGGCAACGATTCCATGGCAATGAGAAGCACCTGCATCCACACCACATGGTTCTCCACCTTGAGTTACTTCACCTTGAGCAAGTATGAAATCTTCAGTAAGAACTAGCTGCTGTATCACTTCTCAAGACAGGGGAACTCGTCATGAGCTCTAATTGCACACTCCTGGGTGTGAAACACCACTAATGGGCGCTGTGATTAGCAGTTTAAAGGACTGTGTCAGTACTTCTTTGTGATGAAAAGAAAAGAAAAGAAAAGAAAGAAAGAAAGGGGGAGGAAAAGCGGGGACAGCGCTTGGAATGTGACAGGTGAAGGGAGGAGAGACTACACAATGACTGCTAACCCAGTGGTTTCATGACCAAACTGGATTGAACCCTGTCTTCAGAGCTGTAGTCCAACATTCAACCATACACCATACAGCACTATATTTTGTTAGACAGCAGAACTTTTATAAGGAAAGCAAAGTATAACATTGAAATACTTATTTATTTTAAAGTATATTTTTTTTCAGAAAGCATAAACATTAATTCAGTATCTCCTCACACCTTTTTTCTCCAAAGCTCTTACATGAGAATTGGAATATCAAGGTGGAGGGGGGTATTGTTTAAATGAAATAGACTTTATCTAGAAGGAATAATAGAATGCTGTAAAATAACATGGAAAAAACACCATTCCTTGTTGTTTTTGCTTTTTGTGAAAGCTCAATTCAAATGTTTCATACCAAACAAAATTTGGTATAAAAAATTTTTTTTTAAAGAAGCTAAATAGGGGAAAGCTATCAAAAGTACATTGGTTCTGCCTTTTGGTCTTCATTTTTCCAAACAAGGTGGCTTTTTATTTTAAAAAACTGCATGTTTGAGTAATCTGAATGTGTTTGCTGCTTTGCATGAATAAAATATATCAAGGTATCCCCTGGAGGAGCCTTGTCATTCATGAGATATCAAAGCCTTATATTCTCTTGGTTGCACAGGAATGAATGACTTAATTCTGTTTAAACAAACACCTGATCTTAGTCCAAATTATATGCGGAATGCAGTGGGGGCAGTAAGAATGTGACACGAACCTGTGCTCTTCTTGTTTATGGCAAAAGGCATATTGTGTGTCATGTACACCTATCCCGAAGGAGTCCAACAGAGAACGAACTACTTAAACAATAACCGCTGAAGACTTGTTTGGCGTTTGTTAGGTGGAACATATCGTCAGGGGGTGATTCATATGGCTCTTCAGAGCTTTTGGAATGGAACAAACAACATTAGCTATGCTGATAGACATGATGGGAGTTGCCCCCTGAGACTCCATTCCAACCCCTGCTATCAATACGACAGGAATACCTGCCTGCTGAATCAATGGGACCAACCATAGGACACACTGATAATCTACCCTGTACATGTAATTTAGCACTTTCCGGATAGTTCGTCTGTGCAACCGTATATTTCTGAGTACACCATAAATTGTCTCTGAGCAGGCAGTACGATTTCTCTCACTATTATTATTTGCAGTGGCATATGTGGCAAAAATATTCAACTTTATTAGAGGAAATGTTTCCTCTTTTCCAACTGAAGCCTAAGTATGCAAGCATGAAAGCGGCTTGAAAAATTGGGCACAAGAGTGATTGTACCATGAAACCTAAGAGCCTAACACTCCAGCAAAATCTTTGCATGCCTTGCTCGCCCTTCCTGGCCTTTCATTTAAAACGCACCATCATTTTTTCCGAGTGCATTTCTAACGCAGTACAATGGTGTCGCAGGGATACCTAATTTACACAGACTTATTCCTTTATACAGATTAAAAAGGCACAATCAAACATTATATGCTGCTACAAGGTCCACCATTGCTTTGGCACCATCTTCTTGACGGGGACAAAAACAACAAGGAGACATTCTTTAAATCTTGGTGGGAATCAGTGGCCCTCATATACTGCAAACTGAAACACCCCCAACCTAGCCACATAACCAATGGAAGGATGCGTGGGGTGCAGTTCAAGTGTAAGGGGCCACCCATACTTTAAATAATATAATAGAACCAAAATTTAGAAAAGAACAAAAAGTTCACTCAGAGCCTTGAGAGGAATAATAACGTACAGAGGAATCAAGAACTGTTTAAATCGAAGTAAATCTAAGTAAAATCGTCAACAATATGGAAAACAAAAACAACCCAACATTGGAAATGCTCATACACATCTATTGTCAGAAAAGGGACCAAAAGGTTTCAGGAACATTGAACCCACATTATTCCCATGCAAGCACGTCATATCAAAATTTGACAGCAAGATTCTATTATATATGGAACAAGAATCCAGATGTGCACCTGGGTTCACTAGATAAACACTACAAGAAGGGATATATCACATTGCAATATAGTTAGTAATATATCACAAAGAATCCCTCCCCCCCCCAAAAAAAAAAATCAGCCTGTGCTTCGTAGGTTCAGCAGATGGACAAAAGCACAGCTTCAGGCCTGTTGGGAATGCATCACAAGCATGCCCCCAAGTGGCTAGAAGCCCACAGAGGCTCCAACCAGGAAACAGCCAGCACAAAAAAGAGCAGCAAAAAGACGCTCCTTCAGTGCTTGGTTTAGGACTGCAGCAGCAGCCCACTTCAGAAAGGGCCATACGCTGCTGCAGTCGGACTCGATCGAGGCATGCGGTCTGCATACCTTTTGGTCATTGATTGGCGACAGACTACAGAAAACTTGTTAGTAGATCATGAAAGCTTGTATTGCTTAAATAAATGGTTTGCCACATTTGAGTCCCATTGTAACGTGCTCAGGACAAGAGTTTACTGTAGAACAGTTGGAGAATGGAACATTTTCCCCCAAAGAGGGTCAGACAGGCGATCTGCAGAAACTATTCAATGTGGAGCAGGTTAGACTCGAAGGAGGAGTTGTGAGCATCAGAGAAAGGACCAAAAGATCAGATGACACTATGCGCGGTAACAAAGTGGTGAAAGCCCCCCCTTTCCTGTGCACACCGTGCGCAAGATATGCAGGCAGGAAGAGGCTGCCTAGAGCAGCTCTTCCTTAAGACGTCATAAGGGCTGCAATGCGCCCTGTGCCCTTTGGCCAGTATGGCCGCCGCAAGTACTAGGGCTTGGTGCTGCACTCTCCCAGCCCAGTTTTGCCCATGATGGCGTTCCCATCTGTCTTTCTGGCCTATACTACTAGCAAAAAAATACCAAAGACCTGTAAAATGGAAGCAAAGAAGAAAGCAACCAGGTTATGGATAAACGTAAAAAACAAATAATGACAACGGATGGTTTCACAACTTAAGGTGATGATGGAGAATTGAAATAAAATTTCTCATACCTTGGCTCTCTTGGTAGAGGGAGATTACATCAAGAAATTAGAAGAGAGCCACAGGCACCCAAGGATTTCCGGAAACTCTGGAGTAAGGCAGGTTGTCTGAACGGATTAAGGCTTAAACAGTGGTTTTTGCTTGAATGTGGATATACATCATCTGGACAAATGAGTGTGATCATTGGTAGGCAGCCTAACATGAGGGCATCTATGAAAGAACAGACAAGATTCAAGTATAAAGAAAAGATTACATGAATACTAAAGTAGGCTTGTGCATGCATGTATTTCCTCCCAGTATTGTTTGGAGCGGATGGGGAATGTGGGCTGGAAGATCTGCGATAGTGGGACTGCAAACTTCACTAATGGTCTAGAAGAAATCAACAGAACCAAAGCCAGCCATGATATGTAGTGGAGCGTCCTATTTTGATATTATAAAAGGCATGATTCACATTAAAGACAACATATTTGGTAGTAGAAGGAAGTAGAAAAGAGGAAGTTACATTTCATATGGATAGACTCTCAAGGAAACCACAGCCCTGCTGCCGGAACTTAACAGACTACTGAGGATAGATGATCTGTAGATGTTCATTCATAGGATCATAGGTTATAGGGTCACCATAATTGGCCAACCTAGGGCAGTACACAGAGAGAAACGGCTTTACATACCGACTAGCAGTGTCTAGAGTTTAATGTAGCCTTGCCCCACAATCTGTACTCATTTAGCCACCTCGAGGTGCAACCTGAGTCGAGCTTGAGCCCTTTTGCTCTATGAACTCACACCTAGGTTTTGAGTGATGGCTGCAATACAGGCTTTACCATGTGCCACAGGGTCCAACAATAGAACCTAACAGTGAGAGGACAGAAAGTAATGGCTCTGTTGTTGGTTTTGCACAGAAAATCCATTTCAAGCGTGCCAGAAAAAAAAGTAAGACATTGATTTGATCAGCGAGTTTTGCAGCCTATGAGAATATGGGGAATTTAATGTGCAGTACTGGAACAAAAGGCTAAGTTGCTTCCCCCCCCATGTTTTGGAATTTCGTTTCAAATTACAATGATTAGTAGGCATTGACCTATAACATAGCCATAGGAAACATAAGCTTTCACTTGAAGAGATCCAACATGTTTTGAGGTTGCTACAGCTCACAATATTACCGAAATAATATCCTTATACTTCTCTTGCTTTAGTGGGATCAGTGTGATTTGGATTTGGCCAAGCCTGGATTCATTCTATTTGCAAATGGCAACATGGGGCGCTGAAACGCGAGAGTACAATGTGAAAATGTTTTCACCATTTCTGGCCCTAATACCCCTCGCCATATGTTGAACAAGGGCAGGCAAGATCGAAGAACAATGGAATAACAGCAGCTACATTTAAAACACTTAAAATGTGATTTTAACAAATCAAGGCCTGCAGAGTAGTGTTAACAGACGAGAAGAGAGAGATAACTCTGACTTCCGCACAAGGTGATCAACTGAATTGTCAATGAAAAAAGTGCAAAAGTGAAACAAAAGACTATTGGTAAACTACGTTTCTGCACACTTCCTTTACCATGCATTTCTCTCTAGGAAGTATAATGTTCATAAAGGAACAGAGTGCACTTTAAAACTGGCTACAGGTATCTAATTGAGAACCAGGTGTTATTGGTCAGGTTGGACTACTGCCTGAGACAAGTTCTCCCAGCTCACTGTGAAACTCACTTGGCCTTCGGTAAGTCACATGCTTCAGCTTCAGGGAAGGCAATGGCAACCCCACTGAAGAAACATGCCAAAAACCCCATAATAGGTTGCTTTAAGGACGCCATAGTTGGAATGATGAAGACATACAACACACAGATTCTATATTTGTAGTGAAAATGGGTTCGGAACAGTCAAGCCAAACTAAACTGAAACTGTCGTTTTTGGCCACATCATGAGAAGGCATGATCATTAGAAAAAACAATGCTAGGTAGCAGAGTAAAAGAGAGTAGCAATGCCAGAGAATGGATCGTCAGAGAGACCACAGGCCTAGCCTGCGGATCTGACGAGCAGTGGAGGGCAGGGTCTTGGAGAAGTCTCATCTACGGCACATGAGTTGGTCTACCGAGGGCAGATAA
>NC_056525.1:197664930-197684292 GCF_019175285.1 Sceloporus undulatus | reverse complement strand
TTCCTGCTTGGCTCCTAACCATCCGGAGCCAAGCGCCAACTGAGGGCTGGGGCTGGCAGCACGGCCTATATAGGCCTAAGCCCCGCCCTCGGTACCACCTGACCAGGAGACTCCTCCTCCAGGGCAGCTGAACCAATCATCTGCCCTGGAGGAACGGAACTCCTGGTCACCGAGCCCAGCTCCCAGAGCGTCACGGGGCGGAAGGGCCTCCCTTTCGCCCCGTGCACCAATAGGGAGCTGGGGCAAGCCCCAGAGCACTCTGGGGCTTGTAGTCATTCGCTGCGTCTAGCGGCAAAGCGGTCAGCCCGCCGAGTCGGGAAACCGCTTTTTGCTCTCAATTACAAGCTTTATTCTGAAGGAAGGGTTGACTTGCTGTAAAAGTGTAATTTAAGACTGTGATCTTTGGAAATATCCTTCTTTCTTCAAGAGAAAAGAACTAAGCATTTGCAGAATCTCCTTCTCCACCCATTCATCTTGTAAAGTCTATGTCATTTTCTCTCATATTTTTTTAAAAGCACCAGTCAATTACAGTTTTGGGTTTGGCTGAATTAAAAAGGTATACTACAGTGTTCTTATACAGAGCACAGTGATGTGCAAAAAGATGTGCAAAAAGGAATGTAACCTAATGGTATGATATGTAATATTGTCAGTAAATCATGTGATTTTCCCCCTCTCTCTCACCTACTTTTTATGTTGGGTGGCAAGACTATGATCTCATTTAGTGACATTCAATATACTATTCTTGCAGTTAGTACAGTACCCTTGAATATTGAAGACCTTTCAATGTTTTGTAAAACATGTTCTTCCAAAAAAATTAAAGAGAGGATTATAGGAACCACCTTATACTGAGTCAGAACACTAGTCCATAAAGGTCAGTATTGTCTATTGTGATTGGAAGAGTACTAATCAGACCCAGCCTTCTGTTTGTGTTTGGATATGTTCAGAAGGTGTAAAGTGAAGACAGATTTACAATATCTCAACATTCCAATATTAAACAAGGTATTGTGTGACTTGTGTGGAGTGGAATGCTATAACATGGCTGATCCTGTTGCCAGGAACTAATTTTTGCCTCCCAGTACCTTCCATGTCTGCCCAGATGCCACCCCTTTGATCAGCCACACTGTCACACATGCATCGGCTATCTGTGTATAGGTGTGCAAGTGATACATTGGCAAAGCACAATCATGAGGCCCCTCATACATTTCCCCTTCACCCCCTTCACTCCATGCCCCCCTATTGGACTGTCTGGTTTGTCTATATTGTAGTTACGTCCACTGGAGTGGTCACACTTTCATTTCTTGTAGATACGCCAACAAGATCTGGAGTATCCCAAAATGAGTGGACAGGAAAGTTTTTAGGAACACATCAGGGGATGAAAAGGAATTATGGTCTTGTTTGATGTAGTTGCCAGAACTCTTATTTTGATATTTGGTTTCTGTGAGAAATACAGAAAGTGTGTCTTTGTGGGAGTGTGTCCTCTCTCTCCCAATCCCTTCTCCCTTTGTTTTAGCTTTCTACATATCCAAGGTCTATGTGCTATATTCACAATACCTTCTCTGGTGTTTTGAAAGTCATCACAGTTTTGACACCTTCTTCCTAATTCTAACAAAGCTCCCCTAAATGTCCCTTCCCCTGATTTGGGCATTACCTATATTGTTTGTTTTACAAACTTGTTATAAGTACAGAAACCTAGCAAATTTCAGCTGAGGAGTTGTGAACTCTGCATGGAACACAAGTAGGAAGGATGGTGTAGGGACAGTGCCTGCATGCAGAGTTTTCCACAGTGAGGTTCACTTTTGAGTAAACATGTTTAGGCTCAGACTGTTATATAAATAACTGTGGCTGTTCCCTACAGCTGAACAGTGCTGTTAATTAAGTTGTTTTTAAATGGATTTTGTTATATGATATGGCTTCTATTAAGAACAATAGATAGTTCTCAAAATACAGCCTGGCTCCAAGTTTCTATTTGTATTTGTCTATCTGGACTGCAATTTAATGATGTGCCAAATTCTGATGTGCGAAACTTCTGAAAATATCTTCCAGGATCTTTCTTGGAAGGATAAATTCTTTCATTGCTAAGAAATATTTTGGGGGCAGTTTATCATATCATAGGCCTTTCTGTAACATGTTTAACATTTATATTTTCATGTTTGCATGATTTTAGTTTTACTTATCTGAAAAGAGTATCCTTTCATGGCTTCACATATCTAATAATGAAGCTAAATGAAGCCATATGTGAAGAAAGATATAGAATTACGCCCTTTAAAGTTATTAAATAAAATGAAGTGCAGTATTTTGTGCCATAATACCATATTTGCAGGATATGGTCAGGGCTGGCCCAAGAGAGTTTGATGCCTGAGGTGGAAAGGTAAATGGCACCCTCATAGTCACTTAAGCCAAATCCAGGAAAATTACTTTAGCACATAAGGCAGAAAATTTCAGAAACATCCCTCCCCATCCTAGAAGGTAAAGCTACAACATAGATTGAGTATCCCTTATCCAAAATGCTTGAGACCAAAAGTGCTTTTAACTAAAACTGAAACAGCTACTTTAAAATAAAATAATCCTGAGGCACAGTCTGCTGTGGGGCCTCTTAGTATCTGTGCTAAGTTTCTGATGGCTGGATTTCAGGATCCAGGAGCTATCTAAGTTTTGGATTTTGGGTTATTTGGGGGGGGGGGTTGGAATATATGCATATATACAATGAGATATCTTGAAGTTAGAACCCATGTCTAAACATGATATTCACTCATGTTTCATATACACTTTACACACATAGCTGAATAGGTAATCTTAAACAATATTTTTAAATAATTGTGCGCATGAAACAAAATTTGTGTACATTGAACTATCAGAGGGAGAATATACCCTCTGCTAACTCTCTTCTCTATTAATCACTAGGAGTTTCTCTGAAGGATTTCTAGGTCTTGAAAAAGAAGCAATACATGAGACATCGTAGAGGTTCTGTAGATAAAATCATCTCCCAGACCCATCTCTGCTTAGGAAAGTTTCAGCATTGCTTGGCCTGTGATATTGTCAGCTACAGACTGGTTTTAATTAACTAAAATTGAAATAGGTACTTTAAAATTAAATAACCTTGAGGCACAGACTGCTGTGGGGCCCCTTAGTATCCATGTTAAATTTCTGATTCAGGTGCTATGTCAGTGTTTCACTTGCTGTTATTGCTACTGCTGCTGTTGATTATAATGCACTTGTGATGTGGTTGTGGAAGGGACTGTTTGTCTCTAAAAAAAAAGAGACGTTTAATATTGGATGAAATTATATACATTGTTAATTCATCCTAAAATGAGGGTTTATTGACACTAGGTGACTGAATGTTACTCAGTGTCAAATGTCTAATTGGTTTGACAAAGACAGCAGGAATGTGTTAACATAGCCACTATATCCAAATAGCAGCATAATTGTTAGAACATTCTATTTGTTTTCCTGCAAATATATTTCTATAACACTTTCCCAGAATCTTGATTACAAGGGATCTAGAATGTTTGCTTGCTTATCTCCTTCTGAGTATTCTACCCCCCCCCCCACACACACACCATGTTTTGAAACATTTGCAACATTTTGATAGGACATAAATTTCTGTTTACATTGTGTTCATGATCATTGGATGTGGTTTATTTTGATATTCTCCACTCTGACAATTTTTCAACTTTGCTTTTTGTGAATGACATTATTGACATTAGTGGCAATGTAGTTGCATTGTCACAGATTGTTCCCCGTTCCCAAGAGTAGATTCTCATTCTGTAATGTTAGCACACTACTTGCTGCTTCCTTTACTGATTTCTTTTTAAATAAGAAACTCTCTGTACCTTATGGATTGGTCTTAAGATTTCTGGGAACTAAATACCTTCTTTTCTGTTTCTCATTTTCTAAAGGACCTAAAAACCATTAAAAAAGTTTAAAATAAAAATTTTAGTGCACAACTTATAAGTTGATTCTTATATAAACAGAAGTCTATGAAGAAGAGAACCTTCCACCCAATACAGATAGTTTGTGATATATTGAGACTGAGAAGATCTTTCTCTCTCTATTCCCCTAAATTTACAGGATTGGGTAAAAACCATCCAGTGCTATATTGAAGACACTAATGATTTCTGAGTATTTAAATCAATATCAACTTGGTAAAGATACCATACTGGTTACACTGGGACATTTTAAAAGCAGTTTAAAAAGTGGTATGACAAAGGACTAGTCAAACTGGAATTGTATTGTTTACGGTCTTTGTCCCCCCCCCCATTTTTTTTTTTTTTGCCAATAATTATGTTCTTTTCCACATTAATCTTCTCAAAATGCATATTTAAATGCCCATATCTCTCAAAATATATGGTAACTGTATATATTATTTTCTTTAAAATGTGTTTAAATCTGTGGTGGGATATATTTACACTGTCAAGATTTGTAACACTGCATTTAAAAAATACAACATCTAATGGATAGCTGAATCTCAGTTCACACATAAATCTGAGATCCAATTTCTGATCATCTCTGACTAACATTTTCAAAATTCAAGCAATTAATAAAAGGCAGTGGAGACACAATGTTGTCTTGTATATTGTTTCATAATGAGAGCTTAAATGAGGGAGAAGGGGTCTTATAAACATACAGAAGATGATCAGTAGCAAATAACTGAATGCTAAATGTTCAGTAACTATCATGAATTATCTTTTAAATTTACAGCTGGAAATACACATCAGTGCTGTAACTGAATATCAGATGCAGTGTTTCCGTAAGTTAATACATAAATAAATGTGTATCTTTTGAAATAGATTTGTGTTAATGAAAGTTGAACAGTCTGTGTTTACTTAAAAGCTAGAGAAATTCCTGTTCTTGGGTGTCCCTCTTGTGGTCCAAAATGGTATTTACCACTATTTGTTTGTTCATCATAATGCAGATACTCCAATTGGAATAAAAAGTACTGCTGTTCATGCCTCATCTTTAGGGAAATCATTCAGTTGGAGACTCTTTGTACATTAAGCCTATGTCCATTGGCATCTTCCTTTATGGGGCTTGCAAGCATCTCTAAATTTTTCAACAACTGCTTGCTTCTTTTTAACTGCAGCAGAACTTGATTTTTTTTTTTTTTTTTTGCATATTCTCCAATAGTTGTAGCTTTTTTTGGAAATGCCATAAGAGATCTAATTGATTTTTATTCCAGTCTTCATCCTGTGTATATCACAAATAGACTTAAAAAGCAAGGCAGCATATAGTGTTTGTTTGTTTAAAAAGTGGCATGGGTACTTTAAGAGGTCATATGTATAATTTTATTGCTACTGTCACTTGATGATGCGATAGTTTTTAATGGATTATCACTGTTATTGTATTTTATTTATGTGCTTGTATGTATTTTTTAGATAGGAATCCCACCTCGATCCATCTGGAAGAGGCAGGAAAATATAAATTTATTATTCTTATTCTTCTTATTATTATATAACAGAAGCAAGTGAGCTCCAGCCCAAACTGGAAGTTGTTAGAAGAGGAAGAGGAGCTAAGACACTATGGGCTGAAGCAGAAAGGAGTGGCCAGAACACATGCCACACCCCCCCAGGGCACTTCCTGCCATGACCCCAAATACGAGCTGAAAAGATCAGCTCATTTTGGGACTGGATTTGGGCTGCCTTAGGCAGCCCCAGCATAACCCAAGGATGGCTTCTGGGTGTTCCAGGGGTGTGTGTCGTGTAAATGTCATGCCCCCTGAGCGGTCGGAATCCACTCCTGTCTGCCTGTATGTTTCGGGCTTTTGGTGCTCACACCATGAAGACAGAAGTGGAGGGGTGGTGTGTTTTTGTGTGCTAGTGTACATGTGAATGAGTGAGAGAGATAGGTTGGGTACTAGTCTTTGTACTAGTGTTTGCATATTTGGGTGTGTAAGAGAAAGTAGGGGATTTGTATGTGAGGCAGACAGACAGGGAGAAATGTATACATCTGTGGTGTGTGTGGGGAGATGAGTGTGACTTTTTAACATCTGTCCATGTGAGACAGGAGGAGGATCCTATCATTGTTTGTGTAGGAGCTTACAGTCTGCCTCAACAACAACAATATTCCATTAAATTGGCAATGCAGTTATACACATATCTACTCAGACATAAGCACCAGTGAGTTAAGTGAGATTGACTCCCTGGGAAGCAACTTACCAGCAGTGTGTGTTGCAACTGGAACAGCAGAAGTGAACATGGAGAAAGATTATTTCTGTCTTTGCCTTTATTGATTGTACTTCTCCTTAGAGTTGCTGTGTTTGCACAGAATAAGGGTTGTGCTAGCTATTGAAAGACCAAGATTGTCAGCACATCACAGCCAGCTAGTTCCTCCCATTCCAGGATCATCATCATCCTGGTTGGTGATGGTTGGTAAGGCAGCATAAGCCACTGCAGTGGGTCAACCCATGTGGGGTTGACCCTATCAAAGAGGAGGTAACTCCTTTGAGGATATGCAGGGACAGGACTGCAAGACTGGAGAGTTGTCACAAGCCTTGAGTGAAAAGCAAGAGTCTGGTGGAACAGTTCCACCCACAGTGGGAGTGTGGTTTGGCTTCGTTATGGCCACACCCAGAGTCCCTGGGTGAGAGTCAGTGATGAGAGAGAAAAGTGGGATTACTCAGGTGAGGGCTGAGTACTGTACTCAATGAATGTTGCACTAGAGCTCTGTTACTGGTCTGGACTGTCTGTGTGTACACAAGTTTGGAGGAATCCCAGGGAAGAGGTTCTCCTATTTGTGAGATCTCAAGCAGAGGTAGGTATGGTGCTAAGTATTGGACATACCAGGTAAGGGAAAGGCAGGATAGATATTTGAAGCCTGTCCTGGATTTTGAGCCTTCAAAATCTAGGTTGCTCTGTCAGCTCATGCTCTAGTCTGCTGGTGTTGCTGCTGAATGTCAGATCAGTCCAAAATAAAACAACCACCATCCATAAGCTGGTCATGGATAAAGGAACTGACCTGGTGTACACTACTAAAACTTGGGGGGATGTGACTGATGGAGTGCATTTTTCTCAGCTTGGTCCATCTGGGCTCTCAGTGCAGTATCAGTCTTGAATGGGGAGTCAGGGAGAAGAGCTGCAATCATCCATATAAATTTGATCTACCTCATGAGGAAATCCATCCACCCCAGTACTAGCTTTGAAGATTTGTACCTAGTTCTGGGTGAAAAAGACAGAACAGGGATGCTGTTGGTGTACTGCCCATCCTGCTGCCCAGCAATCTCCTTACTGAGCTGGTTGAGGTGATACCGGAGCACCTAAGGACAATGGTTTGGGGGACTTCAACATTCATGCCAAGGCTCTCCTGACAGATCCAGTCCAGGACTTCCATGGCAACCACAGGGCTGTCTCAACACATCATTGGCCCAACATATCATTGACCCAACATATATGACAGGACATATCTTGGACAAGTTCTTTGCTCTTGGGAACATAAGATAGAATCTGGTTGGGGGAGGGGGGGTCAATAACCCCATTGTAATGATCAGATCACTTCAAAATGAGGTTTGGTTTGGTGGTAGCAAACGCTTCTTGTAGGGGGTGGAGACTGATTAAGATGGTTCACTCCCAGAGACTTATGAGATCTGAAGGTCTCCCAAAGCTGGTGTGTGTGTATATGTGTGTTTGGCTAACAAGGCTGGTGATGAGGCTGAGGCTTTGGTTTTACTATGAAACACTGAGATGGAAAGGTCTCGTGACACAATCACTCCCAAATGCCCAGTCCAGTGCTGTGGAGACTGCAATTTACCTTGGTTTACAGATCTGTGGCCAATGAAACAACTGGATGATGGCGAATATGAGCAAATATGAGCAGAAACTGGTCAAGATTCTTCACTCTGCCTACTATACAGCAGTGAAATCAGCTAAAAATTCTTAATTTTCCTCAGTTATTTTATCCACATCATGCTGTGCAACAAAGTTATTTATTGCTTTTTGGGATCAGGCTCAGAGAAGAAAGGCGGTGAATGCTCAGCTACCTGTTATAACAAATGTACTGGGCATTTTGAAAAGGTTGCTCATATTTGCTCAGAACTTGATGCAGAGTCTGTGCAAGTGTCCTGGGCTCCATCAGGTTAGTTTTCATGTGGTTGAGGTATGAGGATGTGGACAAGCTGCTTGAAGCAATTCAATCCAACACATTTAAGCCTGACCCTTGCCCATCTTTACTGATAAAATTCAACAGGAGTAGATTGACCAGTTATGTGCAAGGCAAGGTAAATGCTTCATTACATCAGGGAGAGGTTCTTGCTATCTTGATGAGGCAATACTGCACTCAGCCCTGAAGAGGACCTCCCTAGATGCAGAAGTAAATGACAGCTACCACAATGTTGCAAATATCTCCTTTTTGCCCAAGGTGCTTGAGCATGTGGTTGCTGGCCAGCTTCAAGAATTCTAGGAGCAAACAGGCTATCTGGACCCATTTCAGTCTTGTTTTAGGTTAGGGCACAGCTCTGAACCAATTTTAGTCCCCCTACTTCAGAGGAGAGACAGGGGAAGTATTACCCTGTTGATCTTCCTGGATTGCTGAGCAGCTTTTGATACCATCTATCTTATGTGTATCTTACTTGTTCAGTTCTTTGCTTGGGAGTAGGAAGCACTGTCCTAAAGTGGTTCTGCTCCTATCTAGAGGTCCAATTTCCAAAAGTAGCACTGGGGGATTCCTGTTCAGCTCCATAACCACTATGCTGTAGGTTCCACAAGGCTCCAGGTTGTTCAGTATCTGTATGATGCTGATAGCGAAGGCCATAAGGGAATTTGGGGTTGGATGCCATTCATATGCTAATGACACCTAGCTCTACTTCTCCTCATTTGAGTTGGCTAAGGTGGTACAGCTGCTGGACAACTGCCTGGATGCTGTAATGGGCTAGATGAGAAGCATTAAATTGAATCTTGATAGCATGAAGGCTTTGTGGACTGGTAGTTCTTGAGTCTAAGAACTGGGTAAGCTTCCTGCCCTGGAAAGGATTGTACTCCCCTTGAAGGAGCCAGTGTGTAGCTTAGGAGTATTTGTAGATCCACCTTTGTATTTTAACTATTTTTAATTCATTTATTTATCTCCTACAGCTAATAATGTTGCACATTATTTTATTTCAACCCCACTTTTATCCTGACAACAATCTCGTGAAGTAGATTAAATTGAAAGGATGCTCTTGGCTCATGGTGACCACATGACCATAATAGGGAAATTGAGATTTGAGCCTGAAAATTCTGCCATGTGGAGCTAAGGAATCCTCCATTTGTAGAATTGGAAAAACTCCAAGGAGCATGCAGTTAATCCAAGAGTCCAAAGCTATGGTATGTCTCAGAAGAGGTTGTCCTACACAAATTGAGCCCCTGGCACAAACAAACAACACCCTGAAGGCCTTGGGTTGACTGGCTACATCCTTGGATGCACCTTCCTGTTCCTTCATGAACTCATTACAAATTTTACATGTATGAAAATGTGTATACACAAGAGAAAGACTCACTCAAACCTATAAATGATACATCTACATTCAGAAAAGATTCAAAATATCTACAAATGGTGCTCAGAAATCTTGCAAAACAAATATACCAAAATAGTGAAGTTGAAGGCTTTCATGGCGGGCATCCATAGATTTTTGTGGTTTTTTTTGGGCTATGTGGCCATGTTCTAGAAGAGTTTGTTTCTGATATTTCACCAGCATCTGTGGCTGGTATCTTCAGAGAATGCTGGCATGGAAGTGAGTGGGGTATATATATATGTGTGACCCTGGGCTGGGAACAGTGATTTCCATGTTAATCTGTGTATTGTTCTGTTGTAGAATGGCAAGGCCTCAGGGTGGGAAAATATGCAAAGAGGATTTGTGTCTGCTTAACTAGAGTTCCATTGTCTGCTGGGAAAACTCTGGACCCTCAGTAGTTTTCATTTGCATTTTCTAGGTCCTGATTTTAGTGTTTTTCAGGACTGGTAGCCAAACTTTGCTAACTTTAAGGGTTTCTTCTTTCCTGTTGAAGTTGCCCATGTGCTTGTGGATTTCAATGGCTTCCCTGTGCATTCTGCCCTGATAATTGTTGGCATGGTCCAGAATTTCAGTGTTCAGACCCTCTCATGGCTGCAGGAGTTTACTACATACCATGCAGTTGCAGAGTAGTCTACATAGGGAACACCAAATGCAGTCTTCAAACACAAATCAAGGGACATGAGAGACACTACAGATTGGATCAGCCAGAAAAATCAGAAGTAGGAGAACATGGCATCTCTGAAGATGCCAGCCACAGATGCTGGTGAAATGTCAAAAACAAACTCTTCTCGAACATGGCCACATAGCCCCAAAAACCCACAAAATACCAAAAGAGGGATCCCAGTTATATGGGCAAGGCAGATGTGCACACTTTGTGCATATGTATAGTCAGAAAGTGGACTGGCTGCATTTTGGTCTGGGGCCCCCCAGGGTTTCATAGACTGCTAAATGGCTCCCAGATTCCATTTTTCCTTCCTATCCTTTTTGCCTTAGAATATGAAGTGATCCCAATGTTTCTGTGACAATGAGCTGCCAGAATGTGCCATAACTAGATGAATACTCATGATGTTTTAGCAGGCAATGGGTATTCTAAGCATAAGTCAAAATGACATTTTAAATTTCAAGCAATGGGCAGAAGACTTGCTCTCACATCATGAGGAATGCAGCCACATGCTCTGAAAAATTCCAGTTTGTGCACACATACAAAAATTAAACAACAAGAGGAACAAAATAGCCACCCATCTGCCTAGCAACTGAGGTCATTGTGAACATATAATCCCATTTGTATGGGCTTTCAGCTGGACACACATGCATTTTATAGAACCCCGCCCCCTCTTGCACTCTCAAAGCATTTCAATGGTATTGGCTGCAGGTACCTGAAATTTTGATCTCTGTCCATGACTGCAACTGTTTATGTGCATAAGAGGATGAAAGTTGTATTTTTTGCCTGTGCATGTTTGTTTTAAGGGGAAGCATGTAGGTGCTTGTGTCAGTTGACCTGCTTGTAGGATTCATTCCCCGTGGAAACATCATACTGTGCAATATAATTCATGGGAAAATATATTTCTTCAGTGGCTTTTTTTAAAAAAAAAAAGACTATAGCAAAACTTACTGATAAACATATTCTCTATAAACTAAGCAATTTATTAAGGGATGTGATGGGGGGAGGGGGAGATAGTAACAGTAAACTCCAACACAATGTGATGATATTTCCTTTTTGACCAGTTTTCTTGGACAGATAACTAAGACTCAATAGTAAAAAGAAAGAAAGAAAGAAAGAAAGAAAGAAAGAAAGAAAGAAAGAAAGGAGCCATGTCCTCTTATTAAACACAGAAACACAAAGAGAGAGATCAAAACTACTCTGTGGAAATATAAAAGAGTGAGACCCCACCCAAAGTGTACTAAACTGCAGTTTTGTACTCATTCACCAGACAGTAAAATCCACTGGATACAATGTAGTTTACTCATGAGTAGACAGAATTGCAGAAGAAGGAAGATACTTATTTCAAAGAAGGAAATAAGTTCCAGCATATCACTATTTATCAAAACTAAAAAGGAAGATTTGCTCTCATTGCATCTCTTTGCTTGTTCCCTTACTTTGATTTGCCCATCATTTCATTTAACATCCACCTGCCAGTCTTTAAAACACGCACATGCACTCACCACTTATTTCACTCTGGCCTTGCTTTGCATGGAGCTGTTTTCTGAAAAACCTGCTCCCTCCCCAATCTGACCCTCTCTCAGCTAACACCATCATTTTTACATAATCTTTTAAACAGCAACCACTCCCTCCTGTCCTCTAAGTACTATCTTGGCAGGCAGCACTGAGAGGAGGAGTCTGATCTTTAAAAGGCTTTGAAATTGTGCTGTTGACAATGAAGAAATAAAGCAAAAAGCTTCCCCCCCCCCTTTTTTTTAAAAAGGCTTTTTGAACAATAATCCCCTTCTCCCCCCCTCTTTTTTTTACCCTTTGTGCTAGAGGCTTTTTATTATTTAAATTTACTGAGTAACAAAGAACATCCCACTCCAAATGTTCCATTTCAAACAATTGAAAGTTTATGTGTGAAATAAATAAATAAATGTTGGTTAGGCTCAGTGTTGGTGATGTGAGTACATCTGCAGTAGTTTGGCAGGACAGTTGGTGGATAAGAAGTATTGGAAGGTCAAAACAGGATGGAGGGAAAGACAAAAACACTAGCAAGTCTTGGTTTTGATGGTGTGTTCTGCTTTAGGTTCATCACTACTAGAGGAATTTACCAAGTTATTTTTCTTGTGAATTTTTCTCTTTTTCCTACACATTCCCTTGCCAGAAAGTCAATGGTTAGAAACATGGGTAATTTTGTAGCATGAGGTAAAGAAAAAGATGGCTCCCTTCCAATTCCATATACAAAAGTCAACTGGACTGCCAATGGATTTTTTTATGTCACTGACAATGAGCTTACCTATTTTACCAGCCAAGAGACCCCACTTAGAGAGTGGAGACCAAACCATGAGGCATACAACTCTCCCCTAAATCCCTTTTTCTTCCTCTAAGCATCTGATGCCTGCAATGACCACCTTGCTCAATCAGTGGTAGGATTTAAAGTATGGCACCAGCATGGTTGTCATTGCTAAAGTACCTTAACCAGATATTCATAAGCATCAAGTCACTGATTCAAGCAGGAGAGGTTTTGAAGAACTAATTGAATTGGCTGCAGGACACCTGTGGCCAGACCTGTCTGCAAGTTGGGTAGTTCGTCAAAACTCTTCCTGCTTGAATCAGTGACTCTTGAAGCTTATGATTATCTGGTTAAAGGACTTTAGCAATGACAACCATGTTGGTGCAATACTTTAAACACATGCAAAGACATCTTGTTGTGTGAGCCAAAAGCTAGATAATTAACACACACACACACACACACACACACACACTTCCATGAACAGAAGAGGAATATACTGGCTGTTGAATCTGCACTGCTGGGGATGGAATAAAATAATCTACTTTATGGTTGATCTAAAGATAGGAGGCAAATTGGTGTATAGAACAGAACATGTAGCAAATGCAGCCACACCAGAGAGGAATGGGAAGAGGGGAGATTAAGAGGAACATCTGGGCACTGATGCTGCTACTCCACAGTTTCTCCTGTCTGTGATGGTAGGACAAATTTATGACCTATGATGTGCAGTTGGCCCTCCGTTTTCATGGGCGATTTGTTCTGGACCCCCCATGAAAATGTAGGCTTGTGCATATCCAACCCCCATAGGCTTGAATGGGGCCAAACCCCTCTGATCATATGACCAGCTCCCCAGGTGGGCCATGCACCCAGGGGCTGACAGGAGTTGGATTATCTGGGCTCCTTTTTGTTCTGGTCCAAACCACAGGATGACTTCGACCTGCTTCTAGCCACTTTGGAGGTATGCATTGTCTAATTGGCACACCTCCAAATTGGCTGGAAGCTGCTTCATTCTGCCCATTTATTTCACCCCTTGGTTAAAGAGGAAGAAAAGCAAATCCATAGATTTCATCCAAGGAGAAAGGAAACAAATGGTTAAATGTGGTGCACTTTCATCATTTTATTAAATGAAGTTATATGCATTAGATAAAGACATTGAAATGTATAGATGCAGCTCCCCAATCCAGTGTACTAGACATGGGCAAGAATTTCCGGTATGAATTCTGAATATATTTGTTATCGTCCTCATGCTTCATATATTTGCACTTCCATATTGTTGTTTTGGTGTGCTCAAGTCATTTCTGACTTATGGCAATCCCTATCACAGGGTTTTCTTGGCAAGATTTGTTCAGAGATAGTTTCCTTTTGCCTTCTGAGAGAGTGTGACTTGCTCAAGATCACTCAGGGAGTTTTCATGGCTCAACAGGGATTTTAACCCAGGTCTCTGGTCTTTGTCCTGGGCTGAAACTACTGCACCATGCTGGCTCAGATACTCCCATGTTATCACCTCCCTACTTTATTTTATTTTTAAAAATGTACGACCATATAGTGTGTGTGTTTGTGTGTGCATTCAAGTCACCTGTTGATTTATGGTGACCTCATGAATTACAAAAGCTTTTCTTAGCAAGACATACTCAGAGCTGGTTTTGTCAGTTCCTTCCTCTAAAATATAACCCATATTACTGCTTCCTTTCAAAAATAAGCAGAAAAGTTTTTCTGACTCTTCCTTTATATTTGAAATCTGTGTATTGTGAATCAAAGCTTAGAAAGTTACTTTTTTTAAAAAAAATGTAAGAGCTATAATAGTAGTTTGTTAACATTAAATCAAAGTAGTTTGTTAAAACTATAGTTCTTTGCTGACCAACTCATTGAATAACGAGACCAGACACAGAACTGGGTTATAAAAATGGGCAATTTTATTAAACACAATCTATTTAACTTTAATTTCTTTGAGAACTGCAAAACCAGGGGGGAGAACCTTGTGTAGGAACAGCTGGCAGATGGTCTGCTCCAAGACCAATTCCCCAGCTTCCAAAGGGCGAAAACACCTGAGCCCCAAGGGCAATCCAGAAGTGGGTTGCTCCCCGTCTGGCCCGCATCCGGAAGGCCAACCCAAGACTCCCCAACTTAACTCGCAAGACTTAAGTGAGGGTTTAAATCTCAGGCCAGCCCCAAGGCAAGTCTCTTTTACTTTGTATTTAGTCTCCAGATGTAAACCTCAGTTCCAGAGACCCACCTTCACCCTTTAGGAGGGTGCTGATGTGTTCACCTAAACCTCTATCTCCCCCCGCCTATGCCATAAAACCTGTTTATGACCACACCCAAAGCCAATTGTCCCATTCCCCAATTAACAGTGCAGGGTCAGCAAAAAACCCCTTCTAAAAAAAGGGAAGAAAATTCCTATCTGGCCTTGAGGCAACCAGAATTGATCTCGCACCGTTGTTGAGGTGGGAGGGTGCACCAGCGTTTTTTTAAAATGGCAGGTAGTTAAGGGTGGGTAAGCTTTAAATAGGCTTAGCTCTGCCCCTCCCTGTCTAATGGCCAATCAGAGCATGCCAATTTTCTTTAAATTTCTGGTCAGAAAAGCCTTCTCCCAAGACCAGAGGGTTGGGAGAAGTATTGCTGGCAGCCTATATTGCAGTTACAGATTCAGGCTGTAACTACTCCATATTCAGTAAAGCTATGTAGTGGTTATTATAGCACTACTGCTACAAGTGTAAATGCACCCTAACATCCATGTTAACAGTCAGCAGATGGATTGGGTGAAGGAGATCTGTTCAGCTACCAACTGTTGTGAAAAGTGGTAGCTATTTCCAGCCCCATCCTTCTAGTGAGTGAGCTTACAATGAGGAGTTGCAACTATGGTCTTGCTTCTGATGGTTGCAGTCTCTTTTGATGGTGGGAGGGGCTGGAAACATCCTCTTAGTGTTCTGATCAACTGTTGGGCCACTTTTGCTCAATCCAGTTACTGGATATTAAGATGGACTTGGAGGGGGTGGTGGTGTTTGAGTCAGGCGATATTACTTCCTTACACATTTGTAACTATGTAGTCAGTGTAGAACAGAAATTATTGTTCATTAAGTTTCCCATAGAAATGAAATTAAATTTCCCATCCCACACCTGGGCTGTCACTAGGGGCACATATGGTGGGTATGGACTGCACCGTGTGACACCTGCTCCCCAAATGTCTGCCTTTGGGCAGAAATGGGCTGTGGCATTTACCCACATATTTTTAAAATCCTAGTGCTCAGTGAAAGAGAATTCATGAGTAGAGGAGAAAGGAGTGGCCTCAGTTTTTTTTTACTTTATTAAATTTTTCTTTAAAATCATCACATCTTACCAAAATTTCACTTTAAACACATACTACTGTGGAAATGACACTACATATAGGCTGTTTGTGATATTGTAATTTAAAGGTGTAGTTTGAATGTTTCTAGTTGCCATTACATTAAATGATACAGTGGACCCTTGTTATACGCTGGGATTTGGTTCCAAGATCCCCTGTGTATAACATAATCCGTGTATGCTCAAGTCCCATTAAATATATTGACATAGGAAAATGGTGTCCCTTATAAAAGATGGAAAATCAAGCTTTGATATTTGAAATTTATACTTTTTTTGAATATTTTCAAACCGTGGATGCTTGAATCCATGTATAAAAAATCAGTGTATAAGAAGGGCCGACTGTATCAAGGAATTATGACTTATGAGTAACATTAGTTGCCATTACATTAAATGATATAAAGGAATTATGACTTATGAGTAACATAAGTACAAAAAATTACTAAGCATTTTGTATAGTGTGGTATGCAACACCATGAGTTACCACAATGAGTGACGTCAACCCTAACGATGCCACTGTTCCACACAAGTAGTTTAATTTTAATGAGTATGCTATAAACTATGACAAACCACACTTTCCCCGTCTGCTTTGTTATTACCTCAAGAGAGGCCACACAGAGGAAAAGGTAGCATTATGGAACACTACAGAAGCCAGCACATAAACCATGTCATGTATCTCCACTACCATTTAGATAGGCCATACTTCTTGAGAAAAGTAACCAAAATTGTACAGCTATCGTGTGTCATAATATAATGTAGTCATTCATAAGTTAAAGAAGAAAGGAAATACTTACACATACCAATTTATTTGTCAATTAACTCTGGTTTACATTCATTATTAATTGGTTTATCAAAATATAATTCTTTAATTGACTGATTGATACCATATATACATCCTGGACCTCTCTGAATTTCAGATGAAATAGAAGTTTCATGTTTAGAATCTCACAGCTCCCCAACTTCTCATTGTTCATCTTGACCCATCTACCATGGTTATGAATTTCAGTCCACCAGTTAAATTTGAAAATAAGGAAATATAATTAAAGTGATGCCACTTAGTGAACATGCAGACAAACTATGTTTACAACTTCATTATGTCCAGATATCACAAAGAAAGAATACTTTTCTTAAGAGAAGACAAACACACACACACAAACACACAGGATTGTTTACAGAAGTGCCTTGTGGTGACTGGCATTGGTGTCACTCCGTCCCATGCTCCACAACAATTAGCAGGCCTCATGGGAGATGTGACTACAGCTTAGGACATGGGACCATTTGTTCACTCACTTTCTGTGAAAAGAGTTCTGAAATGTGTTTTGAATAGACAGCATTTTCTTTGTGTAGTTAGTAAATAACACTGGGCAAAGTTAGTCAGCAAGTTACATTGCTTCTGCATTCTGATTCTTTGGGGCCCTTTTGTACCAAGCTTGACAGGATGTTTTTCATGGAATGTGACCTTGCTGCAAAACCAGAGGTAAGGAGAAAACATTGCAGAGGGGAGCAGTTATGGAATATTTTGCATACAGCTGAGAGACGATCTTGTGAGAAGATCAGGGAGACTCTACTTTCAGATTGTTCCTTTACTGTACTTTACAGTGCCCTGACTATTTTCTAAAATATAGATACATGATCAATTCCTGAAAGACAGTGGGAACCTTGATGCTTTATGGGATCCTTTTGTTTTGCTCTGTTTTTGGTGACCTTTTTTTAGCCTTGGAAAACCATAAATTAAATACTTTTTTACAAAATTTAGGAGACCGTAAGGAAGTGGGAGGCATCTGTCTGTGTCAGTTTCAAAAACACTGGGACAAAAAGAAACACTGTGAACAGTACAACAAATGAAAAAGTCAGTGACTGTTTACCCGACTGTTCCAACTCCCCAGGAAAAGGTAAGGTGGTTTTATGATTTGTTGCTAGTTATTACAGTGAGCCCGTGCCATATGCGGGCTCATTATAGGTGGCTTTCAGCATACGCTGAAGCTGCCCGACATTAAAAGCAATTGCGTGAGTGCCCATGGCACATGCACACAGTTGTGCAACAAGCTCAAGCCCCATTCTATCCAATGGGGCTTCAGCACATGCGCTTTTTGCTTTATGCGGGAAGGGTGTCCGGAACAGATCCCCCACATAAAACAAGAGTGGACTGTACCTGGTTATTGTCGGGATAAGTCTTTTTTAATCACGATGTCATGTGAAAATTTTTACCAATTTTTATGAGCTAAACCCCTGCTTTTGCCCGTGTGATCAAGTCCATACATGCAGACATACATGCATGTATATTTCCTTAAACTATGTAGACATTTTCAGAATGCCATTCTTCACTATTGTGAGTATATCATTCTTCCTTTTGCCATATTTCTTCTATTACTCATAGAAAGAATCCTAATTATCTACCCAGAAATTATCTACCCACAAACATAATTCTGTTTGTGTGTCCCTATCTATCACTTGTGAACCATCCATTTAACTTAAAAGGGAACTCCTTTCCTTTAGGCTGCAGTTCTATCCTCATTTACCTGGGAGTAATCCTCAGTAAACTTGATGAAAATAAACTTGATGAAACTTGATGAAAATGAACTTGATGAAAATAAAGATCATGATATTGGCTTCATCCATTATGCTGTATGTAACATAATTCAGAATTCTCCATTATGTTGACTAATGAGGTTACTTTTGGAGGAAGTAGGAAATGAAGGGATATTTCATTTTTAAAATATGAATATTTTCATTACAAAAATAGTTAAGCTACAATGCTGAGACTTATTTCTCAAGAGGAGACACACTGCAGAGATGTAGTTATTATAGAAATTGTAGATTTGATTATATCACACTGTGCTTGGTGATTGCAGTGTAAATTTACTGAAACATATATCATGTCAGAGAGAGATATGGAAATAGTTATATCGTTTTTTCATCTTAGAATGAACACCTGACAAACGAGAATACTCTTGCCACTACAAAATCATTATTAATTAATAATATGCTTTTTTTACATGCAAAGCATAGGCTTTAATATAACTTTATATTAACTTGGACCTGATATTTCATGCATAGTGTGTAAAAACCTATAGGGCAGAGTAACCAATTTCTTATAGAGTTATATTGTAGGGTATCTAGTGCTTTATTTGGATTTGTAGATCAGGATTTAGTTTTGCTGCATTATAAATTTATATAATGGCTTACTAAATGGGTTTTATAACTTTGCTCTATTAACGTTTATTAATTATTTGGGCTGATTTATATAATGCAGTGGAACATTAATTTATAGATTAAGAAACTATATGTTTATACCATCTTTGAGTGTGGTTACTTGCAACAAATACTCCACTAGAGGTCAGTACTGATATTCTGCTTTGAATAAACCGAAGTTCTGTATTGAATATGCAACTTTAAGAAACCTAAATGAAAACTATGTGATCCTGTTTGTGTTACAGTAAAGTGCTATAATTTTATTCACAAGGTAGATCACTTCAGTGAAAATAAAGGAATAAGCGCACATGAGACCAGACTTAGAAATAATAATCAGATTGCAACTATATAATATATATTTTAAATGTGAATATAAACTATTATCTCTTGGTTACAGTCAATGTTTGGCAGATATAAGAA
>NC_056525.1:197582785-197664920 GCF_019175285.1 Sceloporus undulatus | reverse complement strand
ATCCACCACCTAGTGGGATGTGGAGTGATGCTCAAAATAGTTCTCTTTCTCTCACTATATGCACAGGTACATGCTGAAGCCAATCAACTGAGCCAAGATAGATATTACTCTGGGTCCCTCAACATCATCCTTCCACTGTTCAATGACCAATGGCTTCAGCATGTCATACCCATTCTTCTTAATAGTGATCTTTCAAATTCTTGACTTTTTAAGACAGCTTCCAGGAAATCAAAAAGCATCTTACCATTTTATTAAAGTTGTGCATTCATTCTGGAGATGATGGTGGTGGTGGTGATGATTTACCATTTACATATTTATTTACTGTTTTTATACAGAGCTTTCTGTATTTATCAGGGATAAAATGGAATTGGAGTTGCAACTTCCCACCAGGACAAGTGGCCCATTATGATAAGCTTCTCATTCCCAATTACTCTTAAATCATGTGATAAGACGTGAGTGCAGGTGTGCCATAGGGGACACACTCTCCCCCTCCCCTCCCCTCCCCTTCCCTCCTGGAACTAACAAATTCTTTGACCACTAGCTACTTTTCAGCCTTGAAGCAGTCCTGAAAGCAGTTTCTGAGTGTTGTGGGTTGGGCTGAAAGCTGTATTTGTTTATATCCTGTGTTTCCACTGGTTTCCATATTGGCCTAGACATGCATTTTAGTGTGTGAGTCAAAAAAGTAAAAGGAGAAAGTTAATAGGTACATGGATGTGGAGAAGAAAAAAGTCCAGGATTTTGATAAAGTGGGAAGAACTAGGATCTTGCAGAGAAGAGAAGGAGGGTGCTGTATTATAGTAGTGGAGGAGGAGGGAAAGGTTGTGACATATGAATAAATGAATGTGCTTTGCTGAGGAGGAATAATCCACAAGCCACCAAAAGAAAGAGGACAAGGATATAGATTTGAACAAACTTTGGAGAAGCAAAATTAGAAATGACAACCAGAGTGCTATATCAGAATTATGGCTCCACACAGCTATGTGATACTTAGAACTGAGCTGTTTTTTGATGGTTGTATCCAGTAGAGGGCTCTTGTTTTATGTAGCAGAGTTTACAAAGTGCCCAATAGGCAGTGCACACCACTACACACTGTGTTTGCACTGCACCAATATGCACTGTACTTGGTTTTGCAATGATCCTGATGCACATCATACACTGATGCGTATCGGTCCTGAGGGGCATCAGGCATTCTTACTGGTGTCTTGAGATGCAATTCTTTCCAAGTCAATAACAGGGTTTCTTACTGCCTCTGCTGCTTACCTAAGTATACATAAAGTGTTACACAAAAGGTGATATAGAATTCCAGTGTATACCAATAATTTAAATGTAATAAAATTAATGAAATCAGATTTTTATAAACGTGTCAAACATTTTGGATTTCTCCTTTCTTGGTATTAAAATGGGAAAGATAAACATCATCATAAACATTTATAGAATTCCAAGGAACATAACACAGAATTCCATGGGTTGTGCTGGAGGCAAGAGTAGTATTGTCCTCTAAATAAAGGCTAAACATCATCAAAGTGTGAATTCTGTGGACCCAGAAGTCCCCCCCACCCCAAAATATGGATGAGTTAAGAAGTATAGCCATGACACAAAGGCTTTATCCCTCAGAACTGAAATGTTTTGCAACTGGTTGTTCCAGCTGTCTGGTGGTGGTTATGGACTTATGATTTTTCAATCTTGTGTATAGATCAGTGCTAGTTTCCCCTATGAGTACATGTTGCATCTGTGGTGCTAGAATTTAATCACATATACAATACTGGTGGGATTGCAAATTCTGTTTCATTTAAAGTCATCTATTTTGCCAATACTTTTACTTTAAAAGTTGTTCTTTCATCCCAGTATACAAGGTTTGGATGCACATTGATCTTTCTTAGGCTTTTCAGTTGGTATTTTTATTTCAGCTATCTCCAGTAGCTTCTTTAAAGGTGGTGGTTGATAGAAAGAACAATAATAGGCTTATTAGCAGCTTTAGCAAGACACAGTAAATTAGCTATCAAAGGATAGCTTTCATTAATTGTTAATTAAATTATACTTTAGATATAAATACAAAACATCTCACCAAATTAAGAGAGATTCTGGAGATCAGAGTTTGATTGACTCCTTTTCTCTGGAAACCCACTGGCTGACCTTGAGCAAATCACACACTCTCAGCCCCAGAAAGCCCATGACAGGTCAGAAATGACTTGAAGGCACACAACAACAGCATGCTCCTTTATCTTTAAACTGAACTAGTCAACCTTCTAAAAAAGGATCCTTTGAAATGGAGGACTCTCCTTATTGTATAGTGTCACTTTAAAAGGAAATTCTAGAGGGTCTCAGAGCTAGCAGGCCATGTGAAATGAATATAAAGCAATGCTTTCATTTTGGGGTAGATATCAGTAGTAGTAAGTTGCACTTACATCAGTTTGGGATATATTGTTGTATCAGTAGCAAGCATCAATTTTTCATGTAAGTGTTTATGATCCTTTAAAGATTTGTTAAAAATGTTATCCCATGTTTTAGGAAGTTATAAATACACAGCCAGTCTACAGCTATGTTCCTTATTCTCATCAATTAGAATGCATACTCACCTTAGGCCTGTTTGGTGGAATTATTGTATGTTTGACTTCTTGAAGTGTAAGGTGTGTTACTATCCATGGATTTAAGCATCTGCTGATGGCAAGCTCTGCTGTTCCCATGTGTCAGAAATTATTTGAAGGAACCCAACAACAACAAAGACATGGGAGTAAACTGCTTCTCAGCAGGGATGTAATTTTTCACTATTTTTCTTCTCAAAGGAAACAATGACTAATTTTAGAAAACCTCTTCTTGCTATAAGAAAATATTTGAAAGTTTTTGAAGTCTATTAAAATTTTTGGAACAGACTTCCTGCATTTTCTGTGCAGGATTTTTTTTCTCTATAGAAACACAGACTGGCATCCTGGTAGTCAGTTATGATGTTCTAAGGTAGACCTAAGATATCATCACTGCTTACAAATTACTGTTGCATGCAGATCTTCATATTGCATAGTTCCTGACATTTTGACTGAGTAAACCATTGTCTTACAAAAAGAAAATATTTCACCAAAGTTTTTTCTTTGTTCCCCAAAGTTTCACCCCCCCCCCCCCGAAATGTTGTTCTTGGATAGCCTCCCCACCTCACAAATATTTCCTTGTATTTTTTCCTTTTTCCCTGGACTTTCATGTCTCTAATCTTCCCAAGAAGTGCATAAAATATTTC
The DNA here is from genome assembly GCF_019175285.1 of Sceloporus undulatus. Lineage (NCBI taxonomy): Eukaryota > Metazoa > Chordata > Lepidosauria > Squamata > Phrynosomatidae > Sceloporus > Sceloporus undulatus. The sequence continues at coordinate 197,661,694 of NC_056525.1, read as the reverse complement.
AAAACAACAGTCACATAGTATTTAACATACAAAGGGATTTTGTATTTCCTTTGAGACTGTGTGAAAAAAAGTTGTAACATAAACTTTTCTAGACTTGGTCCATAAGCTTTTGTAGCCATGGTGTATTTCCTCAGATGCAACAATTAGATGTGGACACATGTGATTTCCCATTCCTTTTTTTCAGAGGATAGAAATAGGCCACAGTTAGAGGCATGATATCAAACAAATTCTATTTGTGACAGGTATTGTATAAAAATTGTCTTCATACAAACCTGTCAGCTAAAAAGCTATGAAGTTCACATCCATGAGACCAGTGCTACAATCAAGCCAACATGAAGCTCAGATTCATAAGAACATGTGAAGCCATTTTGTACCATATTACTTATGTCTACGTATAGTTCAGTAACTTTGGCCTGATACAGACAGCCAAAATAAAGCTGCTTCGAGTCACTTTGGAGGTATGGTGTTTCAATGATACATGCATTCTAAGAGTCCAGAAGCCACACCAAATCCACCCTCCAGTCCTAAAGACTGGAGTGAAGCTTTGGTGCAGCTTCCAGACTCTTAGGACGCATGCATCATAGAAGCACCATACCTCCAAAGTGACCCGAAGCAGCTTTATTTTGGCAGTCTGTATAGGGACTCCCTAAATTGACTCTACACTATCAGACAGATTACTTTTCTAGCCCTTCTGAAGCTGCTAAGGATTGAACCTGGGATCTTATGCATACAGAATGTAGGTCATTCTACAGCTGACCTCCATTACATCACTACTTGTGTTAGGTATGATCTAGTACTAAATTAGTTTGAACATTTCTCTCTGATAAGCAAGGTGAGCTCATTTATAAAATGAGATATAGGCCATAGGATTTTTTGCACCATTATAGTGGATCATGTACCCTGTGAAAAGATTTATTTTGAGGACAGCATACATATTGTTAACAGATGACTGAAGGTTTTTGAATCCTGTTGTAAATGTCTGTAATGTGTTTTTGCATAAGTCTATTGGGCCTGTTTTGCTGTCAGAAGAGAGGTAACATTTTTATTCCGTCTTCCCCCAAACTATTGAGTTTATTACCGTATTTTCCGTCATACAAGACTACTTTTTAGCCCTGGAAAATCTTCCCCAAAGTCGGGGGTCGTCTTGTACTCCGGAAAGCCCCTGGGTCCTAAAGAGAGCCCTCAGCAGGGAAGGCTTCTCTCAAAGGCAAAGGAGCATCCTCCTCCGTTCTCTCCTCCTTTGCTTTTCCCCTCCCTCCCTTCCCTTCCCGTCCTCGGAAGGCAGAAGGTCTCTCTACCTTCCCTCCAGCCTGAGAGCGAGGCTGGCTACAGAGCAACCAATCCTTTGGAGTCACACACTCACAGTTTTCAGCCAATCAGAGAGAGGGCTGGAGAGTGGTCGCCACCCCTCCCTCAGAAAAGGGTCTCTCTCTCTCTCTCTCTCTCTCAGCCCCTGAGTCCCTCTGAGAGCCAGGCTACAAAGCAACCAATCCTGTTTGGATGGAGTCACACTAACAGCCAATCAGAGAGAGGACAGTGGTTGCCCCCCCCCGCCCTCACAAACTACAATTCCCAGGATTCCCTGGTTTTTCAAGGGAATTGCCTCCATGCATCCAGATCCCAGCCCCAGAGATAGAGTCTACAGTATATTATTATTATTATTATTATTATTATTATTATTATTATTATTATTATTATTATCCTTTATTTATTTATTTATATCAGTGTTGCCAGTTTAAGTCCACTTCAGCAGATGCATTTGGATTTAATGATAACAATAGTGGTGATGATGAGGATAGAGAGATAGGTCTTGTAGCACATTTGAGACTCACTGAAAGAAAAGTTGGGAGCTTTCCTAGACTTAAGCGTACTTCCTCAGATGCATGGGAATTGTAGTTCATTGTGGCACCAGAGCTCTTTCTCACAAATCTACAATTCCCAGGGTTCCCTAGCATTGAGCCAGGGCAGCTAAAGCGGCCTCAAACTGGAGTATTTCTGCAGTATGGATTGGACCTTGAGCATTTTTAATAACCAAGGTCCAAAACACACTGCAGAAATAATCCAGTTTGTGACCACTTCAAATCTCCTGGCTTAGTGCTTCATTCCAGAGACAATCCAGTTTCATACCATTTTAACTGCCATGGCCCAGTGCTATGAAATCCTGAGAATTGTAGTTTGTTGTCACACCAAAGTTTGCTGAGATGTCTCAGAAAACTAGAATTCCCAGGATTCCATAGCACTGAGCCAGGGCAGTTAAAGGGGTGTCAAACTGGATTATTTCTGCAGTGCAGTTGCAGCCTAACACATTTCTATTTGGCACAAAGCTTCCTGGGCTTTGATTCCAATAGGAGCCACTTGAACTGCCACGGCTCCATCCATACAGAATCCCTGGGATTTGTAGTTTGGAGCAGCGCCCCACGTTCTTTGGGCAAAAGACCTTATAAAACTACAAATCCTAGGATTCCAATAGGATGGAGCAGCAGCTCTTAAAGTGGTGTCAAACTGCATTAATTCTAAAGTGTAGATGCACCAAGAGGAAGGGCGGGAGGAGTTGTCGGGGCGGGTGAAATAATGTTGTGTATGCTGTTATTTCAAACATGGAACACACTCCTTCCTCAGAGTGTAGTGGAGTCTCCCTCCTCTTCCCCTCCTTTTCTTCTTTCTCCTTCTCCTTTTTTCTCATCCCCCCTCTTTCTCCTCTGTTGCTGCTGCTGCTGCTGCTGCTGCTGCTGTTGTGTGCCTTCAGCTCCTTTATGACTTATCAAGGAAGAGAGGGGTGGTCTTATACAGTGAATATATCCCAAATACTCTATTTTAAGTTGTAAATTTGGGGGTCGTCTTATACGCCCAGTCGTCTTATATGCTGGAATATACGGTACCTCATCACAGGCTTTTCATCTTGCTTAGTTGATTTACAGCTTTTAAAGGAGAAAAAAAGTTTGAAACTACCATGGCTCCCTTCTTTGCAGTAATGCTTTTTTGCTCTTGTCCTAGAATGCAGGAGGCCAACTATTTGTGTTGCTTCAATGAATTTTGTTTACAAGCCAAATTACACAAACATCTGGTCTGGTCCGTAACATATGGAGTATCAAAAGCTTTAAAATTTGCTGATAAAAATAACACAAATAGATGGGGAGACTTCAGCCAAATCCTATATTTTAAGGACCTGTCATTCTTAGCGTTCTCTTGGCACATCAGGATTGGGAGACCCAGAGCAAAGTAAGCTTGGGGTTTATGAAGAGGGATCCTGAATGGGTTTCAGTAGTTGGTTTCATGTTGCCAAAGGCAGTGGGGTCTTTTAATCTTGGATAGGAGAAAAGGCATCTCTTTTGGCACTTCTAATATGCAGCTCTGCCTATCCAGTGCAGACTTGTTAGGTTCAAAAAGCCTGTATGTAGCAATGGAAAGAGACTATCCATATTTACATTGACTAGATGGCCCAGATATATCCTAGGCAGAAGTGTTGTCATTATTCATAATTACATGGTTTGAACTAATTGAAGCTTCTGAACTTGGTACAAAGGTAGCCCCATGTAGAGCACATTACAGAAATCTTAACAAGAGATTACCAGTGAAAGTACCACTGCTTCAAGGTCCTTTTGGTCCAGGTAAGGGCGCAGTTGGCGTATCAACCAAAGTTGATACCAAGCACTCCTAGTCGTCACATCTACTTGAGATGACAACTGCAGAGACAGATCTAGGAGTACTCCCAAACTATGCACTTTTTTCTTTAGAGGAAGCGTGACCCCATCCAGGGCAGGTTGATAAAGTTCCCTGCTTGGGCCTGGGGATCCTATCGCTAGTACCTCCGTTTTTTCTGGATTCAACTTGAGTTTGTTTTCCTTCATCCATCCCATTACCAACTCGAGGCAGGCATTTAGAAGAGAGATGCCATCCTTGGTCACTGCAAGAGTCAGGGACATAGAGAAATAGATTTGGGTGTCATCAACATACTGAGAACACCGCGCCCCATGTCTCCGGATGATCTCTCCCAGCGCTTCATGTAAATGTTAAATAGCATGGGGGACAGGATGTCAGCTCTCTCTTAGGGGAGCAACTATACCCCAGCCTCACCATCTGGAATCTACCCGAGAGGTAGGACCGGAACCACTGGAGCGCAGTGCCCCCAATACCTAACTCCCTCAGGCGTTCCAGAAGGATACTATGGTCTATGGTATCGAATGCAGCTGAGATGTCCAAGAGCACTAGCGGGGTCACACTTCCCCTGTCGATGCCCAGGTGGAGATCATTGATCAAAGTGACCATGGCAGTCTCAACTCTATAGCCTGCCCTGAAGCGGTTTGAAATGGGTCTAGATAATTGGCTTCATCCAAGACAACCTGGAGTTGGAAGGCAACTGCCCTCTTGATCACCTTGCCCAAGAATGGTAATAAGGAGACTGGTCTGTAATTGTTTCTAATCAAAGAGTCCAGGGAGGGTTTTTTCAAAAGTGTTTAGCCACCGCTTGTTTAAGCTTAGATGGAAATTTCCCCTCCCTGAGGGATGCATTGATTGTAGCCTGAAGCAAAGTTGTTACTGCATCCCCTCCTTGAGTGGTCAACCAAGATGGGAAGGGATTGAGGGGGCATGTTGTCTTCCTTTTACAAGCTCAAAGTGATCCAGTCTAACATAGTCACTGGACATCTATCTCATAGTTTCTGTTATAATACTGGCATCAAGATCATCCCTTATCTGAGAGATTTTATCAGCAAAGAAGTTGGTGGTGAACAAGTCACAGCAGGCTTTTGTTAGTTCTAAAAGAGGGTTCAGGGAGGGAGCCAACTGAGGTAGCTCTTTAACCACCCTGAACAGCTCTGCTGGATGGGATTCTGCTGATGCAATGCGAGCAGCATAGAACAAGTTCTTTGCTGCATTGACTGCCACTCCATAGGAATCAAGAAAGGTCCTATGGAGTGTCTTGTCAGATAAGCGGTGATGTTTTCGCCATTAGCGCTCTAGTCATTCCACGTCTCGCTTCATTTTCCAAAGATCTTGGGTGTACCATGGTTTCTTGTTAGAAGCAAATGGGAAAGGACACTTGGAAGCGATAGTGTCTATAGCCCTGGTAAGATTGTTATTCCAGGGCATCAACAGAATTGCTGTCATTCCCAACCATAAAACCCTCTAGAGCTTCTTGGAACCTTTTGGGTTCCATCAGTCTTTGAGGGCGGACCATTCTTATAGGTACTCCACCCCCAAGGGGGGTTATGGGTAGTAACCTTCAGTCCCACCTTGACCAGAGAAAAATCCATCCATGACAGGCAGAGGGTAGAATTATCTCTGCCCACAGATGTTCCTGATCTGTACTGAGGACCATGTCAAGTGTATTACCCGCACAATGTGTTGGACCCAAGACCAGTTGGGACAGGCCCATGGCTGTCATGGAAGTCATGAACTCTTGAGCTGCACCTGTCAGAGCTGATAAGCCGGCCTCGGAGGGGACATTGAGGTCTCCCAAGACAAGGAGCCTGGGAGACTCCAGCATCAGCTCTGAGACCAGCTGTGTCAGCTCGGCCAGGGAGTCTGTTAGGCAATGGGGTGGACGGTAGACCAACAGAATCCCCAGACTGTCCCTCGCCTTCAGGGTCAGGTAAATACATTCAATGTGGTCTGTCTTTTGGATAGGTTTCCTAGTCAAGGTGATGATGCATTTATGGACCAAGACAACTCCTCCCCCGTTCCCACTTCCCCTAATCTGCTTGTTAATGGTATATCCAGCTGGGAGAGATTTCACCCAGCTCACTCTACTATCTTCCCCCAGCCAGGTTTCCATAAAGCAAAAAATGTTGAAATTAAAACAGCCTTACACTCACAACAGAAACAAAACAATTTAAAATGTTAATTTAAAACAAAGCATAAAGGCAGCTGTTATTGTGTGCCTTCCAGTCATTTCTGACTTACGATGACTCCATGGTGAACCTAACCCTGGGTTTTCATGGCAGAATTTGTTCAGGGCTGAGGCGCGAGATTTTGCTCCACTGGATTGGGGCTGTACTGGTGCTGGGGATGGAATGGGGCCGTTTTGAGGTCAGTTTTGGTGTGTGTTAAAATCCGGTTTCCCTTGCCAGCACACTCCCTGAGCGTCCCTCGCCCGTGCCCAGATCGGGCACCAAAATGCATGCGATAAGGTCTGAGATCTCTCTATAAAGATCATAGTGCTCAGGGAGGCTCATATAGGAAGCTAGGGTCATTTAAATTTCCTGGATCTGAGCCATATAGCACTTTATAGGTCATACTATGAATTGGGCTAGGGAAGCTTTTGCAACAGTTCTCTGTAGCCAGCTCTAGTTAACAATTTGGTTGCAGGTTTTTTGGACCAGCTGAAGTTTCTGAACATTCTTCAAAGATAGCTCCATGTAAAATGTGTTATTATAATTCAGTCAGGCAATGTAACTAAGGCATGTGTCACAGCAGCCAAGTCAGAAGACCCAAGGGATGGGGGCAGCTGGCTAAATAGCTTTAACTGTGTAATTGCACTCCTAGCCACTGCTGAAAGTTGAGCATCTAGGTTCAGAGCTAAGCCCAGGAATATGCCCAAACTTTAAAGCTTTGATTTTTTTTTGGGGGGGGGGACATAACTCCTATTCAAGTGACTGGGAACATCTCAGTCTTGTCTAGTTTACATTTCAGGTTGTTCACTTCATCCAATTCATTACTACTGAGAAGTGCTGGTTTAGAACTGAAGCTGTATGCACACTTATGCACACATGCACGAGTTCTTTAGCATTAAACATTTATTCTCAATGATTCTCTCATTGACTAATGTGAAATAGAAGACCATTTCACACCAGGTCAAATAGACTTTTTCTGTGGAGAGTATTAAGGCTGTGCATACTGCCCCTAAGGAGTGGCCTGCAGCTGCTTCCAGCTGCATGAGATTGGGGCCACAGCAACCGCATGCTGCGGCCCCAATCCACTCTTTCCAGGATGCAATAACCATGGCGCCATGGCTTTAAGGTGCCCCTTTGGTGTTGTGTCGTGTAAATACAGTGCCAAAGGAACACCCTGATGCCACATGCTGTGTGGTGCAGTACACAGCATCATGCTGTCATAGGGATGGAGTCAGGGCGTGCGTCATATGGACGCCACGTCCCGACCCTGCCCCCAGGCCGGCCTTAATGGTCGGTTTGCACAGCCTCTATCTTCTTTCTATTCAATTCACTTCTCTTGACTTGCCATGTTTTATGCACTTTCTCCTATCCACATCTAGACCAAAAACCTAAAACATCTGCTTATTCCAAGACAGTAGTGAAGGGTGTCCCCTCAGGTTTACAGCCAAGGCTGAGGCTAGAAACTATCATTCATGGGGGAAATAAAACCAGGTCCACACATGCAGCACTATGAATAAACTATTAGACAACTGTCAGGAAGAGCTACCTTTTTTTCTGACTTTTCATGGGGAAACTTCTAAAGAGCAATTTAATACTCAATCAAACCAGGGAAAATGATTTTCTTATCCCTAGTTCCAAGTGTGAAATACATGGAGGTTTAAGATAATTGCTGACCAATTCATTAAATAACGAGACTGGAATCATCCAATTCCTCATCCAGCAGTGTAGGGTAGGCAAAAAACCCTTGGGAAAACAAGGGCAAAAATTCCTACCTTGCTCCGAAGCAACCAGAATGAATCTTACACTGTCGTCGAGGTGGGAGGGTGGGCCAGCTCTTTTGAACTGACAGGGAAGCAAGGGCAGGAGAGCCTTAAATAGGCTTAGCCCTGCCCCCTCCCTGTCTAATGGCCACTCAATGCGCACCGTTTTTATTTAAATCTTCTGGTCTCTCCAATGAGAGGCCAGCAAAACTTTCTCGCTGGGCCAATGGGCCCTGAGAACCATTACCTGTGAAGCAACATGAGCAATTATACATGTACAGACGGGCAAAAAGCACCCTCCTGGAGCTGATTTAAGGGCTTCTTATGCTGGGCGTCCATAAGCACTCAGCCCTAATAGCGACACCCATGCACCATCTTGCCATGACCCTGCCCACGTGGGGCACATGATGATGATGAGTGGGTAACTGCATGCCCAAACGGCACTTGTTGGAAGCAGCTGCATCAGGCCATGCGAGTGCCATTATGGCGCTCCTAAAAAGAAGTCACTCTAGGTGGCTTCCTTTTAGGTGCCACGTGATGTAGTTGGTGTGATGCCAACAAGGGGTAAAGACAGGCGGCATGGAGCCACCCGTCTGTATCCCCCCCTTAGTTTTCTTCTTCATAACATTGTAACACTTATTTGCAGACCATGGTCATGGTAGTGGGGGCACACTTCATCTTGACAGTTGGACTGGTTGTTCCTCTCCTGCACTTGTATCACAAGCAACAGTAACAGTATACGTCACAATGTCATACCAAATGGGTGAACTAGCAGCATATGACCCTCTGCCATCTTGTATTGGCTCACTGGGCTGCACATTCGAATCTATTATTTCTTTTGGGAGACTACAAATGCAACCTACTAGAACCTTTATATGTTCTGAAGCTGAATGTGCGTGGTTATTCTGTGAAAGTGCCTTCACAAAGTTTTGACTTCATCCTTACACTATTCCACTCATTCTTGGTTCTAAATCAGTGTCTGTCATCAGTAATGGACTGGATCAGGATGCTATAAATATAGGCAGTAGTAGTAGCAGCAGTAGTAGTTGTTGTTAACTCTATCAGCAGTAAATTTACACTCAAGTCCCTGTAAGACACAACTAAAAATTAATCTATCTAGTCACTTGAATTGTTCTCTTTTATGCTGTAGCAGGTGGTCTGTGCACCTGCTTGAAAGCATTTCAAAAACTCAGAGGCTGAAACTTGGCGCCAAAGTCTTCAACCCAAAGGTATTCATTTTCTGTTTGAAAAATCAGACTGTAATGTACATAAGATAGTCAAGGCTGCAGTTAGAGGAGTTGGTCCAGCTGTCTGATTTATGAGGCTCACTCCTGCGCACTGTATCCTGGAAAATCAACCCTCACATTTGCATTGCAACAAGAGGTTTTCTAAGACACAGTATGTGGTGAAGAGCACTACATATTGGCAGGCAAAATTGATCCTTTGCAAGTCAAGAGCTGCAGAATGGCTTAATTTCCAAAGCAGTACCTATGGGCCCTTGGACTAAGGACTGTATGTGCTATGGAAGCTTATGGATTTGTATGCTTAAATCAGAATCGTACTGCAGAAACGGGGGCCAAGAGCTCTCTGTTACATTAATTCCCAGATGGTTAATTGGGAGATAACAGTAGGTTGCAGGAGTCTTGCGGGTACTTGCCAGGCTGCCATGCTTATCAATTTGTAACATTTAAGCTGCGATTATTTCTGGTCCTTGATTTAACTTGGACTGATACAGACTGTATGATGAAGAAACTTGAAAACTACTGTGCCTGAGTGGAGAGGTAGACCAGGGTTCAAATCACTGAATGGCTTTGATAATACTGTCTTCCAGCCTCAGATTTCTCATGTAAAATCTGGGGGGGGGGGAGTGTTTTCCATCCAGAAACGGATTAATCAAGCATTCTTGGTAACAAGATAAGGTCTACACTTTCTATGCCTGCCAGACTTGTTTTTAACTAGGGCTGAATAAAAAACAACTCTTCATAGCCTTTAGTCAGAGCCGGGGGGTGGGGGGGTGGGGGTGGGGGTGGTGTTGGTTTTTGAACTACAGCTTTCAGGTTCTTCCAGACAGCACAATGTCTGCTATTCATGTGGGCTGAAAGATTCTGGGTGCTTGTAGTCCAATAAAGCAATTTTCCCAAGTTGTACTTTTGTTCTTGCTCTGTTTTATATATTTTAGGGCGCATAATGTATCCTATGAAAAGTGAGCACATCACAGCCAGTGAGCTTCCAAGCCCAATGCAAATGTTAGCACTGGTGCACAAAGCCCTAAATGGCTCAGGGCCCATGTACTAGAATTATTATTATTATTATAATTTAATTCTATAATGCTGTAAATATACAAAGTGCTGTACATACAAATGATCAAATCAATAAAAATGAAACCTGCCAATGGCGTACAATCTACAAAATACGTATAAAACAATAGGTAATAATATAAAATAGAATTGGTTAAAATAAGCAGGCAACAATTAAAAACATCAACATCAACTATCCAATCAAAAATCAGATAGATAATCACACAGTGCCTGCGAATGCTTCCCTGAACAGGATAGTCTTCAATTCAGATTTAAAAGAGGTCAAAGAAGTGATGACTTGTGTTCATGGGGGAAGAAGGTTCCAGGACTGAGGAGCATCAAGTGAGAAGGGATGAATCTGGGACAGGGCAGTGGAGATCCTAGGCTGGGACAGCAGACCTTGACTACTAGAACAGAGGGTATGAGTGGGAATGTACAGAGAAAGAAGTTCAGATAAATAAAGAGGGGCCAGCCCATGCAGAGCTTCAAAGGTCAACAACAGGAGCTTATACTGAATCTGGAAGGGAAAGGGAAGCCAGTGAAAGGATGATAATGAAGGAAAAACATGGTCAAAGTGGCGAGTGAATGTAATGAAGTGTGCCGCTGAATGGAAATTAAAAGACAAAGATGAGAGAGAGGAAGCCCTGTCAGAAGGAGGGTACAGTAATCTAGTCGGGAGACCACCAGAGCGTGGACCAGAGTCTTGACAGTAGAGGCTGAGAGAAATGGACGGATTTTGGCAATGTTGTAAAGAAAGAATGTAAATGCTCTGGCTGTGGCCTGGATGTGGGGGATAAAAGACAGAGAGGAATCAAAAGTGAAACCAAGACTGCGGCTTCCTGGACCAGTTGAATAGAGGTGTTGTCGACAGAAACAGAAAAGGAGTATTGAAGGGAGGATTTAGGTGGAAAGACAAGAAGCTCCGTCTTGGCCATGTTGAGCTTCACATGCCAATGACCCATCCACTAAAAGAGACAGCTCTAAGACAAAATGAAAATTGCAAATCAAGACTTGGAGAAAGGTCAGGGGTGGAAATATACAGCTGAGTGTCATCGGTGTACAGATGATAGGAAAGACCAAAAGAGCTGATAAGTTTGTCTAGGGACAATGTGTAAAGAGAGAACAGGAGGGGACCCAAAACAGAGCCCTGAAGAACTCCACCAGATTGGGGAACAGAGGACAAAGTCTGACCACCCGTGACCACTACAAAAGATCTATCTGACAAATAAGATTTAAACTAATCAAGAATAGAGTTCGAGAACCCAAGGTCAGAAAGTATATCAACTAAAACACAGTGATCCACGGTGTTGAAGGCCACAGACAAATCAAGGAGAATAAGAACAGAGTAAAGGCCATTTGCCTTGGCCCGTAAAAGATTGTTAGAGATCTTTGTGAGGGCCGCCTCTGTAGAATGCCACAGGCAGAAGCCAGACTGAAAAGGATCTAGAATGGAGTTGGCTTCGAGAAACTCAAGACAGTGAGAATAAATGACCCGTTCCAAAACCTTAGAAAGGAAAAGAAGAAGAGAAATTGGACGATAGTTGGACAAAGAAGAGGGGTCAAAAGAAGATTTTTTCAGAATTGGGGAAATGAGAAAGACTGTCCTCTCCAGCTCCCCAGCAACTGAGAAGCCTGGGAATTAATACCAAGCAGGGAGGTTCTGCTTATGATGCCCTGGTAAGTGTGTCCCAAGGGGTCTAATCATGTAAATGGCTTTCTTGTGTTTTGTTTTATTTATTGTGTTTGTAAGTTGACATTTAAACATTAAATATTTTATTTAAATATAATTTATTATATAATTTCAAATCTAGAATTATGATGTAAATGGTGTGTGTGTGTTATTGTGTTATCAGCCTTCTTGTAATCTTTGCAAGGAAGGGTTAAATATATAACTAATTTAAATAATACATCACCACCACAATCAATTATTTAATTAGACAATGGAATCATATAATATCTATGGGGTTTTTTCTTGACAATTTCTTTGACCTTTCCATTAAAATTAATGATTTTTTTGGTGAGACCTCTATTGGAACATCAGAGCCAGGAGTTTCTCAATGGGAACTTAAGTGTTTGATGGAAGGTATCCTGGGTTCTTAGTTGACTAAGCTTACTAAGAGGTTTGATTTGATTATTTTTTAACTTAAAATTTCTACCTACTCAAAGAGGGCAATATTTGGGATAATAAGAGAACACTCCTAGTTTCACCAAAATCCTACGTTGTAATAACTTAGGGTTAAGTTAAATTCATATATGCTAGATCCTTGTGGGGTGTGCTCATGCAGGTATATCCCATTTGTCTTTTATGACATTTTCTTTTAGCTAGTTAGGGATCATTTAGGAAGACTTACAAGTAGCTAGAGGAAAAACTGTGCTGGAAAGGGAGGATGGAATCAACCACCTCTGTCATACTCTTCTGTTGAAGGAGATAGCTATCTGCCCAATGTGGTTGCTTCCTTCAGATTTGGCAGAAGACTCCATCCCATTAGCAATCTTGAAGTAAAATTTGACAGCCAGTCCAGTCAATTTTATTTTGTAAAATGGGATGCTAGAATCTTGTCCACTTCAAGCATCCAAATACCTTAGGCCATGTAAGCCGTCTTTGCTATCTCTATGCAATGCCAAGTAAGAATTTTTATCGGGCCCTTGTTATCCACTGGGGTTTGTTCCAAGATTGCCTGTGGATAACAAAATCTGTGGATGCTGAAGTCCCATTAAATATAATGGCAGAGCAAAATGGTGTCCCTTAGATAAAATGGAAAATCAAGGTTTGCTATTTGGAATTTATACTTTTTTGGAATATTTTCAATCCTTGAATGCCTCAAATCCATGGATAAAAAAAATCTGTGGATAAGGAGGGCCGACTGTATTAGCATTCCCTTTTCCTTAAAGTCCCACTAGATGCTAGAAAGATGAGGAATGCATACTATTTGCAGGATTACAATAAGTATATAGATACAATGCTTTTCTGATTACTGTTCAGCAGAAAGCCATAGCAAGGAAGCAGGAACCACTATCTCAGATAGTGCTGAGTGTTGAATTCCCTCTGACAAAAGTCAGACATTTACCAAAGTCTTGGGTTCTTCTATCCAGATTATCCCTCCTAAACTACATCCACACTGCATAAGTAATCCAGTTTGCCACCATTTTAATTGCTATGGTTCAATGCTATGGAATTCTGGGAACTGTCATTTTGTGAGACACTTAGCCTTCTCTGTCAGAATGCTCTGGTGCCACAATAAACTACAATTCCCAGAATCCCACAGCACTAAGCCATGGCAGCTAAAGTAGTATCAAACTCAGTTATTTCTGCAGTGTGGATGTAGCCCTATTTCTGCAGTGCAGATGCAGTTCACCCCCTTCCTGTCCAGATTTGAAGAATGTGACTTTTTAAAGGGACAGCTCCTGATTGGAGGATGAGCATGCTCTTTTTTCTCTCTTCATCATGTGCCCAAGATTCCATAGCTTACTCCACCAGCCACAACTGCAGAAGCTATTGTCATGTTGATTTGTTGTCCAGGAGGAGAAAGAGCAGAGGGCTACATTTGCCATACTGTTTCCTTGCCAAACAGCCCATTGGTGGGATTATATCTTCTTTTACTGGTATCCATATGCACAGCCCTGACCACTGCCAGGCTCTTTATTGGATCATTGCCTGGAAATTGTTCTGAACTGCTTGGGGTGGGGTGGGGTGGGAATACAAACTATCCATAGCAGCCTTTATCCTGTAAAATATATATGTCTGTGTGTGTGTGTGTATCCAGTGCTCCATGTCTTGAAAATGTACAGCTCTGAATGTCAGTGGTGTTTTATGAACAATCTCAAAAAGGAAGGCATGTGCGCATTTTACGGAACTTTCTGGGTGAATATTTGAGATATTTTCATTCACAGTAGCTCAAAAATTCTCATTCCTTCATCTGAAAGTAATGTCATTTCATTGTGCTTCCAGCTAACGTTTAAACCACACACATATATTCTCTACTTAGTTATGTACGCATATTCTCAACATGTTTTATATTTAAATGTCACCCATTTTCTTAAGTTACTGTGTTTGTTCATCTCAAATAACTGAACAATGACTGTACAGCTGAGAAAAATGCAGCATGCATGATATTACTAACACAGGAAAACAAAAAAATGTGGTGGATATCAGGGCAAATAATTTCAGGGGAAAAAAACAACTAGAGAAAAAAGTATGCGTGTGGTCTCTCTCTCTCTCTCTCTCTCTCTCTTGAGGAGTACTTTGTTTTGTGTTGATTTTTACCCCTCTCCTGCACTGTATGAAGCGATTTCTGTATGGGTATATTTTGTTGAGTTCTATCTGCACCTGTGGCCTTTGGACCTAATGTTTATGACAGATGGACTGGACTATATTTGAAGACTTTATTGCATAATCCTTCTGTAGATACCCATGCCATGATAGACACTGGACTTAGCCCATGGGTGTATTTATCAATGCAGGAGTCCTTCCTCTGTATACAACTTTGCGTCTAATGGACTTTATTTTGCATGAGATGCATTCAACTAAACACATGCTTCCTTTGTCAGACATAGAAAGAAATCCTTACTTGTTAAAAGAAGAGACAAAATGAAATCTGCAAGCAGAAGCCAAAAGTAGCAACAACACTGTCACTAGACACTAATTATTATCACACTTGTTGATGATGCTTTTGTGTCAAAACAGGCACAAAAGGCACCTATCAAAGTGGAGTGTACATGTTGTTATTCATTGGTGTAATGGTCAGATGAAAAGGGTTTAATTCCCACTGTTGGTCCAGTGATCTTCTCACAGCCACTGCATGCAAAATATTTGTAGTCTTGAGTGTGCAAAGAGAATGAACATTTTGCAAGGCAAAAAGGAATTCTTAAGAAATGCAAATGGATATCTTTACCCAACTAAATTTAAATTAACTAGAAATTAGACAGAGTTTTAATAATGCATTCAGCTTCATTTACAGCTCTGATGATTTCTTCTAACCTAGATCCAGCATAGATGGTTTGCTTTCTTAACATTTGATCTTGTCCCTTTCCCCCCACTAGGAATGAGCTGTAGGTTGTTACTTTAACACGTAAGATAACTATTGCGTTTGTGCTGTAATTTCTTCATGCAGCATGAATGAGATCTGTTTCTTGATACCCTGGCTATCAGCTGTCTTAAGTTTCACAGTGCTGATTCATGGAGACACATTGCAATACTTTCTATTAAGAAAGCTGTGAACTATTGGAACCCAGTGAACTATTCTCATATTAGACTGTTGTACAGCAATTTTCCATGCATGCATCTGTTCTGAAAGAAATGTAGGAAATGTCAAATTGAGTTGCATCCAGTTTTATTCATTAAAATCAACCCCATTGGTTTCAGTGGTTCTGTTTGAAATATGGCAAATAGTTTTTCCAGCTAAGTATAAAGAAGTGTGAGTTCTCTCAGTATGGATCTTTTAATATTTACCAAGTATTGCCAGATGTTGTCACCTCAACATCCACTTCTATGGGTTTTTGTTTGTTTGTTTCTGCTGCTGCTGCTGTTGTTATTCCTGGGGGGGGGGGCTGTTTGTTGCTGGACATATTGGTGATTTCTTGGATCCTCACTAGAAGGTTTCTTAAACAGAGGTATGGGTTAGGTTATATTTCTGTGTTTTTGTAATGCATTTTTTAAAAATATTCTTCTTAGCAGCATTGTACAACAGTGAAATTATGCAACAGCATTTCAGTGCAAAAGTGCTATTTCACTATTTCACAGATGCACTATGATAATATAACTCTAAAAAATAAAAAAGAGAAAAGGCAATTTATTTTCCACAATCCATCGTGAAACCATCCAGCATGAAAAGACTACATCCTACCTCACAAAACATATCACTGGGGGCAGGGGGAGGCTTGCATCATAATAACAGATCCACATATGCCTCTTGGGACTTTCTTGACTAGATATGACTTTGAATTTAAATAACAGCAACAACAACAAAATACAGTTCAAGGATAAGAATAACAAGTTATAGCTGTTGTTGGTAATTGTTAGCAAATAGTCTAGGATAATATACATTTCACATAAATGTTTTTAATATATATATTTGCATACACACATCACAAACAGCTATATATACTGGATTCTCCAGGAACATTTGTCCCATCTGTTTTCTCCCTAAGTTTGGAGACAAACCTTCTTGTTGTTATTTTTTAAGGTCCCCAGTCATTTCTGTGACTTAATTTCCTTCAGAATGGACATGTGTATGGAAAACTACGTCTAAATACTATACACAATTATTTTAATATAAAGATCTCAAAACAGAAAGGCAGTGTATTTCCAGATAATGTATTGAGGACTAGACTGATATAGTTTTGAGGCAAATGACTGCCTTTCCCCCCCTTTTTGATGTGAGTAGCAGTGTATAGTACTGATGCCAAATGTAAGGAGTTTGAATGGTACTTGGCAAAGAGCAACATTTTAACATTTCAGATTCCATACACATATGAAGAACAGAGGGGAGATTGTGTTGCTTGTTGTTGTCACTATGAATTTTAATTTTTCCTGTTTTACTACATCATGTTTAAGGTTTGTGTGTCAAGCTAACAAAAGAATGAAATAAACCTGAAGCTTCTTTGCATATTGTAGAAAGATGCAAAAGCATTTTGGGAATTACAAACATTTTAAAAGTATGGCTTTGGTATCTGATGGATGATGGGGAAAGTAGCAACAATGATTCATGCAGTAGTAACCCATTATATTAAAGATGTGGCTAAAGGAAAAGAAATGGAACATTGTATTTATTTTATTGGCTGATTGTTAAAGTTCAGACAGAATTTACAGGTCTCTCCCTATTTGCAATGCATTGCAAAATAGCAGGTATAAAAGGAATTGTGAACCTGGGCATTTTACAAGCATGAATCACATTTTACTGGGTGTGTTTTCATGTTTTCATATTATTCGGGTACATGTTGATCTTTTATGTCACTGACTGTTGTAAATTACTCATCCTTTTAAATGAAAATGTCATTTGAGTATTTTGTTTGATGAGACAAAGCAACAACAACCAAAAATGTCTGCAGCAGTGGAACAGAATGTTTTACTTATTTCACTTTTCTGAAGGAAATGCCCATGTGATATGCCGCTTCTGATTTGTTACCTTTATCTCAGATTTGGCATAAAACTTCTAACCTTTTATGACTCAAAATCTTAGATACTTGAAACATCCACTAGTAAGAGATATCTTTGTATCACATAATATACACCAACAAAAGCAGAGTATCAAAATGATTGTGAGTGTGCAAGCTAGAAAAAGCCACTTTTTGGGACTGGAACTCTCGGAATCCCCAAACCAGTATGGTGATTTGACTGGGGATTTCTGAGAACTGTACTCCCGAAAATTAATTTTTCCAAGCTATCTGCAAGAGCTAAGCATCTTTCTTATTCTGAGACAGACAATTAGCCCATCTAACTCTGTATTATCTATACTAGGAATGTAGTTCTTTGATTAGAGAGCCAACATGGTATAGTGGTTTCAGCATTGCATTATGACTCTGGAGGCCACAGTTCAATTCCCCACTTGGCCATAGAAACCCACTGGGTGACCTTGGGCAAGTGACACACTTTCAGCCCCAGAAAACTCTGTGGTAGTTTCAGATTGCCTTAGGGTCACCATAAGTGAGAAATTAGTTGAAGGCACACAACAAAACAAAATCCTTCCTTGTTTCATCCTCATGTGTGAGAATGAGAAATTTCAAACATTGCCTCATTCTAGAAAAAAAAATTCTACATATCCTATGAGTACATAGCATTTCAGGACATTTTTGTGAAAAAAAAAGACCACATTTGTCCAAAAGATATCACATTTAAGAAAAATGCATTCCTTTACACAAAAACACAGGGGGGAAAAGTGCAGAGTGCTCCCACTCAAAGAGAGGGGGAAAACTCATGGCATTTGAATATTTTGTCAGTTTGGCTCATTTTTTTCAAAGAAAAGGTTTACAAATAATGTTTACATCTTTACTGACTGGTACCAAATCTTTACTGATGGTATCTAAAAATGCTTACCAACAACTCTTTATCAACATAGAGAGAAGTGATAAACAGGGTGCTGAAGAATTTCTGCGCTCTGACTTTTAGTTAACCTGTTTATAACTTATAAAGATGAGGGACTACAACAGGGGTAGGCAACCTGCGGCCCGCAGGCTGGATGCGGCCCGGCGAGGCCTTGGGACCAGCCCCAGCCTGGTCCTGCCGCCAATTGCCGCCGGGGCCTTTGGCCTCTCGTGCGCAGGGGCAAGGGGGGCAATTGTCTATAGACGCCTCAGAAACATGCATTTATATTAACATTTTTAAAAAAAATCAGCAAATTTTTTTGCGTGTCCTCCACTTTTTTAAAAAAAGTGTCCACCATTTGAAAATGTTGTCCTACATTTGTCCCGGTTTATTTATTTTTTATTTTTTTTAAAAAAATATATATTTAATTATTTATTTTTTGGCTTCGGCCCCCCAGTTGTCTGAGGGACAGCAACCCGGCCCCTGGTTCAAAACGGTTGCCTACCCCTGGACTAGAAGGATGAGCCTCAGATTAGCAAATTACATGAAATGGGAAGTAAACATCTTTGAAGACAGTAGCTAGATTCAAATATTTCTAGAAGACAGGAATAATGAATTTCAACATGGAGAAATGAAAAGTCCTTTATTTGGATGGACAAATTAATCTGAAAAAATACAGGATATATAGCACCTCACTTCACTGCAGCACATACAAAAAGAGAGGAAAGACCACAAGCTAACTGTGCACTAGCAATACAATATGGTTCCTAAACAGACCAATGGAATTCTAGTCGGTATCAACAGAAGTACAAATTCTCATCTATTCTGCTTTGGTCACACTTCATTTAGGGTCTTGTGTCTAACTCCAGGCACCATAGTTGCAGAAAGATATTGATTAAGTAGAATATGCCAAGAAGAGGGCAATAAAAGTGCCAAGGGACCAGTAGAGAAAGCCATATGAAGAAAGTTCAAAATGCTGAGTATGTTTAGCTCACTGAAGTGGCAATTTAAGGAACATAATGTTTGAAAGACTGTCACAGAGGTGATGGGACAAAGGGTTTTCTGCTGTGCCACAGGGTAAGAGCTGTCCCCATGTGTTCCAAAAAGGAAACTTGGGATTTTAGCTACACATTAAAAAGAACTTCCTTCCTGGTAGTACGAGCTGTTTGACAGTGAAACATACTGTTTCAGAAGTTGGGCAGGCCTCTTTCATTCGAGATTTCTTATGAACAGAAGCTGACTGGTCACCTATCAGAGATGCACGTATAGTAGATTTCCAGCAACTGAAAGAGTGTTGAACCTAGTAGTCTTTGCGTTCCCCTCTTGATCTGTAATTCTGTTTCATGGTTTCACATAGAAGGCTAAATGGAAATGACAGGAATTGAATATAGGACTGTCTGCACTCAAAGCATGCATCTTGCCTTTGAGTTACAGCCCTTCTCCCACACATTCAAGACCTTATCCTCTCCATTTCTAGTTTCTGAGAATACCTGTGTCATTTTATTTCTTAGCAGGTTGAATTAAACCCTGCGTATTCCCCCATCTAACTGATGGGATCAGGCGGCCACAGCAGCTCTTCAAAGCAGATTGAATTAAATTTGAATTAAGTATGTGGGTATAGCTGCTCCTTTGGGGGGATTAAGGCAAAAATATTTGAGAGGTAAAGTCATTTGATTTTTACAATTTAGGGAGAGAACTTTGCATGCAGTTTTGGGAGAGAAATTTGCAGGGGGAGATTTGTGTGAAAATGATGAAGAAGAAAAACCCACACTACAACACTGCAAAAATTCATAATCTAGGCATAGGAGATTTTGTAGAATGGGAGGTTTTAAGGTTTATGAGGAAGTGATTCACTTATCCCCCTGTTTGTATGACAAATATGAATGAAAATAGTGTACCTGGGAGAGGGATCCATAGGTAAGTTACTTACAAAATTTCAAAAGGGTGGGTGCAGAAGTTAGGGAATTCTTGTGTGTGCCAGTGAATGTGTGTATATTCTACTCAATTATTCTCCTATTTATGTATCAGTGAAGGCAACATCGATCAGAAGAAGTGGGCTGAAGTGCATGAAAATATATGCCAAATAAAAACTGCTAGCCTTTTAAGGTGCCACAAAACTCTCTCCTTGTTTTTTTTCTCAACTGCATAACATGACTGCCTCACTGGGAATTTCTGCTCAATTGACAATAACAAATAGGTTTCTTCTATAAAGCCCCCACCCCACCCAAAATACTGTGGCTAGGAGCAGTCTATTAGTTGGTTGGAAGGTGGAACTGTCACTCGTAAAACCTTCCTCCTTTCCTGGCTTTTCCTTTTTAGAAAGAGCCTGAGAAGATTAAACAAACTTGTATGATATGTCTGCAACCCTCTAGATCTGCAAACCAGGCCTGAATGCTTCAGAAGCAGACCAAAGTTTTTTCAAGCTGTTTTGAAGACAACTTGATTTACATTAGTCAAATCCTGAATTCCTGCAGTGCAACCTGTTCTGGTTCTGGATTCTGTAGTTGCTTAAAGAACATGCAAAAGTTTAATCAGAAGTGCCCAATCTGAAGCATGAAGTAATGAGATGATCAATATATCAGCCTCTCCTAATTTCTGATAAAAGGGGGACCTAAATTTAGAATCATAAGCAGTATATCACAGTTTGTGAAAATGTCAATTAAGTTGTCGGATTACAAATTAGCTGATTTCTTCCTAAACATGACTTAACTTGATAGATTTCCTGGATGATGTTGGAGCTAATCCTATACTTTAACAAGGCAATTAATTTAAGCCATTGGAATTTGTTAGGTTGAGGTGGCTCTCTTTTCCAGATTTGGCCTCAGGGAACTGGTATGTGTGTGTGTAGTGAGTCGTTTCAATTCACCACTAGTTTTAATTAATTTTTATTTTCTGTTTTTGCATGTCACCATTTGGTATGAGAACAGGTATGAGTAAGAATTCTCCATCTTTAATTCATTGACTGATCTTTATAGCCAGCCAATTACCACTCTTTTGTAGTCAACCACTTTCTTGCCATGTAGATGATTAGTGTCCTCTAAGCAGAATACACATATTCTTCTTGTAACAAACAAGGAGTTTGAAAGGAGAGTTAAGTATGTACATTGACAGAAATGAGTGGGGGGAAAAAGAAGAAAAGAAAGATGAAGATCAGAAGGAAAACTTAATTGAACAGGCTGTGGGATGAGATCCCGTACTTTAGGACAGCCTTTCCAAGCCTGACAAATTCCAGTGTTAAAAGTCCCACTATCCCTAGGCAACAGTTGTCTTATGGGTTTTCTAAATTGGGGAAAACAATTTTAAAACAACAAAGAGGCAAATACAGTGAACCTTCTGTATTGGAGGGCTCCTGAGCAATGCATTTGACTGCCCACAGATCGCAATGCCCTATACTATTCACTGACAGTGAATTGTTTATGTCTGTGTGACATCACCACCATTGCATAATATCAGGTGCACATTTTTTGCCATCCACAGTGGGCCCAGAACTGAACCCCGTGGATGGGAAGGCTTCACTATAATGAAATGTGATTCTAGGGCTCAGTGGTGTCAACTCGCATGTCATTCTCTGTAATCACATGGTTTATTTCAAGAACGAATGTTCAAGTAATGGATCATCAAACCAATTAAATCAATAAATGAAATTATTCCATTTATTCATGCTAGTGTCAATGAATTAATCTTAAATGTACAAATGGCTAAAATTACATTCCAAGATCTGGATTCAAGAGAAAATTTCCTTCCCTTTGGATGGAAAGTGCTCCTCATTTTAATCAATGCAGAAATGAATGACAAATGAGAAATGGATTTTAAAAATGAACAGAAACAAAATAAATGAGTCATACAATAATGAATAAGAAAGAAAATGAACTTGGTGTCAAGACATGCCCCTGCTTTTTTCAAGTGCATATGCATAGTGGCAAAGTTACCAGTTACATAATTTGGGTTTAGGACTCCCAAAATCCTTGCAGAGTGAGTAGAGTGGACCTGTCTCATCCACAAAAGTTCACTTCTGTCCCTTCCTCCAAATGGGGAAAATGTGGATGGTCTCATCCCATATTGTCTAGTGAGCAACAACGTATGTGCATCTGCCTCAGCACATCCGCTTGCATGCACTGCTATGGAATAATATGTGGCTTGGCAATCTGTGGGTGGTTGAATCCATAGATTGCTAGCCTTCCATCATGCTGGGCCCACTGTACTTTGAGTACAGATATAACTTCTGAAATATTTTTAAATGACTGAATTCTTCGTATAGCCCTGCTGCTGTATGCCAAATGTCTTACAGTACTTTATTGTTTTTAATTTATAGATTTTTCCAAATCAAAAACAAAACAAAAATGCTACAGAAGCCTTCATATTAGTTTCCTTTGTTTACAGCTTAATTGTAAAAATAATAAATATTCAGAGTAGATTCTACTGATTTTAAGATACCTGCTTCCTCATTATCAGTAAATCTTGTTGGGTTAAATGTCCCTTTAAGGAAATATAAAAATAATTATATGGTTGTATATTGGGGAAAACACCAGGTGCCAATCCTTTGTAATTAGTTATGTATATAAGGACTCTGAAACCAAGAGCAGGTGTGGCTTGAGGATAGTGGAGTTGGTTTGCTAAGTTTGGATTGTAAATGTAACAGACAGTATATGTCAGAGCTTTTGTTGTACATATTACAACAGGAAAATAAAAGCCCCCAAGGACTTTGGAAGAGTCAACTGCATCTGTGCCTCATTTCAGGTTGGTCAGTGCCTTGATGCCAAATACTGCAATACTACATAATGGTTTGTGCTTCTGCATTCTGATGTTTGTGAGCTACTGTTGAGGTCAAGTACCTCAGAAAGTCCTGAATGTTGGGACCTCTGTTTGAGCCTAGTTTGTCACTACACACCTGCAGTACTCAGAGGGAAGCCAACAAATCCTACTCATGTCAACTCAGGAGTAAGTCACTTTGAGTCCAGGTGATTGAATTTATTCACAAATTAGAGCACTATAGTTTAGGAGCTCTGCACCCATCACACAGTTTAATCTTCCACACCAATCATTTTGTTGCAGCTGTAGGAAATAAAATGAAGGAAAAGCAGAGTATGTTAAAACCTATTGCTTTTTAAAGACGTCATATTATTTTGGCCAGTGATTTTCCATATGGGTGCCAAACTGTGATCCTAGTTCAGTCTTGGAGGTATGAGTCAACTGAAATCAATAAAGCTTACTTCTAAGGAAATATGTGTGGGATGGTGGGATTAGTCTGCCAGCATGAATAAAGACTTGACAGTTTGGCCCAAACTTATTTTTTTTCTTTTTAATGTCACATAATTATGAATATGAGCTATTGTCTTCTATGATTTTGTTCCTCATATTTGATACAAGCAGAGTTGTTTTCTCCCTTTGAATAATTCTTCTTTCTTGTCTTTTAAAATTTTCCTTGTCTAACATTCCTTTTTTTGAAATATATATTTTTAAAAATGCTAGTCACAGTGATCCGAGACAAACAAGCTGCTGCGCTGTAAAATAAATAGCCTTGAAATTCTACAAAGTAAATCAATTCCCTTCAAGATTAAGCTGAAATGTTTGCTTGAGCTTCATGTCTCAAAATCTGAGCACTTAACCAGATGACAGCGGAGTTGTTTTTTTGTTTTTTGTTTTTTGCCAGCAAAACATATCTTTACTTAACCAGGGCCATCTTTCAATGAGAACAGAGCAAAATGCTGCCCTCTGCCATCAAAACATGCCTCTAGCCCTATTTATTTATGAGAAGCTTTGTACTGGATACAAACTGATATGTATGTTATCCAGCTTTATGCAAGACATCACATGGTATTAGTAATCTGATATAGGGTTTTAAAAGGATAGGAGCACTGCCAGTTTTAAGTGCCAGCAGTTTTCTCCTTCGCTATGAATGTAAGGCTAAGAAATACTCTAACCTTCATGAGTAGCTCAGTCTTCAAAGATAATTCCAGTGTATATATTACATGAAATAATTTTCATACTCTGGTCATGCTTGAAGTTAAACATGTTGCAAAAGGCAAACTTCACAGTTACAGGCAAAGAATTCTTAATAAAATATTTAAATGATACCATATTGTTAGATATATTATCCTTAGGGATGGATTCATCTGTCAGTTTTGGTTTCTCTCACTTCTCATTTTTCCAGTCTTTTGAAACATTCCAGTCAGAATGTTTCAAAATGACAATTTGCTTGGAAATCTATAATTTTTTACTCCTCATTTCTCCTAATGGATTCCTTTTTTGTTCTCTACACAGTTTTGCCTAATGTACATTTTTGCAAGTAATTTTCCTAAAGAAATGCATTTTTGAACTTAAAAAAAACCCACGAATGCTAACAATTTTGATGTACATTCCATAATATATTTGTATACACAATTTAAGATCATTTTTGTCACTTTTTAATAAAAAAGCAATATTACACAAAAGGATAAAACTATATAATAGCATGCAATATTATAAAACATTAAATAACCACTTTCCTTTGTTGTGGTTATTACTGTTAGCCCCGACTTGCCAGAGAAGGAAGGAAGGAAGGAAGAACAGAGAGTACCATATATTCTTGACTATAAGTTGATAAATTTAAGGCTAGAAAATTAACTTTAAAGATCTGGGTTGATTTATCCATGGGTCAATGCTGGAACAGAAATTGAGGCCAGCTTGGGGGGAAAACAGAAGGAAGCCATGGCTGATGAAAAGGCCCTAGAGCCCACCTTTGTATGCCTGCAGTTGGGAGGAGTTTTCTGTGTTGAAACTCCTGGAGCAGCACAGGCTACCTAGATGTCCCAGAGAAACCATCCAGAGTGATCACTCCAGATTGAGCTACTGGGAGGAGGGTTGAGGAAGCGAATGGTCAAAAATCAACCCAGAAAACTCCTCCTGGCTTGAGGCACATGAAAATGGGCTCTAAGGCCTTTTCCTCAGCCTCACCTTCTTCCTTCTTACTTCTCTGGGCCTCTCTGTCATCATCTGGACAAAGCTGTGGCCTTCTTTTGAGCACCTGTGCTGAACTGTATCTCATGTCTAGCCCTGCATGGAGTGGTGCTGGCAATGGTGTGATGGAGGAAGGAGACATTCCCTCAACCCTTACTGCTCCTGCTCGGCTTTTTATGCAGATGCCTGTGCAGGGTGTAAGAAGAACATGGATCCATCAGCGGCCGCTTTAATCACCGGATTCCTGTTTCTATCACAAGTACATGGAGACATGGGTTAAAAAACTCAAGATCTTTGCTTGAAAGAAAACTGCTTTCCCCTCCCTCAAACAAATGATGCCTGAATTTCCTCATGGGGGGGGGGGGGAGTAAGAGAGACAAGACACATTCATGAAGACTACAGAGTTGCAAATAGGACTCCCCAGCCACACTCCCTGATCTGCAGTGGAGAAGCTATGGACACCTCCCCCTCACCACCAGAACCTTTTGGATGATTCCTCTACCTGACTCCCAGCACTGGCCCTGGCCATTTCCTTGCCAGAATGCAGCACAGCATCTCTGTTGCCGCCAATTTGATGATAATGGTGGTGGTGAGCCATTATTTTGTTGCACCTTTGGCTATATGACAGAGAGGCTTCCGCACCAGGGTGCTCAATCTCTGTGAAGGACAAGATCCCCTGGCCAGCCCCAAGCAAAGCCCCTTTCCTCACTCCCCTAGCCGTCTGACCCATGGAAGAAGTTCCAGAGGCATATCCTTCACCAAAAGGGTGTCACTCTTCTTCCCCCCCCCAACTACCTGTCAAGTGACCGCCTATTTAAGCCACCACCCTAGGCCAATTTCTAAGTCCCCAAAGCACAATATATGGAATGTAAAAAAAGAAAACAAAAGAAAAAACAAACAAACAAAAACTGGGAAAATGGGAAAAAATTCCTACACAGCCTCAAAGAAACTTGTGAACTTACACTATTCTAGAGGTGGGAGGGTGGGTCAAAAATTCCAAAAGGCTGGAGGGCAAGGGGTGGTAAAGCTATGTATAAACTTTGCCCTGTAGCAATCCAAGTCTTGGTGGGAAATGTCAAGGCAACCTTTAATGTGACCTCTCATAGAAGGCTATCAAACTCTTCTCCCTCTTGCCATGGAATCAATGTAGTGGGGATAAGTAAAATACACAGTAGGTGATACTTTGGACATAGCATAAAATGGAATGACTCTTGGGAAAAGATGATGTTGAGCAGGCAGCAAAGAGGAAGACCATATTAAAGATGGAGTGAGTCACTCAAGGAAGCCATGGCCCTGAGTTTGGAAGACTGAGCAGCTCTTGGAGGAGTCTCATTATAGGGTCATCATAAGTCAAAGTTGATTTGTGCAAGAACAAATAGTAAGAACAAATAAAAATAAAATGAAACAAATATTGATGACAGCATTGGTGGTGTAGTCTTTGAGACCCATGACCACAACACTTTTCATGAAAATGCAGGAAACATCATCCCCTATAGCCATTGCCATGTCGCCTGTGTTTATAATTCCCTTCTTGAAGTGGATTGTACCAATTTTGTAGACACTGTATAATTTTCTTAATATGAAGTGGGAGCTAATAGGGGATATGCAAGAGTTGTGCATGGCTTCAGGGGCACTTCTACAATGCCTTGGAGCTCTTAAAAGACTAATGCATTGCATATGATAATACATTGCATTGCATTTTATTTAATAGTGCATTTCTTATGTCTAAATGAACACTTGCCAGGTGTGAAACCGGCATCTTTAAGTTAATTTAAATCACAGTGTCTGAGAAATTAACCATGACATTCCCATTAGCATTAATAGGTGTTCTGTGTTTAATTTACTATGCACCAAGTCTAAATTGTACCCTGACATGTTCACCAGAGTAATCGCTGAGCAATGGGGGAGAATCATTTTCTCTGATTCAACTATTTGCAAAGTGCCTCGACTCTAGTTCGTTGGATTTCCATTTTCTAAAATCTTTTTGTTCACACATCTTCATATGAATATGCTGCCTTATTCTGCCATTGTTTCTGAATAGTGATTTTGTTCCTGTGGTCCTCTCTTGAACAGAGAGAAGTCTAACATCGAATAGAAGCAGGTGGCAATTTGTTCTTAAGCAGCAGCAAAGGATATCAAGTACAGGAACAGGGCTCTTAGGAGATATTGTAGGATACTCAGTGTGTCAGAAATTAGACTTTGTTTTCTTGTCGAATTACACATTTGATTTCTAGAAAGCTGTCTTTAAAAGAATCCCAGTGAACAGGAGGGCAACTTAAGCTCCTTTTCTTAGGGTGACAGAATTTAATGTGGAACATAAAAAAAAGTAGCTACTGCTAGAAATTTCTGAGGCAGTACCAAATAGGTTATTTCACTTTATAATCATTAGCCATCTAAACCCTCCCACATAGCAGATGTTGCTGTATCATGATCTCTTTTGCTCTGCATTAGACTCACAATCTTGGAAGGGACCCACAAGGGCCAACATGCACAAATACACAACTGAAGCAGTCCTGAAAGGTGCCCATGTAGCTTCTCTTTAAAGACTTCCAAAATTGGTGAGTCTATCACCTTCTGAAACATTCTATTCTGCTGTCAAACAGCTCTCATAGGAGTTTACACCTCGAGTTCCGCTATACTCCCATCGCTCCAGTGTCACCAATCTGTGACAGGAGCCTCCTGGTGGGATCGTGCCTGGTGCTATTAAAGTGGAACGCTTCCGTTTCTGTCATGGGAACATTCTCATAATTTTTAGGAAAAGGGCCCTTTTTTAAATAACAGGTCAAATTGTTATTTAAAAAGGGCCCTTTTCCTAACAATTACGAGAATGTTTCCATGACAAAAACGGAAGAGCTCCACTTTAATAGTGCCAGGCATGATCCCACCAGGAGGCTCCTGTCACAGATTGGTGACAATGGTGTGATGGGAGTATAGCGAAACTTGAGGTGTGTGATAAACTCCATAGTAAAAAGCCCCCCCCCCCATGTTTAGATAGAATTTCCTTTCATGTGGTTTGAACACATTGGTTCATGTTCTAGTCTCTGAAGCAGCAGTAAACAAGCTGTCTCCATCTTTTATTTCTTGATATTTCTTCAGATATTTAAAGATAGCTGTCAGGTCACCTCTGTCAGTCATCTCCAGGCTAAACATACCCAACTCAAATATGCATCATAAAGGCCTGTTACAGACTGCCAAAATAAAGCTGTTTCAGGTCTCTTTGGAGGTATGCTATTTAAATGATGCATGTGTCCTAAGAGTCCAGAGGTCGCACCAAAGCCACACTCCATTCCTAAGCACTGTAATGCAGCTTTGGTGCAGTTTCCAGATTCTTAGGATGCATGAATCATTTAAACAGCATATATCCAAAGAGACCCGAAGCAGCTTTATTTTGGCAGTCTGTAACAGGCCAAAGAATTGTTTCAAGACCTTCATCATCTTGGTTGCCCTTCTTAGGACATGTTCCACCTTGCCAGTATCCTTCCAGAACTGGTCACAGAATCCCAACTGAGGTCTGACTAAATCAAAATAAAGTGCCACAACTACTTTCCTTTATCTGAACATTGTGCTCCTGTTGATGCAGCCCAAAGTGCATTGCTTATTTTGGCTGCTGTTTCATACAGTTGACTCATGTTTAACTTGTGGTCTACTGAGACACCTAGATCCTTTTCACATGTACTGCTTTCACTAATGAAGCTAAGAGTCTATTATTCTATATTTGCACATTTAATTATTCCTGCCTAGAATGTAGTACTTTACATTTACCCATATTGAAACTGAGGCCTGTTACAGACTGCCAAAATAAAGCTGCTTCAGGTCTCTTTGGAGGTATGCTGTTTAAATGATGCATGCATCCTAAGAATCTGGAAGCTGCACCAAAGCTGCACTCCAGTGCTTAGGATTGGATTGTGGCTTTGGCACAACCTCCGGACTCTTAGGACCCATGCATCATTTAAATAGCATACTTCCAAAGAGACCTGAAGCAGCTTTATTTTGGCAGTCTGTAACAGGCCTGAGTCTATTAATTTTGACCCAAATCTACAATCTATCAAAATCATTTTGAATTCTGTTTCCTTGGACATTTGCTACCCTCCCTACCCCATTTTATGTCATCTGCAAATTTGATAAGCGTGCCTTATACTCCATCATCCAAATCATTTCTAAAGATGCTAAAAAAACTCTGGGCCCAGGACAGAACCCCAAGTCACCCCAATAGTCATTGTTCTCCAGGAAGAAGAACAATAACTGCTGAGCACTCTCTAGGATTGGTCTGTCAGCCAATTGCAGCTCCACCTAACTGTAGCACTATCTAATTCACAGTTCACTAAGTTAGTCAAGTAATTCTCCACTGGTATTTTTAAAAGAAGCAATAAGAAATTTTAGTAATTTACTTCTTGATGCAAGAAAGTCTAGGGGGAAAAAACCTGCACAGTTTTAGAAGACTATCTGCAGTTTGTGACATATTCTACTTAAACTCTGAACGTGGCAAAATAATCATGTGTAAATTTTGCAAAGAATAATTCTGCAATTGCGAAGATTTTCATTAATACAGGATTCTCCTAGTGTATGGTATTTTTATCCTTTTAAAAGTATTTTTGAATATTAGTTCCATTCTTACTTTGTATTTCAGCCATGATTATGTAGAAAGAGAGATATGGTTACTCCTGCAGGCCTTTCCTGAATAGACAACCAGCCACTGAAAAAGTCGAACCTGTTATACCCGGACTTCTACCACAACCACCTTTGATCTGTTTGTTATTTTAAAGTATGTTTTACATTATTGTATTGTTTAATTGTATTTTAGAGGGGGATGGGATATTGGGATACTGGATTGTATGTTTTTAATATGTAAGCTGCCCCGGTTGTGTTACACAGAGAGGCCGGGATACAAATTATTATTATTATTATTATTATTATTATTATTATTATTGCACCTATATAAAAATAATGAACTGCTGCTAACATCACCACCAGCATAGTTTAAAAATGTACAAAACATACCATCTATCTGGTGGCATATTGTTGTTAGTCCAAAACAAACTGCAGAAATAATCCAATTTGAGACCACTTTAACTGCCCTGGCTCAATGCTAGGGATTTCCGGGAATTGTAGTATTGTGAGACATGTAGCCTTCTCTGTGAGAGAGCTCTGGCACCACAATAAACTGTAATATCCAAGACTTTCTAGCGCTGAACCAATTAAAGCAGTCTCAAACTGGAATATTTCTGCAGTTTGTTTTGGACCATAGTTCTCTGAATTGCTGATGGAAATGCAGTTCATCACCCATTGGTGATGAAAGGATTTCGTAAGCAAGAGATGGGAATCATATGCCCCTCCAAATATTCTTGGGCTGCAGCTCCCATCAGTCATAACCAACATGACCAGTGGTGAGGCATATTGGGAGTCACATTCTAGTCTGAAGGGTCACATCATTCTGAACCTCTATGTATGGTCCTCAGCCATCCAATTTTATGTCTAGGTGGACTCACTGTGGAGTGTTTTGACTGTTGATTGTACTCAAGTAGATCTAGATTCACTAGATAAGAAAACCTAGAAAATTATGATAGCAAACCACACTTTACATCATCAAAATGGTATTATTTGACAATATTATTACATAATATTGTTGGCTGGGGTTATGAAGCAAAATGTTGAAAAAAACAAATCCTTTAGTTCATACAGTACATCAAAGAAAGCAAAGAAAAGCATTGACAGATGCTTGTAGGAATGCTTATACTGAATAATGAAGAAACAATTTGAAAATAAATTGACCTGTTATTTTCATGTCAGGTGACACAGTATGGACCAGAAAGGGTGTACACATGAATGTTATTGCACAACACTGTTCTCATGCAGTACTCATCCTGCACCCAGTCCGGCCTTCTCCCATTCCTGGTCAAAAATAGGAAAATTCCGTTCATAACTATCATGATCACTTTGGGGCTGTTCCAGGTGATGTGTGTGCGATAATCCTACCAGTCTCAATCTGCCCTTGTGTTCTTATTTGTCAGGACTCCCTCCTCCCCTCCCATCCTAGAACATCTCACAAACTCTAGTCTTCTTCTGGTGGTGACATGAGGAGGGTGACACAGGTAATTTTATTTTCTCCCCAACCCAAATCAAACCTCATGGGAAAGAAGTAGTATGAGATAATAGGACCATAGAATGATGACGTTATGTACAAGCACAGTACTGCAAACCTCACAGCAAAAGTACACATGCACATAAAAGGGGACATGTTACAAATGACCTGAGCACCATTACTGCTAGATCAGCAAAGGGTGTGCAATAGTATTCGTTGTCATCATATTAACACTACACAATTATGAGTCAAATGTGTTAACACCCATTCCCATATTGTTATTGTTCCCTTTTGTTTTTCCATTTGGGACACACATAACATTTAATGAGGCAATGTCTCATTCAGTGCCTTGGAACCGAAGTGTTTTCACCCTTAAACAGCATTGATGGTACAGTAATTAGGCTCACGCCATTTAAGATTAGCTCTAACTGTTTACCTTATTGCAAATTGGTTTAACTAAAAAGAAAGTTAAGCTTTGTTTGAGATCTAGTTTGGGTTTCTTGTCTTCATTTCCTAGTTGGGTGAGGAACATTGATTTCCATGTGAGAGGGGACAATAAGTCTTGTAATAAAGAATTTGTCTGGGATGAGCATGCAAGGGGGATTCTATGAAATGTAATGAAAACAAAACTGGAAAATTTTGACATTCTTAGTGACCAGTAGGCAAGAATAGATTTGTCATCTCTGTGGTAGTCTCAGTTCATGAAGAATTGGCTTTATCTCCTTGCTGGGTAACCATCCCTGGAGATTTTTCTTTCTCAGTGAAGCTGATGACCTCACCAGTGCCCCTATGGAAAAGAAAAGTAAAATCCTGTAGCATGATTCTCTGCATACTGATTCAAAAGAGACTCCCAAGCAAGCATGCATAGGAATATTTTAATCACTTCAGGATAACATCAAAGGTTCCAACAATTAAAATTGATTTTGTGTTTCATTATTAATAACTGTGCAGCTATTATATAGTCATTAATGATGATACAACCATTATAATTATGGCTCTTATAATAAAAAGAAAAATGATTTGATTGGTTAAACCAGAAATATTATTTTATCATCTACATAAAGCACCCCCACCCCTTCCTCCTACAAATACATAACCACTGAATCTATGGAACTTGTTAAGTTGACACTTATGCAAGCCCATTGATTGAATGGACCTACTTTAGCTGGATTTTGTCCAAAGTACACACAAACCAGGGTAGCACCAGTTTAATTGTATGGCTGTGTGGGTGGAAGGGAAGAAAGTACATATTTCTGTGTTCATAATGATAAGTTATCATAATATTTTGTCCCAAAATGTTGGAACAATCCTTTTGAGCTCCATTACCAGATCTCAAGTTAACACAATCTTTAAAAAAAAAAAAACAACAACCCTTTTTTACTACTAGCTTGAATATTTAAAATAAAAATAAAAACAGAAACAGGTGTAACACCAGTTTAATTATTTTTAAAGTTTATTTTGCTCCTGCAATTAATAAGAATAAAAAAAAATCTTAAAAAGAGAAAAAAATACATTTACCCTCAGATGTACAAATGGCTACAGCAAAGATGAGAAACATCAAACAAAATGAGAATACAACAAAAAGCATAAACGATAAGCTATTTTGAAAGGAGGTGGATTCTTAATTCTTGGCAGGAAATGTGCTGGAACCAGTCTAGAATCTAGGACAGGGGTAGGGATGTTTGCCCTCCCTAATCTTCCAACCCCAAATTATTGTCATTTCTTCTTTCTTTCTTTCTTGCTAAATATGATGACGTATGCAGAGCAATTTTACCATGTTCAGGTGAAGCTGGACTGTTTTAGTTATAGGAGTAGTTTTCATTGTTATTTTTCTTGTTGCTGTTATTCCAGGGGAGATTTTGGTCACCCAATCTTATATAGTCCTCCTGGTATTATTGGGTTCCAACTTCTATCTGACCAAACCAACATGATGATAGAATTTGTGTTTCAATATCTGGAGAACTACAGGCCCTCCAAGCCTCATATAGGACAACAGTATAATTAAAAGGGTCTTAACTGACAGCATAACAGTTAAAGAGGTCATGTAACAGTGGTGTATGTGTGTACATCTCCACAGGATAGAGAGCCAGAGGATCAGGAAGTGTCTGTTAGATTTTAGGCAAAACAGTGGAATTCAGATTTTCTTCATGTTGGGAGCCATCAGAAGAGGTCTTTTGAAGAACATATAAAACTATGAAGGCATGCAGGTATCATGAAAGTGAAACCTTGTCATGTTATGATTGCTCCCGATAGATATAAACTGGTTTAGAGACATTAGGACATTAGGAAGCAACTATTTACAAGTTTGTGATCTAACTAAGTGAAAGTATTGATTTCAATCAACTCAGTCATGTATTTCTCAATAAAATTAACATACAGTATTGTACACATTCACACTCAGCTTCAGAGGATGGCAAATACAAACCTTCTCCGAACAAATCTTGCCAGGTAAACCCCATGATAGATTCCTTTTAGAATTACCATAAATCAGCACATAACTTGAAGGCACACAATTACAATTGCATATTCATAAATTGCATTTCTGTCTTTATGAAAGATCCACAAACTAAAACATGGGATTTTTGGCATCTTGCTCAGTCTTTCCAACTCTCAAATTGAGGCTATCCCTTATAATAAGGGTCACCTGGCAACACTAAGTACCAGAGATGGTCAGTTTGCTATATTTTCTCTAGCAAAGTAATCATTCTAGGAGCCCATTTGGATTTAAAACATCATTTTTAGTATTCTACAGCACAATTTACTAATCTTTTTGCATGTTTAATGCTTCTGTTGATACTAAACCAAAACGTTTGTCTATAAACTATCACAAATTAAGGTGCCAACTGTAATTTCCCCCTTAGACTGGATTACTGTATTTAGTGAAGAGAAGTTTGAGACTCTTTGAACTTGTAATTAGATATTCAATCATTTGTCAATACCTGAGTGTACTTGAGTTTTCAGATCATGAGGAGAAGGCTTTCTCGCAATCCCACAACCATTTGGTCAGGACTTTCTTGGTATGTGCTTCAGACTGTGGAATTCATTTTCATGAGAGACTAGTCTGGCTCTTCCTCTCCCTAGCATCCCTCTTTTGGCAGGCAAAGACCTTTTTATCCAGACAGGCTTTTGATTATTAACTGGCTATGTAGAATGATATTTGGTTTGTGTATGTGTTGGGCTGTTGTTGTTGCAGTACTACATTTCCATTTCTTGGTTCTGTTTTAAATTTTAAAGATTGTTTTAAATTTAATATTTGATTATAAAATTATGATTCAGGATTTTTAAAAAATGTTATTTAACATTATAGCATATTAGTTTTAACCTGTGTTGTGAATCTCCTTGAATCCTGTAATAGGAGAAAAAGGTATTAAATACATACATGCATGCATGTATACATCATTCAATAGTATATGCACAGTTCTATAATTATATATGTATCCAGGAACTTATGGGTCCTCTTTTTCTTTTTACTGTGGGAGAGAATTTGTCTCAGGTTATGATTGCTTAGGGCACTGTAGTGGTAAACACAAAAAGTTTAGCTATGGCGGGTTACAGACGGGCAAAAAGGGATGTACTCATGACGTCATGAAGGTAGAGCCTTCAGACGGGCTTTACCTGAATGCCGCCATGAACACGCCCCCCGCACGCCCCAAGCGGGAAGAAGCGGCATTAAAAAGGTACTGCTTTTTTCCGCTTCTTTTTGATTTGCGGCGTACCTGCGCAGCTTCGTCTGTAAGCCCCTGCACCGATACGTCAGAATTGCTACGCCGCAAATATAAGTTGCCGGTTTAAAAGCTCCGTGTCAGCTGCGTCCCATAATGGGTCGGGTTCCCGGGACATGCGTGGTTTGCAGCCAAGCTTTAATTGCAACGTCCGCTGCCATGCAGCTGTGGAAGCTGAGGCACAGCTGCGGCGCATTTTAAGCCTCGTAACCCTAACCCTAGAGCCAGTTGTGCACATGCATTGCTAGAACCGCGGGAAGTTGTAAGTTTTGCCGGCAGATGTTTTGGTTGTAGAAAGTGAAAAGGGAAAGTTTGGGATTTAAAGTGACCCCCTACACACATTCCTGCGCCATTCTCACCTGGGAACGGGCACAGTTCGGCTGCTCCTGGCACAGCTGTGTGGCGGATCCCCTTTGCCACCAGGCAGGATGGCTCAGCCATCCACCAGCACCCCGAAAAAAGGCAGGGGGACATCTTGGTCTCATACTGAGACGGCTGACCTCATAGCTATATGGTCCCAGAAACTGGAGTAACTGCAGAAACTGGAGCAGTCCTACCTGAATGCTGACACATATCGAGAAGTGGAAGAAGCCATGAGAGCTGCTGCACCGGCACACCAGAATTGCTACGCCGCTACTTTAAGTTGCCCATTTAAAAGCTCCGTCGCATAGTGAGTTGGGGTCTTGGAACATGCGCAGTTTGCAGTCAGGCTTTAATTGCAACGTCTGCTGCCATACAGCTGTGGAAGCTGAGGCACAGCTGCGGCGCATTTTAAGCCTCGTAACCCTAACCCTAACCCTAACCCTAACCCTAGAGCAACATGTACGCATGCGCTGCTTGGAAAGTTTGGACTTTAAAGTGCACCCCTACACACATTCCTGTGCCATTTTCACCTAACAATAAAAAACGCTAAAACTGTAAATATTGACATATGTACAAAGGAGGTGAGGGGAGATGGCAGCGGAGACAGCTGTGGCTGCGCATGGCAGATTCAGCAGGAGCGCGGGGACCAAAGGAGAGGAGGCATCTATGATGCTGCTGACACTGGCAAAGTGCAAGCAGACAAGGATGCCAACACCAGCTGATCACCAGCTGGCAGGAGACCACCATTGTTTTAAAGGGGCTTGGGCACTTTAAATGTGCCCATAGGCTTTCTGCCGCCGCTGCTTAGCCCTGCGCAGCTGCGCATTCACCAGCCGGCAAAGGAAAAAAAAAGAGACCCCGGAGCTTGAATGTGCCCAAGACCTTTTGATGCCCTCTAAACTTGCCCCCAAAGGCAAAGGGCAACTAGAGAGGGCCTGGGATCAAGGGGCAGGGAGCACTGACAAGGCACTAGGTCCCATGATGTCCCATAAAGACATCATTTCGCCTCCCAGGGCATGTGTTCCCTCCCAGCCCTATCTACTCTATTCTACCCTTCCTGTTCTCTCCTCCCACCATGCCTGGCTCACTGGTCCCCAAACCAGCAATCTCCAAACTCTGTCCTTCCAGGCGTTTGGACTTCATCTCCCAGAATCCCCAGCCACCTTGCCCTGTGGTCTGGGATTCTGGGACATGAAGTCCAAACGCCTGGGAGGACAGAGTTTGGACATTGCTACCTCACACCACTCCTGCCTAGCTTTAGACTGCACAGTTGCGCCTCATTCACACTCACAGCCACACTGCCGCAGTTGCGCATAATTAACCACACAAATTTTTTTTTAAAAAATAAACTTTTTTATTTACAATAACAACAATAAAACTTTTTTTTCTATATACAATATGTACAAAAGGAAGGGGGAGGGTGAAGGGGGGTGGTGAAGGGGTGATGGCAGAGGGGGCAGGGGAGGGAAGCAGCTTCAGGGAGGGGGAGGAGGCGGTGGGGCGGGCAGCCGGCGGAGGAGTTCCTGGAGGGTCTCTTCCATGGAGGACACTCTCTCCGCCAGCTTGTCCACCTTGTCCTCTAAGGCTGCGAACCTCCTCTCCGTCCGGTTCTCTGTGGGGGAAAAAGAAAGAGGATGGTTAGGATCAGCCTGTGCAGCCCATCACCCACTCCCACAGGCAGGGTTTCTGGGTGCCCCCACTCCCTTCCCTGGGTTCACCTCTACACTTACCTTGCTGCCGGGCTTGGAGGACACGATCCAGGGCACTGGCATCGAGGGCCAAGTGCCCTGGCTCTCCTGGCAGGCGGCGGCTCGGCCCAGGCTCATCTTCCTCGGCGGCAGCAACAGCAGCGAGGACTTCAAGCCCTGGAAAAAAGGAAGGAAAGGCCCAAGTTACCCTCTGGCATGGCAGACGAAGGCACAAGTGTCGTGGGGGCTGCAGGCAGGCAACCCCCACCCCTCACCCTGGGGACCTACCTGCCGCCAGAGGAGCCTGCTCTGGCTGCGGAGGGGCCACAGCAGCTGGTCCTGGCTGTGGCCCAGCCTTGGGGACATCCTCGTCCCCCGAGGATGGTGGAGAGGGCGACCTGGCAGGGTGCCCTCCCTCCCTCCGCCTCCGCCTCGGCCGCACGCCTGCAGAAGGGAAGAGGAGGGATGGCATTGGCACCATGCAGGAAGGAGAGGAGGGCAAGGGAAGGGTCAAGGAGGGTAGGACAGGGCATGGCAAGAGCTCTGGCTTACCTGGAGGACGGCGATCTTCCGGTCTGGGCCGATCTCTGATCCACAGGTCCTTCAGCCGCGAGAAGAATGGTGGCTGCCTGTCAACCGGGGGCGCCTCTCCGAAATCCTCCAGGGTTTCAAAGAACGCTGCCTTGAGAGTTTTAAACTTCACTCTGCATTGGTGCAGCGTTCTTTGAAACCCTTGGTTTCGGAGGGCACGAGATGCCTCGAGAAAATGCCCCCGGTTGGGCTTGTTGGTGCTAGGCATCACTCTCCTCGCAGCTGCCTGTGGAATCAGGGAGTCCAGGAGGATCCCGACCTCTTCGTCTGTCCAGTAGGTGATTCAGACCGGGACCCTCCTGCGTGGCGTTGCCATGTTGATCGCCGTCCTGGGGTCTTGCACAGTTGCGCACGGGTATATATGGGCACCTGCGGCTCTGGGCCGTTAGGCCACGGTGGTCCTAGGCCAATGAAAGCTTTCAGAGGGGCAGTTTGAATCTTTCCCCCAATAGATGTCCTCTGGGTGCCCCATTGATACAATCAAATGGGCCATTAGGAAAGCTTGAATTTGAGGGGGATTGATACATTGTCAAAGGGGCAATTGGCAGTTGGAGCTGATGTATCTTTTTGCCCCAGGAAAACAGGCGCCAGGAGACCTTTTGTGTGTGTGTGTTTGTGTGTGTCCCCCTCAGGCACGTGGCAAAACATGCCCACAGCACAGATCAGGAATGATAGGCAGACTCAAACTGTGGATAATGGGATACATTTATTCATGTGCTTATGCTATTACAGTACAATGCACTCTGACATCACAGATGATGGCACAGGAGCCATCCTTCAGATTCTCCTTGTCAGAAAAAAAATCTGCCAGGGCATTCCTCACAGTCTCCCCTGCTTTCTTCTTCTCTGTATCTTCAAGGGGGTCATGAGCCACTTCCGAATGGGGTAGGCACAGTCAGCCAGTATCAGGGGCCTGATCTGCTGGCCTGTGATGTTGATGCTGGGGTTCCCTGGCACATAGATGCCAGCCTCCATGGCCTCGTAGATGAGAGAAAGTTTAAAGGGGTTTGGGCGCTTTAAATGCGCACATAGGCTTTCTGCCGCTGCTTAGCGCTGCAGCTGCGCAGCTTCGCATCCGCCTGCCGGCAAAAGAAAAAAAAGCCGCGGTTTGGGCCGCCCGTGCGGAAGCTGCCTCTCTTTTTGCAGCGTCCTCCGAGGCGGCGGTATGGAAGCTACGGGTCCGAAACGGACCCAGGTGAGGCATCTTCACTGCCCCCCGTGTGGAAGCTCCAACACCTGAAGCACGCCCCCGGGGCGAGCCGTCTGGAGGCTCCGCATTCAGCTAAATACACCTCCAAGACGTCCTCCCCTGCCCGTCTGTAACCCGCCTATGTATCACTTCCTAGTGTAAAGGTGGGGAACTGCCTTTAGCCTGAGATCCAAATTCAATTTTTGAAACATTTGTAGAGACTAAATTCCACTAGCAGGTGGAGCCAAAAAATCAACTCATTTTAGCTTGAAGCTCTCACTGCCACTGAGTCTTAGAAGGGGCATTTCAATATTTTAAAATCAACTGAGCAACCATCAAACAGTGGTGGCAGAGGGAAGGAGTTAAAGCTCTTTCTGAGGCCTTGACTAGGACTTCAGGAAAGTTACATTTAGTCCAATCACCCTAGGTTCTTTACCTCTGCTTTAGATAAATTATTTATTATGCCTATATGGGTTAGTTCTGATATGTTTGGACAAGTGAGTTCTTACCCACTCCATATCTTTTATGTATTTTTTTCAAGATCAGACAAGATTGGGCATGTTCAAAGTGGTAGGGCCGTAGGCTACACACACACACACACACACTGCTGTCATGTGAGTGTAAAAAAAGGCTTTTCTTTTTAAAAAAGTTATCTGTGTAAGTTTTAAAATAACAATTAAAAAACAGATAGAGAAAGGTGTGTATCTCCCCTACTTACAAGAGCTGGTTCTGATACAGATCAGAATATTTACACTAACTCTTTGCTAAAAATGTTGCCTCTTCTGTAATCACATGCTATTCATTTAATTTGTATGTAGAGATCCTGAGGTATACTAACTTGAAATACAGTTCTGTCAAGGTCTGTGAAGCCTAGGCTCAGTTCACAGGTTCTTTGTGTGCTTCTGCATCTATGAGAGCCATCTGTGTAATGTGTGAAGTAGGAACATGTGCTGTTCATTGATGGACACATATGGGAAATGATGCACTAGCTAGCATTGTCAATTGTGAGGATTTATGGGAGTGTACACTTCATTGTTCAGGTGTTTTTGAGCTCACACATATGACTGCAGGTATGATCAGTGATGGGGTGTGATCCTCAGCATCTACACTTACATGATATGTGAGCTGCCCTTCATTTGAAGCCAGTATTCTTAATATCAATGTGTGAGAGGGGCAGCCTTCTTGCTTTTTAAATTGGCAGGCTACTGCCAACGCTAATAGAAGTTCTATAAAGTTGGATTGGTCCCTATCTATTAAATCTTGGGGCAGAATTTTATCACCATGGTTTAACAACATAAATGTCTGTGGTTAGTACAGTCAAGGACATCTTTCCCAGCTTTGTGAATAAAAAGATATTATCACCTCACATAAAGGAAGAAGGAGAGATGAGGTGCACAGACCTGAACTGTGCATCTGGGACTAGTTTAAGGCACAGTGCTTTGTAAAATCTGATATTAAAACCAGACTTCCCTGAAGCTTTATTTGGCAGTTTAGAAATAACCTGCTTCATTTGTGCATACAGGAGATCCATGCCTGACATGTGTCTCAAGGCCTAGTATAGATGCTGAGAATGAATTTGTTGAAAACATTTTAAAATTCCTATAGTAATTTGAACTTTAAATGTGTATAGATTCTGGCATGTCTTTGACATCAGCGTAGCCAGAGAAAACAGCTCTGTGGTATTTTCCCTATTGCCTGCTACATTCATTAAATACATTAGCAGCCTTCTCAAGATCATCTGTTTCTTTCTCAAATTATACACACATATTATAGCACTGTATCGAAATAGAATATATGCAAATAGACTATATGCACTTTAAGATTTAAAAAAATGTGGAGCACCCTTTAAAATTAACACATTCAGTAATATTATTTTCATCTCCCCCCTCACTGTCCACACTTATTCTAACTCTGTATTCACATATCCCCCACTCTTCACATGCATACCGCCTTTCCAGTTAGGTGAAGTCCCACTTACTAATAGGGATGCAATTATTCATTACATTTCTTCTGTAAGGTAGCAATGAGTAATTTCAGCAGTTTTCTTCCAACTACGAGAAAGTCTTTTAGAATGAAAGCATTTCACAGTTTAAGACTTGTTCTGTAAAAAAATGGGCATCAGATTGTTTTGTGCAGAAAATATCATTTTCTGTGCAGTATTTCCTGCAAAGAAAATAATATTTCAACACAGAAATATTAATTCTTGTGCAGTAAATTCAACAATTCAAAAAGGATGTTGACAAATTGGAGTGTGTCCAGAGGAGGGTGACTAAAATGGTGGAAACCATGCCTTATTAGGAAAGACTTAGGGAGCTGGGTATGTTTAGCCTGGAGAAGAGAAGGTTAAGAGGTGATATGATAGCCCTCTTTAAATGTTTGAAGGGGTGTCACATTGAGGATAGAGCAAGCTTGCTGCTCCAGAGACTAGAACACGGAACAATGGATGCGAACTCCAGGAACAGAGATTCCACGTCAGCAGTAAGAGTTGTTCAACAGTGGAAGACACCCCCTTGGAGTGTGGTGGGGTCTCCTTCCTTGGACATCTTTAAACGGAGGCTGGATGGTCATCTGTTGGGAATGCTTTGATTGTGATTTCCTGCATGGCAGGGGGTTGGACTGGGTGGCCCTAGTTGTCTCTTCCAACTCTACAATTCTATGATTCTGTGATATGCTATTTTGTATAAAGATCAACCTTAATAAAATTTTACATAGTTCAATTCCCCAGTTCCAGCATTTTCTGCAGAACAAACAGCCTTTTCTGTGCAGGAATTATTTTCCAAGCAGAAAATGCTGTTTTCTGTGCAAAACCATCATGTGTTAATTTTGCAAAGAATAAGTCCCAAATCATGAAGATTCTCATCAGTCCAGGATTCTTCTCATCAGCATTTCTCAAAAAACACGTTTTCAACCACTTTTGAATAGTTTTGAATATTCTTTCCATCCCTGCTTTCTAATGTTAGGCATTGTGTAAATGATAGTGCTGTAAAACTGGAATCACTCTTCTGATCCACTAACAGGAATATCAACAGTTTTATTCTAATAGATGATACAACTGGTTGTTGACATACAGCAGATAGTATTTACAGATCCAGGCTATCCTTGGACCTGAGATTTCAGAACCAAAACTTGAGATCTAGATATGATGTGATGTCTCAGGAGGCAAGGCCTGGTGATATTACATGGGTTATATTTTATCTCCTGGTGATATTATGAATTATATTATCAGTGGATAATATGTAATTAAGTAGTTACTGATATCATTAAGTGTTAACCATATTTATACAGAGTATTCCATTCTAATAAAGAGGTCTAAAAAAGGAGGAAAACCAATGTTCACCTTGAAATTCCTCCCTTCTCCCAAAGACTGGAGAATCAGGACCATGCACTGAGAGCTGACAACCCTAACAGCAGGGATGGCTGGAAGTGGCAGGCTCCACACATTGCTGGATGATTTCTATCTTCCAGGATAACCGGCTATATTGGCTTCCAACAACATCTGGAGAGCCTCAGATTTTGCACCCTGGTATACAGCAAGGCTGGAGGGATAAGATTAAAAATAAAGAGAATCAGGGAGTAGTAGGTGGAGAATTTCTCTTTTCATTCTCTCCTTGTCCCTCCTCTCGGCAAAAGTTTTGGCAAGTTTGATTTTGATGTTTCTGTTGGTTTCTTGTTCTTTGGAAAAAAAACAAACCAGCTGAGCCAAAATAAATATTCTATAAATCTTAATGCTGGTCAAGTGTCATTATACTCACAACATTCAGAATACAAATTGTTCCTTTAGATGAACTACAGTTCAAATAACATCTATTTTTATAGTTATTTATAGATGGATAATAAATTCTGTATAGTCTACTTAGTAAATTCAGTGTTCAGTCTATTCAAGAAGTTCCATAGTAGTGTTCAGTATGGTAATCATTACCATCATCTGTTTATTTGTGCTCTGCTTGTAACACATAATTTGACCAATGTGGCTTATGGCAAATCAAATGGCAGCTATAAGTGTAGAATACAAACACAATACAAACAATTGTAAATAATTATTATACCAATCAATAAAATACCTCTCACATTGCTACATGAAATAATATTGTTCCATACCTGATAGGAATAGCATGTGGACAGCTCTATTCAACTTTTCCATTCATTGAAGCAGGAATCCTGTACATACCAACACGACATTAAACACAGTGAGGCTTAGAGCCATATAAACTTAGAGTGGAGTGGACAACTCAACCTTTGGGGAATTTGAGGAGAGGAATTAAACTACACTGTAAACGTAGCAAACATCTCCAAAATAAAATTTTGTACTACTTACCATGGGTTACAGCAATTGTGAAGGATAACTGTAAGCAAGGCATCAAATGACGAAGGAGAGTTTCAAAGTTGCCCTTGCATGAATGGAATGTCTTCTGTATTCCAGTGGAGGTTTCTGTTGCAGGAAGAGTTCAATTTGCTTGAATTTCATAGGCCCCAACATGGGGGAGGCCTATGATTTCACAAGTATTAAGCTTAGGTAGTAAGCCCCTCAAAATTATCTGACAAAATTGCAACACTAACACTGTGTAGTTGAGCTACCTTATGAATTATTAATCAGAATTGACCAAGCACTAAGAAATATTAAGACAGCTATTCCTGTTGAACCTTCTCAGGAATAAAGTTGGCTACCTGCAATCTGTCTTATGCACATCAATTTGGGAATGATCTATGCCGAATACTTCTAAGAACATGTTGTACTTGTAAGTGTCTTCATATTTAAGGATGACTGAACGACAATGGATGGGAAATGTAATTACAGCTCCCTGGGTGAGATTTAGGTAAAACAGACAAAAGAGAAACTGGTAAAAATCACTTCCTCACCTTTCTTCTAGGGATATTTCTTGTAAGCGGAACTCCATCTATGGAAAACCCAGATCTAGTTCACTCTCTTTACTTTATAAACTTCCAATGGTACCAATGCAAAGGAAACAAACATGAAGGGCATGTAGTTTAAAGTATATGCATTTGAAAAATGTTACCACAAAATAAACATACTCTTTAAATAATGCAGTAGATGCTTTAGGAATGTTAAGTAGATGATATTAAAAAGTAACACTTTATTCTTGTGCTGGACTAATCTTTCAATGCTGCAATT
This sequence comes from Sceloporus undulatus, assembly GCF_019175285.1. Classification (NCBI taxonomy): domain Eukaryota; kingdom Metazoa; phylum Chordata; class Lepidosauria; order Squamata; family Phrynosomatidae; genus Sceloporus; species Sceloporus undulatus. The sequence goes on along the minus strand of NC_056525.1, from coordinate 197,618,087 downwards.
TCACTTTAACCAGAATTTTGCCAAGGCCATCTTTCTAAAGTGCAGATTGAAATCCATTCAGATTTGCTGAAGTGTTGTTATTATATGATGCAAATGGAATTCTGTAGCATCATTAAGATCCTAACAGTATTTTAGTGTGGAAATACTAACAATATTTTAGTGTGGAGACTGTGTACTGTGAATGATATTAGAAGAAAAGTTCATGTGATGCACAACTCTGTGAAGAGGGATATTATAGCACCTTTGAGACTAACTGAAAGAGGTTGGTAGCGTAAGCTTTTATAGATGCAAGTCTACTTCATAAGATGTTTGCAATGAAGTGTCTAGGAACAGATCTGTAAAGTTCTAAATATGCTTGGGTGCACCATATGTGAATTGCAATATTGCTTGTTTCACAGGTGTTACAATATTCCTTTTCATACTGATCCAGACTAACATGGCTATGTCTTTTTATTCTGTGAAGAGGGTGTTTGCATTTGATTAGGAGAAATAGTGTTGGATAAATATTACCGATGGGGTTTAAAACAGTTAGACTATCATACTAAAAGACAAGCCTCTTATTTTTGATAGTATCTTTACAATTTTTATATAATTTGATTTGTAATCTACCTTTCTCCCAAAAATGGGAGTATATTTAGAACTTGGAAAAGGTCCTCTTTGGACTATAGCACCCAGATTTTCCCAGTCAGCCAGCTGACTGGGTGATTTTAGGAGTTGTAGTAACTCTGTTCTAAATTCAACTATGGTTGCTGGTGTGCTTATTAGCCTTCTGCTCTGGAACTGCCATCTTTTCCTAACACACATCTTCCAGAGTATTCACATGGTGTCCTATCTTTTGAGACCAGTCTTTTCCTTGTTGCCAACTTACATTTTTTCTACAGACATAGCAATTTTTCTTTTCTTTTCTTTGAAATTCCATACAGTTACAACACTCGTCTGTTGGATGCAAACCAGAAAAACATCCTCAAGGCTTCTTGAGTCAAATGCACCCCAAACATCATGTGGGCAGAACCCATGTTTGCACAACTAGTATGAACTGTGAATCTTTGCAAATATTTATATGGGAGTCAAGAATGACAAAACTAGGTGCAATACTGATGTCTATTTCTTCCTCCATGTAGTACTGAACATCTGGGGAAGTCTTTAGTGGGCTGTTAAAAAACCTCATTATGTTAATAACATTGATATTTTGCTTGTGGCATGTTGTGATTTAGAATGTACAATTTGTGTCAAGGACTGATGATACAATTCTTGATTTTTCAATTAGACACTGCATAACAATTGTTGGCTGGGAGTAGCTCCACACATGCAGTTCCATGTCTTTCTCCCATCCAGTGGTCCCACCACCAAATCTTAGTCTTCCCACCACCCAACAGCAATCACCACCACCCAGGAGGGACCTTTGCTTATGTCACTTACCAGTGAGGAAGAGAAGGAAGTGATTCAGTCTATAGAGACACATTGCTCTGGTCAGGTCCAGCTTGCTCAGGTCTGCCACCTCTCTGATTGAATCCAACCATATTTCATGTAGTCTTCTTCTCTTTCTACTGCCCTCTACCTTTCCTAGCACAATTGTCTTTTCCAGTGATTCATGCCTTTTCATGATGTTGCCAAAGTATGACAGCTTCAGTTTAGTAATTCTGGCTTGAGCTTGATCTGTCCTAGAACCCATTTGTTTCTCTTCTTGGCCACCCCCTCAGCACTCTTCTTCAGCACCACATTTCAGATGAGTTTATTTTCTTTCTATTGACTTTATTCACTGTCCAGTTTTTACATCCATACATGGTAATGAGGGATACAGTGATCTGGATGATCCTCACTTCACTTTTCAGAATTATATCTTTAGACTTTAGAATCTTGCACAGTTATTTCATAGCTGCCTTTCCCATTTCTGTTCTTTTAATTTCTTGACTGCAGACTCCATTCTGATCAATATTTGATCCAATGTATGGGAACTCTTAGACTATTTCAGTTTTCTTGTAATCTAGGATGGATTCTTAAACATCTTCCATGGTCATATTTGAAGTAATAATGAGTTCGACTTTTGAACATGTAAAGAATGCCTTTTGTCAGGGCTAATTGCTAACTTTAAAAGTTTGCAATTGAAGAGAAGACCTTTGAGTAATACAAGCATGTCCCAAACATTTTCTAACCATCAATGTTGGATAGTGAAATCTAATATACAAAGTAACATGCAATGGTAATTGATGTTTAAAATTTATAGTGTAGGAGTTTACCATGACAATCCCAATAATCAATACTCAAGGAGAATCCGCAGCTATGCCCCAATAAGGGTCCAAACATGCAGAGAGATATCTTGATTCATTGTATGCTACATGCACTGACACAGCCATTGTCTTTCTTTTCTCCTGTGTCTCAGTACTTTGACAGTCATGTACACCATTTCCCAGTTTTTTAGAATCAGCAAGACTGTTATCTTTGTACAGTGCACCCTTGGTTACGTGGGAGATCCGTTCTGGACCCCCCATCCCGCGTAAGCCAAATATCGTGCATACTCATGTCCCATTCAAGTGAATGGGGCTTGTGCATGCGGCGGTGCGGTGGTGCATGCGCACCATGGGCGCATGTCCATTCATCCAAATGGGATGTGCTGCCCCTTGCACCCCGCACGCTCCCGTGCGGATTTGCACATAAGCTCAAAGCCACGTATAGCACGCTCACGTATAATGCAGGCACACTGTATATTATTGGGGAGTAAGTCCAGCATGGTGAATGTCTGAGTGTTGGACTATGACTCTGGAGACCAGGGTTAAAATCCTAGCTTGTCCATGTAAACCCACTGGATGACCTTGGCCAAGTCACACACTCTCAGCCTTAGAGGATGACAATGGCAAACCCCCTCTGAAGAAACATGAAAAAAAAACCCAACCCAACCCTGTTATTGGTTTGTCTTAAAGTCACCAGAAGTCAGAAATGACTTGAAGACACATTAAAAACAATAACAAAGAATTACTGAACATAGTGATGCTCACCTCTGCCTATATTGGTTCAACTTGTAAAATACACTGAGCTAGCTAGTAAAATAACTAGGTAAAATGCACTCTCTAGTTTTTAATTCCAAAGGTAGGTGTTGGCTGGAATCCTGTTAGTTACTCCCTAATAACCAAGCAACATTTTTGAATGTTGACATTGGCAAATCCAATTGATTTAGAAGCCTGCTTTAGTTTGAATTAACAATATTTAGGCCAGCCTTGGAAAATGTGTTAACATTTAAATGACTAAAGTGGAAACCCCCCCATCAAAGGATAGGAAGGCAGTATGCAGCCCCTGCTTGACTGCTACACTAATATTTAACCATGCAAATCTTAACTGGCCACAAACGTTAGTAAAACGTGATAACCCTTCTATCACCTCAGTCTCTTGCCAGAGCAAAGAAAGTGGTACTCTGACACTCTGTTGGATGATGTAACACTTCTGTTCTGAAAAAAGTATCAGGAAAGTGTTCTCTCCCCACCTCTGTCATTTCCCTTCCCTTATGCCACAGGTAGCAGGTTCATAGGGCATAGCTTCTATGGATGCATCTGCACTGCAGAATTAATGAAGTTTGACACTGCTTTTACTGCCATGGCTCAATGTTATGGAATTTTGGGATTTGTAGTTTTGGGAGATATTTAGCATTCTTCATTAGAAAGTTCTGGTGCCACAACAAACTACCATGACAGTTAAAGTGGTGACAAACTGCATTAATTCTTCAGTGTGGCAGATGTCTTTGCTATACCAAGACTCTTTTCATTACAAATTAGGCAGTGGTCTTTAAGGTATTTCATGTAGACGTATAGAGCTCAATGGTGCTGTCAACACTCGCTATTTCAGATGGTGCAGTGAGAAAATGAGACATTTCAGATGGCGTAGCAAGCAAATAAAAGACGTGAGCTTTGAAATGAGGTTTGCACAGTATAAGTGTCTTCATCAGATATCTTGAAACAATTATCTGAAATCATCAGTAGATACAGTTGCTTGAGAAGACCGTTTCCTTTAGATGTATGTTTCAGCAGTCTGGCTTATATTTTTTTCCTGTTTTTCTAAAACTGAATATTTTCCTCAAATTTTTCAGCCAGACTAAAAATGAGAAACAAATATGGTATTTTGTGTTATTTCTTTGTTGTTCTGAGTATTTGTTCCATGACCATAAAACTCATGTAAATTTCCATCCACTTGCAACTGGACCTATATTGATTGATATCCTAATATGTTTCCTTTATACTTTAAGTTTTTTTTTTTAAAAGTTGTACATTCAGTGTAGAGCAAATTTAGGTTGCTACACACCCAATGCTATATAATAATTACAAGTGTTTGATACCAAAAATCTTTTGATGGTGAATTTTACTTAAAAATTTACTGTAGTCACTTTTCCTTATTGTTGCAATATAGCAATTGTAATAATACTTTAACCTTTCCAACATCACAAAGGCTAGCTTTTGCTGCAGATTTCCACCTCCTGGACAATTTAACTTACAGCAAATGTGAAATTTTGTTTGCCATGTATCATTTATTCATAACACATATTACTGAGAAAAAACAAACCAGAAAGCATATAGTAGCTTGATTTTCTGAAGATGAAGCCCTACAGTTAAAAGGGTTTATTTTCCACTACACTACATATGCACATGTTTGGAACACAACAGCTGACCCTTCGTGATGTGATTAAGCATGTTTCCTTCATTTTCATTTCAAACAGAATGCATGGTTTTCTTGGTCCCATTGTAAACGCAGAAAAACAATTATTTTATGCATGACTGATGATAGTGATGGAGGCTCTGTAGGGGACACAGCAGGAAGCCCCAGAACACTCAGTGCTTCAAAACGGCACATTCAAATGTCAACATGTGTAAATTTGCTTTAACTTTTATTTTATATTATATTGGATATCATATTTTGGAATTTTCTATGTAAGCAATATAATTTAATTATAACCCCATTCAACAATGTATTTGAAATCCATCTCTCTTTTCAAGAGGCCAGGCTGTGCCAAAGACAAAGCTTTATTTTATTTTTAATCAGTTGTTCAAAGTTAATTGTGTTTGACTAGTAAGTCCATTTATTGGCACAATTCTACAAGCTTTTCCAGAACAGACTTCTTTACAATAATGCACATTATGTGATGCTTGAGTGGAGGTACTTAGATATTTCTAACTACAAAACCATAACAAGAAAAAATATTTCATACACATGCGCACGCACACGCGCGCACACACAAATAGAGAGAGAGAGAGAGAGAAAGAGAGAGAGACTTGATTTAAAAGGCATTATTAAGTTTTTTTCATCTAGAGATTGATTTCTGTAGGTTACGTTAGGACTGGTCAGTTTTGTTTTAATGAAAGTCTCTAAGTGTGGAATTGTGCCTTTTAATTAATAGGTTTTTTGTGTCTTTTAATTAATAGTTCATTTCTGTATCTTCTTTAGGTCCTTCACAATTTTTGGTACAGTATTTTGAATTTCACTTATAGACTGTACAATTTCACTTGTACAGATAGACAATTTTCAGCGAGTGGAATGGGAAAGTGAATGACAGATCCTGCTCAGAAGGTTATAGGCTGAATTTCATGAGGTATGTGGAGGGAAGGGGGATTGAATATGGGGTTGAAATTTAAAAGATAAAAGAATCAGGAAATAAAAAATGCAGGGACAAGGATGGAAAATCATAACTGAAAATCATGTAGAAAAACAAGAGTAGGAAGGGAATGCCAAGTACAACTACTATTAAGGGAGGAAGGAGAAGCATTAAAAAGTCGGTCCTCAGTTATATAATCAAGAATGAAAGAAAGAGTTCAAACTCTCCCTTATGCCACAATGAACTTCCAGATGTCCAAGCTCTCCACCAACACCCTTCTGCCTACCTAAGTCCAGCCATAGCAGTAAATTGGAGAAAACCAGGTATAGAACGTCTCCTCTTCCTTCTGGCTGATGAAATGTCATTATAGCTGTATGTGTGGTACAGGAACTTTGGTAAATGTAGTACATGTACATTTAGGGATGTAAATGGAATCCGGTGGCTTAGTGGTTAAGATTCTAATTCTGATGATTGAAAGATTGGAAGGTTGGCAGTTCTAGGTCCGAGTGCTGCATGATGGGATGAGCTCTGTCACTAGTCCCAGATTCTGCCAACCAAGCAGTTTGAAAGCATGCAAATGCCAGAAATAAATAGGTACCACTTTGGTGGGAACAGTGTTTGGTGTAGTCATGCTGGCCACATGACCACCAGATTTATCTAAAGCCAATTCTGGCTCTTTGGCTTAGTAACAGAGATGAGCACCACCTCCTACAGTCAGGTACAACTAGACATTCAGGTCAAGGGACTGCCTTTACCTTTAGTTTTTCAAAAACTAGTAGCTGGTGTCATTTCATTATCCAATAAGGCCAGCCTAACTATTAGGCAGGATAAGACAGTTGCCCTAGTCAGCACATCTTTGAAGATGGGATGGGGTGGTATATGATGTCCTACTTTTTTTCCACTAAACCAGTATACTGCCATCAGGTACCATGGCGGTTGTTGTCCCTTCCCCAACTATGGCAGATTACAAATGGCCCTCAAAGGGCCATTTTCCCGCTGCCGCCATTCGCTGTGTTGGGAAGCCCCCACGGCCAGACCGTGAGGCTTCCCCACGCAGCGAAAAAGGAGCGCCAAAGTGGCGCTCCTTTTCGAAATGCGGAACTGGCGCTGCGAGGGGCAGAGCACGCCCTCGCAGCGTCACTTCCGCCGCGACACGTCTGGATGCACAGCGTCCAAGATGTCAAAATGGTGGCACCCATGTGGATGGGCGCTGCCATTTACGACGCGCTCCGCGCGCACTGGGAGGAAGGGTCGTGAGGAAGGTAAGAACCTTCCTAACCCTAATATGACCCTTCCTAACCCTAGTATGTGCGGAGCACGTACTTTATGGTGGTTTGTAACCCGCCTAAGATTCAAAACCCAGTGTGGTTGGTTTCAGTATATGGACCTATGGGAGGGCGCCCTTTTGGATCTTGTCCCAATTGTGAAAATATCTTGGGCTAAATCTGTTCTCCAGCTGTCCCAATGCTCAGATTATAGCTGTTGGAGCATGCTAACAGCTGGTGAATTGAGCAGAGGCTACACCACTTCTTTCATTCCACTTTCACTGATAATGCAGCAAGCTAAGTGAGTGAGTGTGGCAAAGTGAATCTGGAGATGGGCAAGTTGGTTGGAAAGGAGGAGGAAAGGCTTAAGACCTTCTCTGGCTCAGATTTCAGTCCAAGCTGGACAAGAACAAGTCGGCATCATACTCATCTTATATTTTGAGATCCATCATTACTTTTTTATTATTTTGAAAGATGACGCATCTGTAAATCTGCCTCACAACTACACAGCTACAAAGAAAACAGAGCCAGTGTGGTGTAGCGGTTTAACAGTTGGATTAGGATTCCATGAAAACCAGGCTTTGAATCCCTATTTAGTCAATGGTGGCCTTGAGCAATTGTACAACAGTAATAAAGTCTTTGAGTTTGAGTTTATTGTTAGCAACTTGCCATTGATTCCCAGGTTGCAAGGGGTAGTAAGGATTAAATTTAAAGTGGTGTCAAACTAAATTATTTCTAGTAACAATTCTAAAAATAAAATTTATTTATATCCTGCCTCTCTGTGTAACACAACCGGGGTGGCTTCCAGATTAAAACATACAATCCTACATCCCAATATCCCACCTCTCCTATAATACAGTTAAACAATTCACATTAAAACATACTTAAAATAACAAAAATGAAAAGTGAATATGGCAGAAATCAGGGGTATAACAGGTTCTGTGGTGTAGATACACTCTGAGCCAGATGCAACAAAATAGCTCATCTTCAATTTAATGTTTTCAAGAATCTTTTTGCTCTCAAACAGCAAAAATATTAAGTTAAAGTAATTTACTGTTGTTCACTAGTAAAACTTTTTGATGCATTAGATATTACAACATGAAAACTAGGTTATTAGGATAGCAAATCAATTTGCAAGCTACTACTGTGGAAATTAATACATTTGCAGAAGTTTATGACTTCTGACAACAAATGACTTTGTAATGCACTGTACTGGTCCTTCCTAAAGAATCCTGAAATGCTTCAGGAATTTCTTACACCCCGCTCCTCATCTACTTAGTCAGTTTTCACAAATGAATTAAATAATTCCCTACAGCCTGCCCAAATTCTACTCAAGCATTTGAAACGTCAATGACTTGGTCAAATAACTTTTTTAAAAAAGTATCTGCCTATTAAAATAACCACAGCTAGGAAACTCAGCTTTAAATCCATCTGTTATGTGAAGATTAGAAATTCCATTCTTTAGATTTGTGTGAATTGTCACAAACACAATAAACACACCTGGCACTATTCCATATTATTAATGACTCATTCATCACCCCAAGGTGCAACTTGCTCATTTTAGTGTTGACCAGAAGTGAAATAGAAACAATAGGAGCTTATGGCAATGTACACAAAGCCATTTCTAAACGCCGAACCCTGTAGCAATCAAAAATATCTCTTAAATATGGTTCTTCTATATTTCCAACTGAATGTGTTAATAATAAATCCATATACTGGAGGTCATTCTGTGACTGTGAGAAATAAAACATAGTGAACAGAGGTTAGGGTAAGTCAGTCTGATGAAGAAACCACCTACAGGAGGATGAGCAAGATATGCATGCATAATCTCATATATTTTCTTTCTTTCAACTAGCAGGATGACTAATTATTCCTTTGAGATGGGACAATGACTTAGATAATCTTCTCTGTGTTGTTGAAAAGCCCTATCCTGAAAAACAAGACATTATGTATAACTGGAAATGTATTGTCTGACTGAAGGAAGAAATGAAAACAAAAACTAGTTGATGGTATGGATGAAGTTATATATAAAAAAAGAGCTGTTGAGATTAAAGTAGCTGTCTGCATTTAACAACTAAGTTCTTCATATAATTCCAAATTGTACTGTTGATTGTAGTAACTGGATGTTTTATTTATTCATTTATTATTAAATACGTATACATGTTTTTGCTAAGGGTTACTATAAGTCAATGTCAATGACAACAGCAACAATCGCTTCATTAAGTACATTATTAAAATGCTGCAAAACTGTGAAAACTGATCACATCCAACCAGAAACAAAGCAACACATTTTCAGGACTGTTGCATCAAAAAAAAAAAAAAAAAAAGTATAAAGATCTCCCCAAAGAACGGGGAAGAGGTGTACTTCTAGCATGGGTGAGTGATTTAAAATAGGTCAAAAAAAGAATTATCTCTTCCAGATGTCTCCAAGAACAGCAATTTGCATTTTAAATAGGTTGCAGGACTCACTTCTTTGACCGGTTCATCACCTAGTGGCTAACATCTAGTGAGCCTCAGTGAAGTTATTATTTATCTAACACCTTAGCAGCTTGATAGAACGTGCCAGGGCTGGTGCCCTTCTGCCATAGCCTTCCACCAATTTCACCTCCATAGCATGGAACAGCTGTAGAGTAGGATTTGTAGAAGTCTTTATAGCAGTGATTCCCAAAGTGGGTGGTACAGCCTTGAGGCAGTGGAAAGGTCCAGAGGACAGCAGGGGAGCCTTCAGTCAAAGTATTGGCATGCAAGAAAGACAAGGGAAACTTTAGGACCATGGTGGAGAAGAGGAGTTATAGAATGTGGTGGCAGGGGAGAAGTGGCAACAGGAAGAAGCTTTCACCTTTGGGACCCTGCTTAAGCATTGTGAACTGTGACCCTTGCCAGGACTTGGCTAGCAGGTTGGAGCTGTCCTGCTCCTCCTGCTTTCTTTCATCAGACAGGCAGAAAGAAGAGGTAGCAGAAGAAACATTTTTGGGGGGTGGGTGGGTATGAAGCTGTGTATGGAAGATATGGCTCTGGGGAAGGACAGGGAGGAGTATCTGGAATCTATTCTTCACCTCTCTTGGATTGAAAGGTCTTTCTCACTATAGAGAAAAGTGTGAAGCAGGCTATGCTCCTCTCTGTCCTGGTGAAGAAGGATTGAGAGTCCTTTCTCACAGGAGAGAAGCTTCTCCTTTTGCACCCAATTACCTTGGAAGCAGCAACTGAGCAGCCAGTCAAGCCATAACGAAGAAGCCTCTCAATGATGTTGACATTTGTTGCAAAGCCCAGACAGGCAAGAGGCTTCTTGGTTACTGTTCAGCCAGCTGTTCAGTCACTGCTCCCAGGGTGGTTGAGTGCAAAGGGAGCAGTGACTGAGCAGCCATTTGAGCAGTGACTGAGAAACCTCTCAGCTGCACCAGCCTTGTGACAAAGGCCGGTGCAGGAGAGAGAGCCCTTGGTCACTGTTTGACCAGATGCTCAGTCACTGCTCTCTTGGCACTCAGTCACCTGGGGAGCAGCAACTGAGAAGTTAGCCAGTTGGTCTTCTTTTTGCTGTAAGGCTGGTGCAGGAAAGACAAAGATATAGATCTGAGCCTTTTCCACCATTGTTTTTTCTGCTGTATTCACACATGGGAGGCTGAGGTAGAAGTGAAGGTGGTGGACAGCTGGGGGTGGCTGAGATAGATGCTGCTAGCCAGGTGGCAGCTGCACAAACAGTAGACCTAATATCAAGAAATAGGCACCTATCTGCAGTCAATGCCTCTAGTCACAGATAGCCAAATTATGTATAAAAGCTATATTACTTGATAAGATCTGAAAACTTTACTATGAATGCCCTGGTGGCGCAGTGGTTAAATGCCTGTACTGCAGCCACTCACTCGAAACCACAAGGTTGCGAGTTCAAGACCAGCAAAAGGGCCCAAGCTCGACTCAGGCTTGCATCCTTCCGAGGTCGCTAAAATGAGTACCCAGACTGTTGGGGGCAAATTAGCTTACTTGCTAATTAGCTTACTTGTTGTTCACCGCTATGATCTTTGGAATAGCGGTATATAAATAAAACAAATTATTATTATTATTAATGTGTGGAGAGGGAAAAACATTCTATTTTTTAAATTAAAGCAAACAGCCAAACAAAACTGGAATAGAAAACCTTGCCATTTAGTAAACTGTACCGAGCAAAACACATGGTCTCATTCTATGTATTCATAGTGTTCTGAATTGTGCTGGGCTTTAATATAAGATGACACTGTATAAGTATGTATGTTTCTTCTATAAAAAAGGAGGAAGTGAGAGAGACAAAAAAGGGCAATATGGCAGTATAAGACTAGCCGGTTTTTATTTTAGCATGAGCTTTTATGGATATTCCCACTTCTTCAGAAGCAGTACACAGTGATATTAAAGCCTCAGATATAAAGCATACTTATGCAATTGTGGGACTGAGATAGAATGTAATAGGATCCAGGAAGATGCAAATCATGTCCCTTGCCCCAAATTTTCAAAGAGCTGCTTACAGTGATAAAGGTCTTTTAGATCTTTACAGTGGTCAGTTAGTGTTGATGAGAGAAAGCAATAAAGCTGCCTACCAAAAGTCACTTTCCCTAGGTTCAAACCTCTCTCAGAGAAGATTCCTTTTGTTATAGATTTCATTTGCAAGGAGGTCATTGACTTTGTTCATAGCTCTGCTAATAGTTTGGAATTTGTGAATATAATACAATTCAGCTATTTATCTTTCTAGATTCCTTTGTAATTTCCTTGTTCAATGACTGCAACCTGGAAATTCCTTATTGTATGTCTATGAAGGGTGAAATGTTCTGCACCTGTTTTTGTGGTGTTACCATTTCTAATTTCAGAGACTGTCCTCTTTCATCAATCTAGATTGCAGCAGGACACTGATGGCATAGTATGGCATATATCATATTGGAGGAATTTACTTGCTATCAAAGTTGCAATGAACTGGATATATAGTCATCTGAGCATTGGACTAAGATTCTGGAAACCATAGTTTAAATCCCTGCTCAGCCATGGAGACTCACTGGATGACCTTGGGCAAGTCACAACTCTTTCAGCCTCAGAGGAGGGCAAAGGCAAACTTTCTCTGAACAAATATTGCCAAGCAAATCCGGCAGTAGGTTTGCCTTAGGGTGTCCATAAATCAGAAATTATTTGAAGGCACACAACAACAAACCTCATGTATATATTGCAAGAGGGATTATTCTATGAATCGCTTGTTTACCTGTAGCAAATAAGCATTAGAGGAAGGACCCTATTTGAAATAAGAGATATGAGACCCTATTGCATTGGGTTAAAACCCTGTTTTACTTTCCCGAATTCAGCCCTAATTCGGGAGGAAGCCGGTTATCACACAGAAATTGCTGCCTAATCTTTGGCTTCCAACTTCTAAAAATGGCCACCGAAGGAGGTTACCGGACCCAGGCTGCACCCAGAGTAGATCCAGGCGGCAATTTGGTGGCAATTTCTGTGCAATAATACCTGGCTTTATCCTGAATTAGGACTGAATTTGGGAAGGGTAAGCTGGGGTTTTAACCCCGTGTGATAGGGTCTAAAGATTCACACCAGGCATTTGGACAAAGACTTTGTGGAAGTGGACATTACTTAAATAATTGATTGGATGAGCTATTCAGGGGCCTGAATCCTATTGCTATTCCCCACTAGATTATACACATTGAATCAGTGGGTATAACTATGTATTGGCTCATTACTCAGCAATTGAGTCAATTAGCCTTATTTAGTTGAGACTAACCAGTAGGATTATGACCAAAAAGTACACCTAATGAAATCAGTGGGACTTCTTAATTCTAAGATATTTATCTGGTGCCCTGGTGACGCAGTGGTTAAATACTAGTACTGTAGCAAACATGTTGCGAGTTCAGCTCTGCAAGGCTCCAGATTAACTCAGTCTTCTATCCTTTCATAGTGTGGTAAAATGAGTATCCAGCTTATGGGGGACAATTGGCTAACACATTGTAAACCACTTAGTGCTTAGCACTATAAAACAGTATAGAAATGTAAGTGCTATTGCTATTTTAAAGAGGCTAAATCTCACTATGGGATTAATCTTGGATTCAATCCAGGAGGAGGCATAATGGGCTTTACATTTTTAAATGACAGTTCTCACAATCTTGACCACTGGCCTTGCTGGCTAGAGGTGATGGAATATGTAGCCCAGTGTTGCCAACAAGCCTCGAAGATAATTCCCGGAAATGTTTGTCCAAAACCTGCTGAATCCCCCCACATCACACGGAATATTCAGTCACAATTCCCGGAAAATTCCCATAATGTTAAAATGGCAGATATTTTGTAAATAAACATAAACATAATTGAATAAAAATAGTTGTAACTTATTTCAACCCTCAAAATCACCATTGAACCAAACAAAGAATCTTTCAGTCCTTTTAAGATATTTATTTTGACATGAAGGGGGTTCAGGAAGCTTTGTGCCAAATAGAAATGTGTTCGGATGCAACCACACTGCAGAAATAAATCCAGTTTGACACCCTTTTAATTGCCATGGCTCAGTGCTAGGGAATCCTGGGAATTCTAGTTTTCGGAGACATTTAACCTTCTCTCTCAGCAAACTCTGGTGTGACAACAAACTACAATTCCCAGGATTTCATAGCACTGGGCCATGGCAGTAAAAACGGTATGAAACTGGATTGTCTCTGGCGTCTGGAGTGAAGATGCAGTCTGAGTTGGGTCCAAGACACACTGCAGAAATAATCCAGTTTGAGACTGCTTTAACTGCCCTGGCTCAGTGCTAGGGAACCCTGGGAATGGTAGTTTTGTGAGACATTGAGCCTTCTTAATCAAAAAGAGCTCTGGTGCCACAACAAACTACAATTCCCAGGATTCCCTAGCACTGAGCCAGGAGAGTTAAAGCGGTTACAAACTGGATTATTTCTGCAGTGTTTTGGACCTTCGTTATTAAAAATGCTCAAGGTCCAATCCATACTGCAGAAGTAATCCAGTTTGAGACCGCTTTAACTGCCCTGGCTCAGTGCTAGGGAACCCTGGGAAGTGTAGTTTTGTGAGAAAGAGCTCTGGTGCCACAATGAACTACAGTTCCCATGCATCTGAGGAAATACGCTTAAGTCTAGGAAAGCTCATGCTGCCAACTTTTTTTTTCAGTGAGACTCAAAGGTGCTACAAGATCTATCTCTCTATCATCATCACCATTATTATTATTATTATTAAATCCAAATGCAGCTGAAGAAGTGGGCTTAAACTGGCAACACTGATATCCTGTAGACTCATTCTCTGGGGCTGTGATCTGGAAGCGTGGAGGCAATTCCCTTGTCAAACCAGGGAATCCTGGGAATTGTAGTTTTTTATGACATGTTGAAATACTGCTTTTACTAGCCAGGGCTCCATGCATGGAATTCTGGGCTTGGTGGTTTGTTGTGCCCAGAATCCCATCATCACAGGGAGACTTGCAGTTAGAAGCAGTGCCAAACTGGATTATTTCTGCAGTATGGATGGCAGTGGAAAAGGGAACGAAAAGAGAGCCACAAAACAAAATTCTGGGAAGACAGGGCAGGGATGCCAACTTACCAGGTGCTCTGCTCATGCTCAGAGGCAGATTTAATCACTAACACACACACTCAGGGACATCACATTCACATCACACAACCCAAATGGTCCACCTCACAGTACAACAACGACCCTGAGAGGTAGGCTTGGGGCACTCTGCCCAAGCTCAGGAATTCAGAAGTTCAAATGTCACTCTCAGGCACACACAGAAGTCCATAACATCAAGCCATGATACCATGATAAGTATTGCCTTTGTGTGCCTTAAAATTTATGTCTTACTTGGAAATCCAAGGCAATTGGGATTAAGCCAGCCAAGATCCCTCACTCCCTGCCTCTCTCCAGCACTTTTGCCCCTGGAGCCTGAGAATGCCTGAGGGGGGGGGGGCAATCACTGTCCTCTCTCTGATTGGCTGAACTATTCCTCCAAGCAGTTGGGGTTGGTTGGGCTTGCTCCCTCCTGGCTCTCAAGGGGAGTCATTAGAGAGAGAGAGAGAGAGAGAGTTTTTTCTCCAGCCCAGGGTTGGTTGCTCTGCAGCCTTCTCAGGCTGGAGCTGAAAGGGTCAAAGTCGCCGAAAAGGCACTGAAAAAGAGCCAGGCACGAAAATCACACGAAAAGCTCTGAAAAGTCCCCGTTTTCGCGTGAAAGTCGCGAAATTGGCAACACTGATGTAGCCTAAAACACCAAGTCAACTATCCCTCCTATTCATATACAACTGTACAATATAAGGTCTTCTTCCATGTGAGTAGAAACCTTGGCTTTCTGATTGTGTGAAGAGACCCACATTATTTTCATGCTACACAGTTCTAGCTCTATGATTCCACTTTAACTACCATGGCTACATCCTACAGAATCCTGGACTTTGTAATTTGATGAGGCACAAGAGCATTCTTGTTGATTTTCCTTAAACTGCAAATCCCAGGATTCAATACTTAAAATGTTATAAAATGTTAAAATGTAATTATAATTTTATTATTATGTACTATAAAATAACTCCAGTAACAGTTGTAGGTCATCTTTTATCAGAGGGTTTTAGCAGGGGAAGGGGTGTCATTGCTTTTATTAATACAATCTTCATGAATAGGACTGATTCATATATTTGTCATCATACTGTGAATTTTTTTTCAGGCCATAGAGAGTTTTTTCCCCCAATGCTGCCTTGCCCTTTCGATTTTATTTACCTATTTTTACATTATTCCCCATCTTTCTATAAAAAAATGCTCAAGGGGGTTTGCTTATCCAAATGTAAGCAATATTACAAGCAAATCAAGTAAGAGCAAATAAATCTTAGAATGTTGTGCCCCATTTGGTGACTATCCTGTTTTGATTTGATATGCAGGAGCACATGAGTGGAATGTTATCTGTTTTATAATGCAGTTCTATAAGGCAAGTATTGCTGAAAATTCTGACAAAAGGAAATATTTTCATATTAGAAAAAGTTACAATGGGCAAATCTTACAAAGTGTCTTATCCAGGAATAGCCAATAGAACTGCAGAGGTAGAAGTGTGCTGGGTAGTTGTAGCTTAAATAACAATGTCAGAGTGTGTAGGGAAGGTGGCTATTATACCAGTAGATGATTCGATGGCAGAAGCTGTCAAACAGTATTTTCTCATTTGCTATCAGTCCAGGTGTTAAAACATAGCAATGGAGCACAAACACTGTACAGGGACAGCAAATCAACAATGAAGCGGAAAAGACAGTGACATCCTGTGGCATTGTCTTTTCTTAGTGATGGGACTATCCTGCCCAGAATGACTAATACAAATCAGATTAGTAAAACCAGATTAGAAAAGACTAGCCACACAACATCAATCTCTTCCAATTGTGAAAAGCTCTATTTCCTGGTTGCTCCATGTACCAATGTGAGCATTCACATTTCAAAGAAACATCTTGTGTCTTCTCCTCCTACTTTCTCAATAGAAGATCATAGCAGTACAGTGCCTGAACATTCACAGACCTCACCAGAGTTCACTATTTCAGTCTATCAAACTGATTACCTTATGATTTGATTTGAATGAAGCATGAAGAAGACATTGTTTTTATATTTATCTTTTAATAGTATAGTATAGTATACATACTACTTATACTAATCGTTTTTTGTGCGGGCAGAAAGGGATATTTTCTAGGGATGTAAAGAACAATGAATACTACAGTTATAATGCTTCATGCCATTGTATTTCAATTTCAATAAATAGTTGTGAAAACAAGACAATGAGGAAAGTTGAGAAGAAGAAAATCAACTCATTTGAAAGTTGGTGCTGGAGAAAAGTTCTACAGATACTGTGGACTGGTAAAAAGCACAAACCAAGCTTGATTTCCCCTTAGAAGCCCAGATGACTAAATTGAGATTGTTGTAGTTTGGCCATATGATAAGAAGATATGACTCATTAGAAAAGACAATAGTGCTTGATAAGACAAAAGGCAGTCGGAAAAAAGGAAGATCACATCCCAGATGGATAGACTCAAATCAAAGAAGCCATGTCCCTGAGTCTGTAAGAACTGAGCAGAACTATTGATGATACAATGACTTGAAGGTCTTTCATTCATACAGTTGTCATAGGTTGACTTGGTGGCAGCTAACAGCAACAGCAACAAGGAATATTCTGAGGTTTCTTGTCCTGGATAAGAAAGGTTTTTTGAGGCACTGGTGGGGGTGGAGCTAGCCTTTCATGGTGTCTGTGTTTGTGTGTTTCAGAAAATCCCAGTTTTTGTGCAAGAAGCATGGTATTTTGTGTGAACCAGCATTTTTTTACATATAACATTTTTACATCAAAACAATGGGAGTTACAATAATAATACTTATGCAAAATTTTCTCCAACGGATCACAAAATATAAAAAAACAAACAAACAAACAACGTTGAAATGTGAACAGAACTGGAACAGAACTTAGAAACATTACTTTTTGAATGACAGCATGTCCTTTTCTGCATCAAAGATTCTGGTTTTAATTCAGAGTCAGAGGGGTAACATAACTTCTGTCTTGTCTTACCATGATACATGTTACCCTTCTATCTCTGCCTTAAATCCAATTATTAGTTTCAATTAGAGTAAATTGTAGGTGGGGTTAAGAATCAGATGTTTTTGTGGGTTTTTCGGGCTATGTGGCCATGTTCTAGAAGAGTTTCTTCATATTATCTACCATGAATTGTATACAGAAAAGTGGGATACAAGTATTTTCAACAAGATATTGAAATAAATAATGACTCTATAGATATATCCACAAACCACTTGTAAATTGGCTGTTCCATTTCCCTTAAATCTATGCAATAACATGATCAACCAAGCGTTTCTGGGACATTTTTTGAAGTATGTCAGATTCATAGTATGTCAGTATGTCATAGTATGTCAGCTATTTTCTAGTAACTGGAGAAAACATCCCCCTTAAAAGAAGAGTGTTAGTACAGTTTTTCTCTTCTTAAATAAACTGGTGAAAAATAACACCTTGAATATTCTTGAGGATAGAAGAATTCATATCCACTTGACTATTTGATTGAAACAGAAACTTTATAAAGGGAAGTTGCTACTTTAATTTTTCATATAGTTCATAAATATTATTCATATTTATTGTGTTAGGGATGAACTGTATTTTTTAAATGATCCAATATTGTATAAAGAGCTTGCATGATACAATTTATAAATAACAGGTTAATTATTATTAATTCCTTTCCTCCATTACTACAATGTAACTTAACTAACTTAACAAAGTATACCTTACCTTCTTTTGTACAGCAACTGTAGCTTTTTAATTTGCTTCTACAGTTGTGGGGATAAGCCTCACAAAATAGTGTAGGAAGTGGAATATCACATAATTCAAGTATTGTTCTGTGCTGTGGCTTGTGCTGCCTCCCTGTGATTGTTTTATTTAGTTATTTATTTTATTTGAAGGATTAATATCCCGCCTTTCTCCCACAATGGGATTCAAGGTGGGTTAAGGGTATTGAGGTCACATTGCTGTGTACAGGGAAAATACAGTGCGCCTGCATCATATGTAGGCGTGCTTTACATGGACTTGAGTGTGCACGCTCATGGCACGGGGAGCGCGTGGGGCACAAGGGGCAGCGCGTCCCGTTCAAATGAATGGGACGTGCACCTGTGGCACCCCGCACGCTCCTGCACTACCGTGCACGAGCCCCATTCAAATGAATGGGGCTTGAGCATAGGCGGAATTTGCCTTTTGCGGGTGGGGTGGGGGGTCCGGAACGGATCCACACCATAAGGCAAGGGCACACTGTATATGGTTTATTAAAAATCACAACTGAAATGCTTATAGCATTCATAAATTATTTTGAAAAAGAGTTACTGGTTTAGAGGCAAAGCAGATGGCCAGGAAGGATCAGGCCAGAATGGCGGTAACTTAATGGCCCTCTCCCAAAGTCCGTTGGTCCCAAGCCAACTTCCTTTTGAAGTGGCTTCAGGTGCCCTTTGGCACCTTGCAGTAGCTTCTAGTTGCTTGTAGGCTGTGCGTTGTATAAACACTGTGCCTCCAAAGCGGCTGGTAGCCACTCCATTTAGCCCATGTGTTTTGGGCCTTAGTTACTTTTCAGAAGTGGAAAGTGATGAGTTCCTTTGATAGAACTGCAACTGATAATGGCTTTGAAGACCTGGAATGGTGACTAATTTCTTATAAAAAGTAACTTTTCAAGCTCTGTTTTTATTTTTATTGTTACAAGTATACCTTTGTTTATGGCCAATTTGATGGCCAAACTGATGGTAAAACTGAAAGACTTGTCCTTTGTCTGCTTGGCTCAGATCGTTGCATCACTGTCTAAGGTGATAATCTGTCACGGCTCATTGTTTCTTGTTCAGTTGGTTGATTATAACAATGTCAAGTGATGATTACAGCTATAGTTTGTATAATGTAAGGTGTAATTCCATTTTTGAGATTATGCTATACTTTGGTCACACAATTTTTGTATGTGTGAAGGAATAATAAAAAAAATGAATTACAGTGGTATTTTGAACTAACTAGTCAGTATTAGTATTTTGAACTAAACTGCTTTGACAAAATGAAGTGCTGAAATATCTCTTAAGTTTAGAAATCCTATTTTACATGTACAAAGGCAATCGGAAATTCTGTCTACGAACACAAGTGCACAGAAGTTGTCATCCATGGTGACCTCAGCAGTATTCTCCAGCACCACATCTCAAATGAATTAATTCTCTTCCTATCTTCTTTTTTAACTGTCCGGCTCTCACATCCATACATGGTAATAGGAATTATTGTATGATTCTCACTTTTGTGCTCAGTTGTATGTCTTTACATTGTAGGATATTTTCTAGTTTTCTCATAGCTGCCTTCCCCATTCTTAGTCTTCTTCTAATTTCTTGACTGCAGTCCCTGTTCTGATCTATGTTTGATCCCAGGTATAGGAACTCTTTTACTATTTCTATTTCCTCATTGTCTAAATTGAATATGTGTAGATTCTCTGTGATCATTATTGTTGTTTTCTTTATGTTCAACAATAAGCCTGCCTTTGCACTTTCCTCCTTTATCTTCCTTACTAGTTGTTCCAAGTATGTGATGTTTTCAACAAGTAGTTGAAGGACCCGGAGGTCCTTCTCTGTCACCGCTCCAAAAACTTGGAATTACCTGCCGGAAGAGATTCACCAATTATCCTCACTCAAGGCTTTTAAAAAGGCGACAAATACCTTTCTCTTCCGGCAGGCCTTCCCCGATTGATAATGTCCAGAACCACTTGAATCCCCCCTCTTTTTATTATTTTTCTTATTTGGGGTTTGTTTTTTGTAAATTTTTATGTATTGTTATGTATTTTAAACCATTTTTTATTGTTTAATTTTTTAGTTGGGAGGGAGGGTTGGGCTGGGGTCTTGTGGGGTTTATTGTTTTTATTGTTGTATATTGTATTAACTCTGCTGTTACCCGCCTCGATCCTCAAAGCAGAAGAAGCAGGATATAAATAAATATTTATTGTTGTTGTTGTTGTTGTTGTATAGTGTCATCTGTGTATCTTAGATTGCTGATATTCCTTCCTCCTATTTTCACTCCTCCTTCTTCTGTGTCCAAGGCTGCTTTTCATATAATATGTTCTGCATACAAGTTGAACAGATAGGGTGAGAGGATGCAGCCTTGTCTGACCCCTTTGCCAATTGGAAACCACTCTGTTTCTCCATGTTCTGTTCTGACAGTGCTTCTTGGCCTGAGTACAGACTCCTCATCAGGACTATTAGATGTGTTAACACTCCCATGTATTTAAGGGCATTCCATAGTCTTTCATGATCTATGCAGTCAAAGGCTTTGCTACAGTCTATAAAGGACATGCTTTTGGAATTCCTTGGTGTGCTCCATTAGCCACCGTATGTTTGTAACGTGGTCTTTAGTGCCTGTTCCTTTCCTGAATCCTGCTTACACCTTTGGAATTTCTCTCTCCAGGTATGGTTGGATTCTATGGTGTGTTACAGACCGCCCTAAAGTGGGCAGTCTGCCGCCATCGTCATTAGCTACGCCGAGAAGCCCCGGCGGCCAGACCACGAGGCTTCCCAGTGCAGCTAAAAAGGAGCGCCAAAATGGTGCTCCTTTTTAGCCCCCGGAAGTTGCGCCGTGAGGTACGCACTCGTGGCGTCACTTCCGCCATGCCACGTCCGGATGCTGTGCGTCTGAGACATAAAGATGGCGGCCCCTGTGTGGATGGGCGCCACCATTTACTAGCACTCCGTGTGTACTAGGAACAGGGCCAGTTAGGAAGGTGAGACCCTTCCTAACCCTAGCATGCCCCTTCCTAACCCTAGGATGCACGGTGCGCGTTGTAAATGGCGGTGTGTAACGCGCCTATGTTGCACAATTTTTAGCATGATTTTGCATGATTGCATGAGAGATTACAACTATGGTCCTATAGTTGCTGCAATCTTTTGTATCTCTTTTTTGTGGCTGGGGATGTATATTGATAGTTTCCAATCTGTTGGTCATCATTTCGTTTTCCATATCTGTTCACATATCATATTGAAAGCAGATGTCACACATCCTTGTGTAGTGTAGAGCAAAATTCTTAACCACCTGTCCCTGACTATGTGGGAAAGTATTTCTAAGTTCATTCTAGGCTGGTTAGGAAGCACTGGCCTTCTTTATCATCCCTTTTCTGTATATTTCCAAGTGCTTTTTCAATTGGTTATGATCTCATGACTCTAGACAAAAGGTCAGCTGAATAAGGATGGAAGCACTAACATCATCACAGAAAATAATACTGAGGAAATAGGGAAGATATTTTGATTCTGTGTCACAAATCCTTTCTCCAAACCAGGATGTCTCTTATGCAACTTCATAAGAAATATATGTCCAGTCAAAATTTTTCTCAAAGGAGAACAGACAGTGTCTAAAAGCAGCAATATCATGTGTAGATAATGCTGACCCCAATCTGCATTTCATAGGCAACAGTGCATGTCAGACTGGGGCAATTACCTTGTCCCAAATTTTCTCCAAGACATCACAGTCGATTATCAGACTGCCACTGCTCATCATACTGCAGCTGCTACTGAGCTCTGTTTGTTGAACCAGCTCCCCACAACTCTGTTCAAGTCAAATGGGATACAGACCATGCTGTGAGGCAGGTTGGATTAGCAATAATAAGGATGCAGATTGAGCAGCCAGAGAAGAGTTAGAAACGACTGGTGGTGCAAATCCATCTTTACAAGGTCTTTTGTTTGCTTTGTGGTACAAGAGCTGTGTGGGGTTTATCCTTCTAAGCAATGGGGGAGAAAACTCATTGATGTTTTTGACCTCAACATTATCCTTTTGGTTTGCTTTTGACCTCCTAATTTCATACCAGAAGGATATGGTCCTGCTGAAACATGCCTAGAATAAAAGATGAAGGGAAAATAGGAAGGAAATTCTGAGGTAAAGTTAGATGGATCCATATCATAGGTAAACCATTTTGGTTCTTTAGATACTTCCAAAGCCTTCATAACTCTGCAACTACATAGAAATGATCCATGTTAAGATGAACTCCAGATGTCATTAAAGTATTTTTCTCACACATATAGTCACTCACTCTCTTTCACACACATAGACACTTCACTGTAGTTAATTATACAGAGAAAAAAGGGGGAAATCACTTAAAAACCAGGTATGGGGGGGGGGGGGGGGAAGCTGACAAAAACATAAATTAGAGGAAGAACTTAATTTAAAAAGTGTCAAAAAGGATAGATAGTCTTATTTCAATAATAAAGGCTGGTTCAAAAACCTTCTATCTTTAAATACAGCCTTCACGCACTCGATTACCTGTATACAACCCATTTTTGATAGCCAATCTTGGTCTATTTGCTTTTTGTGTGATTAGCATACAAATGTCCAAAAAGACAGAAGATGAGACAACATGGGTGATGATTAGGACATGCCTGTGACTTTTATGTAAATGGGTTGTTAGCTTGGAAGGAAAGCTCAGCAAAATTGTCTCAGTCGGACCATATAACACCCGTGTTAAAATCTCTGCACTGGCTGCCAATTCGCTTCCAGGTCCAATACAAAGTGTTGGTTATTACCTTTAAAGCCCTACATGGCTTAGGCCCGAGTTACTTGAGGGAATGCCTCTCCCTACACAATCTGCCCCGCACTCTCAGAACAACAGGGAAATTGTTACTTGAACACCCCAAGGTGAGATTGGTAGCAACTCACCAAAGAGCTTATACAGTAATAGCTCCAACTCTGTGGAATGCACTCCCAGAAGAGATTCGTCTCAGTGGTACATTGGAAGCCTTTAAAAAGGCAATAAAAACCCACCTCTTCCGGCAAGCTTATCCTCCTGATTCTCTCTAAAAAAGTATTCCCCAATCAGATTAAGATGTTTTTAAATTTTACAGTCTTGACTGTTTTAATATGTTGTTTTTAAATATGTTTTATTAGATGTTGTAACTGTTTTTACTGTAATATGACATATGTCATATAATTTTACTGTATGTGAACCGCTTTGATCTCAAGGAAAAGCGGTATAGAAATAAAAAGTTTATTATTATTTATTATTATGTCTACAAGAATATTGCCCCAGCAATTAAATTCATGCCTGTGTATTGACTCACCATTCACCAACTGATTAAGTCTATTCTAGTTGAATCCAACCAAAAAGATCCCAGACACGATACGCCAATATTAGCAGGAAGCTTATATTTTTTGCATTCTGTACCTTCAGTATGTTCAGCCCATGGATACTTGTCACTGTCTTTCCCCCCACTCAAAACCCACTCTCTTGTGCATTTTTGGAGAAGGAGGGGAATTGTGACACTTCAGGTGGTGTAGGAATCCAATCCACACTAGTGCAAGCCAGCGTGGCCTGTGATCAGGGTGTTGTAGTAGACCAATAACACCTCATCGCTGCTGAACAATACAGTAAAACCTAGATTTTAGGTGTTTTTTTAAGAAAATCTTACAATGCATCTTATAACATTTTAGGGCACATCTTTAGTATACATTCATTCATTCATTCATTCATTCATTTTGCTAAAACATTTGTTTTATTTTACATATGCAAACACACCAACATAATATTGTACATTGGCTCTTCTAAATGATAACAGCAGCTTTTTTCAAGGTTTAATTTGTTTTCAGAAGTTTGATACTAACTGATCTTGGGATGGTGAAAAGTAGAGCCATAAAGTTCCTCCCTCACAAGTCATGAGCTTTTCTAGGAATGCAAGCATAGAAAGGAAACAAAGAATAAATTAATTAAATATATAGTACATTAGACCAGTGGTACTGAGACTTTTTACCCTTGTGGCCTCCTTTACATTTACATCCAGATGTCTTGCCCACCCCACACCCACACCCCAATGTAGTATATGAATAAAAATATTTTGTTTATTTAGTATGTGTATTTTCATTCACTTATTCGTGTATATTCATATTTTAACATTTTATAAGGAAATGACATCACATGAATTAGAACAGTTTTATTTAAATAAATTCAATGTTCAACTCAATGCATATGTAAATTTTACAAAAAAAAAGTCTGAGAGGAGGAGGAGGAAGAGGGTCAGAGCTTCCAAGTCTCATTTCCACCAGAAACTCCTATGCCCCCTGTGGGTCTTGCCCCACTGTTTAAGAACCACTGCAATTGACAGTAATGCAGAAATGTATGAATCCATTTTCAGTCATGCAACTTCATTGAGACAAATAACCTGATCCCATGTATTTTTACTCAGGGGCAAAACAGACTGTCAAAAAGAGCTGGCTTCCCAGCAGACTGAGGCTGTGGTGTTCAGATAGCTGACCACATGTGCAGTGGATCCACACCATTTCGGCAGTGCAGCGTTTACACATGCTGTGCCAAAGAAACACTGAAAAAATGCTGCAGCCATGGCAATGGTGCCCTTTCGGCTGCACTTTTTTGCATGGGGAAAAGGCCAGGTTGGGGGCATGGCATGAGGTTGCCATGGCCCCAACCTGGTGAGCAATGGGGCAGCAACAAGCTGCTCCTTACCCACCATCTGTTTCATCCCCCAGTTACTCAAGTAACACAGAAAAAGTTGATCCTAACAGAAGTATTGGGAGATTCAAGGATTTACTAACAGGAAAGAGGAAGCAAATAATACCTTTTCCCTTCAGCTCTGAGCTAATGCATAGCCAGTGAGGACCCTGAAGCAATTTTACCAAGTGAATAATTGAGAACTGGTCCTAGGCAATTATTTGTCTTCAAATGTTCTAAACTACTCAACACTGCTGTAAACTGTGGTAGCTTTGTTTTCCACGCCCCACAGTTCAAACTCTTAAAAAAAAATCTACCAAAAATCATTTCCCAAAATTGGCTGAAAGCATGACATGTCACTTCCAGTTAGATCAGACATTGTGGTGTGGCCTGAGTTGGAAGAAATTGGAGATATAAAAATGGCCCCCATCCACTGACCTAAACTGATCATTGTGATTTTGGCCTTCATGATAAATAGGTCTCCATTTTTTATATTTTTACTTGATGTTTGGTAATGTGAGAACCACGAAGTAAACAGAAAGATGGTTAAAGAAAAGTAACTGCTATACTCAAAACCATTAAAAGTAGCAGGCAGACCCTTAAAATCACTCTGTGATGATGGAAGCACTATCAGATCTGAATCCATATTCAACCTCAATATCAGTGTTTATTACAAAGAAAAAGGAATGAGAGGAGTACATTCAACTATGGATCTCTAATGCTTGCTGCATTACCCCATTACTGTATTATCCCAAAAGACAATATTTGGTTTAGATGAGTTCTAGTATTATTAAGAAACAACAGGTGTGCTCTTTTGTAATCTGCCAGTTTTGTCAACAGCAAACCTTTGCATCCCGCTGCAGGTCCTTCTGCTTCCTTCCCCTTGAGGGTAAAGCCTGGAACATGGTCTATATGATCAACTGCCAGATCAAGTGAGATCAATAGAAAGGTTGTGCCTCTGGGATCTTGTCTATCACAAACCATCCACCTGCAGTTCAAACAAACGAAAGGGTGGGGGGGATTCCCTCAGTGTCATTTCTGCTTCTCTGGTCTCTCATCTTTAATTGTGAGGCTATTTTGAAATACACACACAGAGATGCTTTCCTCCTCTGTGCAGGCCTTCATTACTTCCCCTGGAGCCCTGTCATACTACACAGTTACAGTGTGAAGATTCCACTTTTGCTGCCATGGTTGCATCCAATGGAATTATGGGATTTATAGTTTGGAGAGGCACTAAAGTGCTCTGGCTGAGGCGTATCAATGCTCCTCCATAAACTGCACATCCTAGGATTCTATAGCATGGAGCCATACCTGTAAAACTGCAACAATGGAAGTATAACTGTAAAGTATGAAAGGGTTCCACATGAAGAGGACAAAGTGGGCCCAGGAATGAAGAGCTAAATACAATGTTAATCCCAACTACACTAGTTACATTGAGATCCATGAGAATTAGTCAAGTTTTACTATCAAGTCCCATTTGTTTTCAGTGGATCTGATCTACATGAGATTAACCTTGGGTTTAGCTTCATGACCTTGGTCTCAAAATGTGTAACACCACCAAATTATCAGAGGTGAGAGCAGTATTTACCAATAGTCCTATATCAGTAGCAGATATCTTCAGCCCATGAAAGAACATTCCCATGGGATCATTAGGTTATTAAAATCACTGCTGTCAGCCAAAAATGAAAGCCATATTAACTTCTTACTGTACTGAGGACTAGTACCTGTGCATAAAAATAGAGCAGTGTTTGAGGCATCCCCTCCCCCCTCCCGTTGTTACATTTATGCATATACATGAATATGACAGGGCTAGAAGTACTATCTTGGCAACAAGTGTAAATCATTGGCCAGGTCCTTATCCCAATTTAACCAGACTCATTGAATCATAGGGATTTACAGAAGAATTTGCTTACTTTTCAGCCATTAATCCACTATACTCTAGTATACCAAGCATACTCTACTTGAGATTAGCTGTTATAGTGGATTTATGCCATTATAAGAGGAAACAAATTTTGGAACTGTCTTATATTATTATTATTATTAATTATTATTATTATTATTATTATTATTATTATTATTATTATTAACCTTTATTTATAAAGCGCTGTAAGTTTACACAGCGCTGTACATAATTTTTTTTTTTTAGTCAGACGGTTCCCTGCCCTCAGGCTTACAATCTAAAAGACACGACACAAAAGGAGAAGGGAGTGGTGGTGGGGAATAGGATCAGGTCCAGCAGATCTTTTCCACCTCCGAGGCCTGGACCAAGGCAGATGGACTGGAGGAAGGGCTTGCCTTCTTGATGGTTAGTAGGAGGCTTCCTGGGTCGGAGAGGGGCTCACCTCTGGGAATGCTTCTCTAAACAATATAGTCTTTAATTCAGTTTTGAAACTGGGCAGAGAAGTGATGAGGTGTGCATGTGGGGGAAGAAGGTTCCAGGAGTAAGGGGCAGCAAGCGAGAAGGGACGAATTCGGGAGGGGGCAGTGGTAGTCCTACATTGTGACAGGAGACCCTGACTACCAGAGCGGAGGGTGCGAGTAGGAATGTAAGGAGAAAGAAGGTCAGATAAGTAAGGAGGGGCCAACCCATGGAGGGCTTTGAAAGTCAGTAACAAAAGCTTGTACCGGATGCGGAAGGGGAAGGGGAGCCAATGAAGGGAGGATAAAAGAGGAGAAACATGGTCAAAGCGGCGAGCGGATGTGACAATACGGGCAGCTGAATACTGGACAGATATTAAAGGATGGAGGTGTGAAAGAGGAAGCCCTGTTAGAAGGAGGTTACAATAATCTAGTCGCAAAACCACTAGGGCATGGACTAGAGTCTTGGCAGTAGAGATTGAGAGGAATGGACGGATCTTGGCAATGTTGTGGAGAAAGAATCTACAGGTCTTTGCGGTGGCCTGGATCTGGGGAATAAATGACAGAGAAGAGACAAAAATGAAGCCAAGACTGCGGGCTTGATGAACCGGTTGAATAGAAGTGTCGTCGACAGAAACAGAAAAGGAATAATGAAGGGTGGGTTTAGGTGGAAAGAAAATAATATCAAATAATAAAAGAAATTTATATCAGAAAATAATGAATGGAAAATAATGCAATATCTTCTAAAACCCATATTCTTGTCACTCCACATGCAAATACAGTATGTATTTACTTTCGCCATCATGGGGCCTCAAAAAATCTGGAGAGATAGATAGTACATTTTTAATTATGTCTAACAGACAGTATATAAATGTGTACATAGCTTTAAAAAACCAATAGGTGAAATGTAACCACCCAGAAGGTGTGGGCCTACAACTCCAAATCCATAATAACATGGAGGAAGGCATTGGTTGTGGTGATGAGATTTCCAGTTCAGCAATATCTGGAAAGCCACTCCTCTTTCAAAAGCTGCATAATACTACTTTGTCTCCCTCAATGAAGAAACATTTGCTAACACCTCAATTATATGTACAAAACCATACAAGATTACAATCCTGAAGAGACTGTCTTTTAAAAAATTCTTATCTGAGTATTGGTTTTCTTTCATGTAAGGCTTATATTTTACAGAATACATAATGTTATCTGTTCCTTATTTTTTTATTGGTTATATGTATGAAATATGTTCTGTGTTCTACAGGATCAATTCAATTTTGTCTTCAGTTGTGTAATAGCTGTTGTGTAACAATTACTAAAAACAGCTTTGAAAAAATGCATCTTTTTTGTATACATGCTGGCATTTTATTGTTTTTACTTATAGTTGTAGTTGTATTTTGTTTCTTTTCATGCTGTAGTTTATTTTGTAGATCTTTGGAATATTATGTGTTGTACTTAGCATTGCCAGATTGAAAACTGGACAGGGGTCTTATACCTTTACTGCTTGTGTAGAACAGGACATTTCAGCAGGTGTTGCTTGTCACACAACCAGATAATTTGAGCACTGTTCCAATAAGTGTTGTTTGTTACCTGTTTGCACCTGCCAAAATGCTCACTTCTACATAGTCGTTAAAGGTACATTACTATCAGCTATTTGAATTACAGTGTTACTATATTTTAATATTAGTGTTTTAAACGTTTTAATAATATCATCATGCAAGATTAATTTATTCTAGTTTTGTATGTTGATTTGCCTATTTTGAGATCACAAATTATCTTTGTGAACTGCCTTCTCAAGATTAAACCAAGTATGGTTTTATTCTTTGGCAACCCCATTACCTCATTGGCAATGGGCTTGCCTGACAGCCATGGCTGGTGGATATTTTAATTCTCCACTGTGTGCAATATATTGTCACTTTAACCCCTTTAAATATTACCATGACCATTCACCCCATCTGCCAAATAAGTCCATAGCTTGGTAGTCACTAGTGTGGGAAGAAGCACACCAGAGAGCACTTGGCTCTGGCAACCAGGGATGGTCTTACTTAAAAAACAAAAACAATAAAAACCCAACAGCCAAAAGAAAAACAAATATATTAAAATGTTGAAGTTGCAATGACCCATACAGTCATGTCTGACAGTGCTCTTGCAATAATAATAATAATAATAATAATAATACCAGGACAGAAAATAGCCCCCAAAAGGCTCTCTCTTTTTTGGCTGGTTATGGTAGACCTTGCTCATATTTAAGGAACTCCTCTTTCATCAGTGTATTCCCTGATCCTTTGAGGTTCCCATCAAAGATGATAAGTTTGAATTATTTATTGCATTCAATGAGACTGCTAGTAGCTTCACAAAGAAAAATTTAATCAGAGGCTTAGAGGTGTTCTCATGATATTGACAAACCATGTATCTGTACATCCTGTATTGCAACAAGTTAAGTTATATATGAAAAGGTATTTTCAGAGATATAAGAATTTTTGATATTTTCTCTTTAGGTCACTTGCCTCATGTGTGTCTTTTAACCAATATAAAAGATTCTTCCATTATTGTTTCTTGCATTTTCTCATATTACAGCCATCCATCAGGTTTTTACCACTTTTGGAGACATATTCTATCTTCTACACAATAACTGGGTTCCCTTCAAGATTTTAGAAATTTTTGTTTACAAAATGTGAAAAACACATTGGACTAAGTTTAACTTTTGTTCCAGGCAGATCAATTGAAATCAACAGGACTAACAAGTTATTTGTTCACCATTAGGTTTTTAGCTATACTTTGTTTTGATCCATATGATATTACAGATTGTGTCTCTCTTCTCCAAAATTCCAAAATCCAAAATATTCCAAAACCCAAAATTGTTCACATGGGGGTCTGAGCTAGTGATACCTCTTCTTTTTGATAGTTCATTGTCTGCAAACATAGTTTCATGCACAATTATTAAAAATATTATGCATAAAATTACCTTTAGGCTATATGTATGAAAAATAAATGCATTTCATGTTTAGACTTGGTTCCCATCTCCAAGATAACTAATTATGGATATCCAAATATTCCAAAGTCCAAAGAATCAACCTGTATAATTGGAATTATAATACAGTGCTCCCTCGGGTTACGAAATTAATTCGTTCCGCGGCCGCTTTCGTAACCCGAAAAGCCTTCGCAAGCCGAAAACCCATAGGCACTAATGGGGAAAAGCCGCGTTTCGTGCGAAAAAGCGCCGAAAAGCACCAAAAAATTTTTTCGTAACCCGAAAAAACATTCGTAACCCGGAACAGTTATTTCCTATGGGATTTTTTCGTATCCCGGAAATTTCGTAACCTGGGTATTTCGTATCCCGGGGTACCACTGTATACAGTGGACCCTTGTTACGCACTGGGGTTTGGTTCCAAGATCCCGCGTGGACAACAAAATCTGTGGATGCTCAAGCCCCATTAAATATAATGACATAGCAAAATGGTGTCCCTTATAAAAAATGGAAAATCAAGGTTTGATATTTGAAAATTATACTTTTTTGAACATTTTCAAACCATGGATGCTTGAATCAGTGTATAAAAAATCCATGTATAAGAAGGGCTAACTGTAATTCTTCCATGTTGGGAGAAAGGTGGGCTATCAATCAAATAAATAAATAAATTTAAATAATGCAATTAGTTAACTAAGTAATAAATAAGAAGCCCCATTCATATCAGTGGTCCTACTCTACTTAGAGTTTACATTTGATTAGTTCATTTGTTCTGCCTTTACAGGTGAAGACCCTACTTGTGACTTATTGCCAATAATTAGTTATGTGCAATTGGTTCATAATGAAGGTATGACTACCTCATTCTACAATTGCAATATAAGAATGAATAACTCTACTCCTTTTGTGAAGTAATTGTAATGTTTATTTACTTGCCCCTTGTAAATTGTGATGGAGGGATATCACTTGATTCCAGTGTTGGTGTTTGCCATGCCTCGCGTTGCCATCTTGTGCTCTGTTGTCAGCCTTGAGGGGACAACAAGGTGGGTGGGAGGAGTGTATGCTTTTCACAGGCCAGTGGCTAACAATATTAAATGGCTTCCAGCATTCTGGCTTTTTTTTTAAAAAAAATAAAGATTACTCATATTAATAGGAAATTAAGATGTTATTTTCCCTCCCACCTCCCCCTGATCAAAACATGGGTCACTGGTATAATAAAGCCATCTTTCAGTCTGTAAGGCTGAGTTCTCATGCCTGAGTTACTTTTCTGTTTCTCCCTCTATACTGTTATATCCATATTTAATTATTATAAAACATTATACATATTATGTATGGAAGAAGTCCAACTTAAAGTTAGATCTCAAGCTACATTCCTTTTAGTTTTTGTCACTCCATTATCTAAAAACAATTACATCCAAACACATTTTAATTCTAGTCGGCTGACCTTTCGTTTGCTTCAAAATGCCTTTGGGAGAGTGAAGAAGCAGTGGGGATGAGTTGCAATGTTTAATCTTTGCCATGCCTTACTTTAAAGAAACCAAACACCTGAAAATCACCTAAAAGCACTTACTCCCTTCCAAATACCATTTCCACATTAATGTTATTTCACCAGAGTACAAGACTTTTTAACAAAGAAGACATATAATGGCTTTCCCAGCAGTTGTTTAAAATGGCCTTTATGCCATGTCAAAGCAGCTGTGACATATGGTGATGTTCTAGGGCAGCGACAGTCTAAATAAATCCTCCAAGTTTTAAGGTACGGAGGGAATTATTTACCATGGATACTATTCACTCTCGCTGCACTTTTGATGCCACGATGAAAAAATGATTATACTTTGGACCTTCAGTCTATGACAGGTTGCATTTTGCATGGTTTGGTGCCATGGTAATGTGACTGATCTAAGACTAAAACAGATTGTAATTGCTAAACTGAAACAGATTATTCCAAACTTGAAATGAACTTTTCCTAAGAGTATCTGTCTTAATTTTCCTAAAGTCAAGATAATGAGAAAAGCAGACAATTTTCATTGGAGCTTAGGGATCTCTGTGAATACACAGACCTTTGCACATATGGGGATTGCCCCATATTCTCTAGACAGCAGGGATGGATAAACTCCAGGATCAAGAGGATGAAATAGCTTCATTCCATCCAAAAGCAAAAAATGATGTTTGTTGCACAAAAATCCTGCCAATTTTGTGCAAAATAAGTTCTGAGCTGTAAAGATTCCTGTTGGTACAGGATTCTTTTCATTATGGGTTCCCAATATATTTTAGACCATTTTTTCCAAATATTTTACAATAATGTTTCTATCCCTTGTGTGTAAGCAAGATGTGTAGAGAGTACTCACATTTAGCTTTTGTGGTCTCGTCTAATTCAATGTCTAACTTTTCCTAGGTGTGATAACAATTTAAAAGCTGCATGTCATAATCTCCTTAGACTAAGGCAATGGTAAACCATTGAATAAATCCTGCCAAAACAATGCTATCATAGGGTTGCCATACACTGGAGTTGACTTGGAGGTACATGGCAGCATTAGCCATGATGGTATTGGGTGGCATAACTACACAGTCATAGAAGAAAAAAGAAAAAGAGTAGGAAGTGGTGTAGAAGCAGAAGTAACATGGTCACAGATGCTGCAACAATGGAGATGGAAATGGCAGTGACCATGAAAGTGATCTCCGTCAGGGCAGCTTTTTCTAATGGAAACAGCTTTCACTGCCATCTCCCTGATGTTGCTATGTTCTACTCAAGGCTTCCACACCACTTCCTACTCTTCTTCCTTCTTCACTGCCATCTCCATGATGTTGCTATATACTACTCAAGGCAAAGCTTGTGTGGTCATAACACAGGTTTACATCACCACCAGAAGCCTGGCCTTTATAACATTTTCAATTTTCTTTTTAAGCTTAATCTTGCTTTCTTCTTCACAACACTGAGCATAGAATTTTCATTATCACTTCATGTATAGCTCACCAATCTAGCCACTATGCTTCTCTAGTATTAAAAAGAAAGATGAACAATTCCAACTTACGTTTCTTAAAAATACAATATGGTATATGGAACAGTGGCTTGTGAACTAGGTAGTTTATTCTGCATTCATATAACATTTTTATAAGTTTGTATTTTACAAAAACCAACAACCCTGAGATGATATTTTTCTTTTATTTTTTGCACACTGGATTTAACTTGCAACTATCTTATCAACACATTATTATCACCATCTTTGACATTCAGTTCCGTCACAAAGCATATCAGCTTTTCTGGCACAATAATAACAAAGTACATTTTCCACAGAGGCTTGGAAGCTAGATGCTAGACAGATGTGCCTGATTTCACCATCTCCTCTAGAAAGGATAGATGGCTGATGTATTCACAGAAGATTCATCTGAAGCATCATGAAATAAAAAGTACAGAAAATATAATATTCACAATTAAGATTTTTAATGAATTGCCTTGTTAATCCATACAGTGTATGCATGTTGCAAAATTTCTAGGCTTAATTAGTATACTTGGTGATTATGTTTATTTCCTGATGTACACACTGATTAAGCATTGTCCATACACTGAAGCTTGAAGCTGAATCAGTCTATAAAGTAGCACCTTGTTTTGTAACTGGAGACTCAAAATGCAAATAGATCAACTTATGTAAAATTAAATTAGCTCTAATAGAACCCATTTGGCTTGAGCAGCTGGTGTCACTTTATAAACAGAGTTCTCTTGTTATGAGAAATAAAGGGCTTCTGTTGACAGATGCTTATATACTTTTAAATGACACATACATAGGGTAGAAAAATCTCTCAAATAATATTTAAGAATGAGCCTTAAGTAAATGAAGAATAAGAAAAAAAAAATGAAAACTAATGTTTTCCATAGTCCTTCACATTGTAAATACAAAATCAGCTAGCACTATGCTATAGCATGACTTGAAGAGGAATGTTTAAAAATGGATGATGTATATATTATTTCAAACAGTTCTATGCATCTGCTTTTGACTCTCACTTGCAACTCCAACTGGTCATGTAATGTTAACTTACTCTAATCATGTATACATCCCAAAGGTTTTGTTCGTAGAGTATTATAGATTTATTATAAATTTATAACTTAGACTTATTCTTGCAACAACTTAACTGGGCACAATGCCTCATCATTACAAATATAGAGTCAGACTACAGATCTCACCCATTTTTGATCCATCTTGGAACTACTAATTTTAAGAAGTAAATGTTAATAACAAGTTTTATTTATATACCGCCCAATCACTGGGAATCCGAGCAGTTTACAACAGAGGGGATAATAGACAGTTCCCTGCCCTCAGGCTTACAATCTAAAAGACACGACACAAAAGGAGAAGGGAATGGTGAGGGGGGGAGGGAATCAGGTCCAGTATTCTTCTCTCCCTCTGAGGCCTGGACCAAGGCAGATGGACCGGAGGGAGGGCTCTTCTTCTTCAGGCTAGCCCTGATGGAGCTGGGCCAGCCTATTCTGTCCCCCACAGGCTGAAGGATGACAATTACGGAGAGAGGGGCCTCTTTTTTCAGGCTAGCCCCTGATGACGCTGGGCCAGCCTACTCTCTCCCTCAGAGGCCAAAAGATGACAATTATGGAGGGAGGAGCCTCTATCTTCAGGCTAGCCCCGATGGAACTGGGCCAGCCTATTTTCTCCCTTACAGGCCGAAAGATGACAGTTAGGGAGGGAGGAGCCTCTTTCTTCAGTCCGGACCCTGATGGAACTGGGCCAGCCTACTCTCTCCCTCAGAGGCTGAAAGATGACAGGGAGGGAGGAGCCTCTTTCTTCAGGCCAGCCCCTGATGGAACTGGACCAGCCTTCTCTCTCCCGCAGAGGCCGAAAGATGACAGTTAGGGAGGGAGGAGCTACTTTCTTCAGGCCAGCCCCTGATGGAACTGGGCCAGCCTACTCTCTCCCTCAGAGGCCGAAAGATGACAGTTAGGGAGGGAGGAGCTACTTTCTTCAGGCCAGCCCTGATGGAACTGGGCCAGCCTACTATCTCCCTCAGAGGCCGAAAGATGACAGTTAGGGAGGGAGGAGCCTCTTTCTTCAGGCCAGCCCCTGATGGAACTGGACCAGCCTTCTCTCTCCCTCAGAGGCCGAAAGATGACAGGGAGGGAGGAGCCTCTTTCTCCAGGCCAGCCCCTGATGGAACTGGGCCAGCCTTCTTTCTCCCTCAGAGGCCGAAAGATGACAGTTAGGGA
>NC_056525.1:197559990-197582775 GCF_019175285.1 Sceloporus undulatus | reverse complement strand
GGGAGGAGCTACTTTCTTCAGGCCGGCCCCTGATGGAACTGGGCCAGGCTACTCTCTCCCTCAGAGGCCGAAAGATGACAGTTAGGGAGGGAGGAGCCTCTTTCTTCAGGCAGGCCCCTGATGGAACTGGACCAGCCTACTCTCTCCCTCAGAGGCCGAATGATGACAGTTAGGGAGGGAGGAGCCACTTTCTTCAGGCCGGCCCCTGATGGAACTGGACCAGCCTACTCTCTCCCTCAGAGGCCAAAAGATGACAGTTAGGGAGGGAGGAGCCCCTTTCTTCAGGCCGGCCCCTGATGGAACTGGGCCAGCCTACTCTCTCCCTCAGAGGCCGAAAAATGACAGTTAGGGAGGGAGGAGCTACTTTCTTCAGGCCGGCCCCTGATGGAACTGGGCCAGGCTACTCTCTCCCTCAGAGGCCGAAAGATGACAGTTAGGGAGGGAGGAGCCTCTTTCTTCAGGCAGGCCCCTGATGGAACTGGACCAGCCTACTCTCTCCCTCAGAGGCCGAATGATGACAGTTAGGGAGGGAGGAGCCACTTTCTTCAGGCCGGCCCCTGATGGAACTGGACCAGCCTACTCTCTCCCTCAGAGGCCAAAAGATGACAGTTAGGGAGGGAGGAGCCCCTTTCTTCAGGCCGGCCCCTGATGGAACTGGGCCAGCCTTCTCTCTCCCTCAGAGGCCGAAATTATTATTATTATTATTATTATTATTATTATTATTATTATTATTATTATT
Organism: Sceloporus undulatus; assembly: GCF_019175285.1. Taxonomy (NCBI): domain Eukaryota; kingdom Metazoa; phylum Chordata; class Lepidosauria; order Squamata; family Phrynosomatidae; genus Sceloporus; species Sceloporus undulatus. The sequence continues at coordinate 197,582,036 of NC_056525.1, read as the reverse complement.
ATTATTAAGTAAATGTTGACTTCTCACAGTAATGTCCCTAAACTCTCCACCAGCTCCCTCATTCTCAAGGCCCTGAAGAAAACAGTTAAACATGGAGCCTGAAGGAAAAGGGTTTTATAATAAGATATACAAATACCTCCCCAGATACCTCCTAAACCATTGAGGATGGCTAGTGAAAGTGACTTTCTATTATTGACCACCTTGCCTCTCATAGTCCATCCTTGCAAATGTGAAAGTCTCATGTGTAATGAGGAAAACCTAGGGCTTTAAACGAAAAAACTAGGACTAAGAGTCTTGCCCCTTACCCTTGAGAGATACAAAGTATTGCAATAAACATGGGACAGGTACAGGCCATACAGCACTGAGGTTCCTGATTCCTAAATTCCACAAATTCCTTAACAATCCTGATGTAAATTTTTCTGGTGCTAGGTGATATGAACACAATAATGGCCTTGACCACCACACCCTTCCAAGCTGCCATTGGTCTGCTAGCATTCGAGCGGCATCTGGCATTTTCTGAAGCACTCAATTTGCATACAAGAGAGAGTGTCAGTTAAGCCATTGACCACTCTGTCCTCATGGAGCAACTTGAAAATAATGCTGTCTCACAAGTGCTGAAGGGTAAATTCCCTGACCAACCTCATAACCCTCACAGACTTAGATGACAGGGAGTTTATAACCTGCATGGTGGCCATGCTATCACACCAAAAATGATCAGTGGACTTGGCCAACTCCTTTGCCCATATCTTGACTGTGATCAAAATTGTAGAGGGGAGGAACCCTCTAAAATGTGAGATCTGACAAAGCACCAGCTTGAGCCCCAACAGTGGGCCAAAGATTACCCAATTGGTTTACCTGTCTGAACCAAAGATGGGTGTACCAATGTCTTCTAAAGTAAATAATTTAATTTTAATAATTTGTTTTATTTATATACCGCTATTCCAAAGATCATAGCGGTGAACAGCAAGTAAGCTAATTAGCAAGTAAGCTAAATAATGATTCCCAAAGAGCCTACAGCATCTGAAAAGACTTGCAGCACACCCTTAAGCTTCAGCTCCTCCTTCCAGAAAGAGAGCCCATTAAAGTCAGCAAGAAATTATTGCCAAAAACAAACAAACAGCTTCATTTATATACTGCTTCATAGTAAACTAACAGTGTCTAAGTTTATGGCTGTAAGCTAAGACAGTTGGCCCTTTCCTTACACAGGGGATCCATTCCGGACCCCGCTGCATAACTGCCATCCGCCGGCCTGAGAGGAAGGAGACTCTGCCCTCCATAACTGCCATCCACTGGCCTGAGAGGAAGGAGACTCCGCCCTCCATAACTGCCATCCGCCAGCCTGAGAGGCAGGAAACTCCACCCTCCATAACTGCCATCTGCCGGCCTGAGAGGAAGGAGACTCCGCCCTCCATAACTGCCATCTGCCGGCCTGAGAGGGAGTTCACCAGGCAGGTCCAGCTCCATCAGGACTAGCCTGGAAGAAGGAAAAGCCCTCCCTCTAATCCATCTGCCTTGGTCCAGGCCTCAGAGGGAGAGAAGAACCACTGGACCTCATCCCCTTTCCCTTCACCATTCCCTTCTCCTTTTGTTTCGTGTCTCTTAGATTGTAAGCCTGAGGGCAGGGAACTGTCTGATTAAAAACAATAATTGTAAGCCACCCTGAGAGCCATTAGGGATGAAGGGTGGGATAGAAATACCCAAATAAATAAATAAATAAATAAATAAATAAATAAATGAAATAGCGTGTAAAGTCAAGCCCCATTAGAAACAATGGGGCTCATTTCCGTGGCGCACTCCTGGCATGCCTCATTGTTTCTTCCAGGGTGCAGGAGAAGCCTTTGTGGTGCGGTATAGCACGCCCGCATATGACGCAGGCACACTGTATTGCCATATTCCAAGTTCCTCCCTGACACCTTGTGTGTTCATAATCTTATGATGTGGCTTGCTGACTCTATATGAATAATCACACAAGCATCCGAGGAAAGCTCTACATGATGCTACTAGCTTGCATACAAAATTTAAATGCCCAGTTAGCTCCTGGAATTCCTTCAGTTTCACTACCCAGAAATACTAGTTGGTGCAAAGGACCCTCAGCCTTCTCTTGTGCCAGTAGCATCCCCAATTCCTGCACTAAAGAACTAAAATAAGATATAACAAACACATAGGGCCTGAACGGACAGGCCAAAATAAAGCTACTTCAGGTCACTTTGCAGGTAGGCTGTTTAAATGACACATGCATCTTAAGAGGCAGGAAGCTGTGCCAAAGCTGCTCTCTAGTTCTTAGAACTGGAGTGTGGCTTTGACATGGCTTTCGGCCTCTCAGAACTCATGCAGCATTCAAATAGCATACATCCAAAGTGACCCAAAGCAGCTTTATTTTGGCCTGTCTGTTTGGGCCCATAGTGTCCTATTTCAAACTTTCCAGTGAATAGAAGATAATCTAAATAATGGACATCCCTTCAAATTTATGGCCTACTCTAAAAATGTATTATTTTCTCATATGCCATATGTGACACTGAGCACACATAGAAAAGACCTAATCTATGTAAAATATGCCCTCGAATGAGAAGCCTAGCAGTTCAAAACCATCAGGTTTTGGAAGAAGACAGAATGTGTACTTAATGTCACATTTTGGCAATTCAGTGCCAGTTCCAAGCCTTCAAACCTCCACAACCTAGTGCGTAAAAAGAAGTGTATCAAATGGCACACAGCTCTGAGGAAATGGTGTAATTAACTGATATGCAGTGATTAATCCTATATTCACCTGGATATTTCTTGGGAACTACATATAATGGGAAACCCTTAAATTGGGTACCGGAAGTGAGGGGTAGGGTCCAACTACTCTCCCCTCTGCAATCTCCTTCCTGTCCTTCTCCTTAATATTCTAAGCCAACAACTGACTTCAGATTCATAGCCCTGTAGGGGGACTGCTCCACTGATATGGAATTCTAAAACCAAATTGGAATTCCTCTCTTAAATAATGGGTTACTAATTTATTTGAATATAAATGAAACCATATCAAGAGCTTCTCTGTATTAACTAGACTGGCCCCTTTTGGAGGTGGAGTGGGGTGTTACTGGACTCCTTATTACCTTCTTGTTGGTCCTTATTGCCTCTAAACTAACCATCCCATCTGGGGCAGTTCCAAAAGGAGTGCAGCCACTGCATACAAAATGGTTGTGCCTATATTTGCAGGGTCAGCATGCACAAGCACCTTGAAATCCAAACTCCCAGTAGAGCAGCTTCTGCAGCTGCCTTTGGGCATTTTGTGAACACATAGTGGTGTTACCTTTGACATTCTGCACCACTTTCCAACAACCCATGTTAGGCTGAATTGCAAACCAGCCATCCTGCTCCATCCAAATGAACCTGGCTGCAGGCTTTGTTGCTGCTCCCCTCCCATGCTGGACCCAAACAAGGTTTGATGCTTATATCAACTAAACAAAGATAAGAACTACTGAATAACATTATGAATTAATTTATTAAGAAATGACAAAGAAGCTTTGAAAATAGTGAGGGATGCACATTGCCCTGTAACCTTTCCCTGTTGGGGTCTACTTCTGCCTCTGTTTGTAACGCTACTAACTTATGTAACAAAGTTTTCCTAATCCTGTCTTCAACATATAGTAGCATGTGTTTGTGTTTTGAAACTCAGGCCAAGCAAGTTTTAAATAATAATAAAAGTTTATTTAAATAACAGAAGTATATTAGGTATCTTTGAAGTACAGTTGTTATTGTATTTTTTCTTGGCAAATTAGTTACAGATATCTCACTACTCTCTCTCTCTCTCTCAGTAGTAACCCAAACTCAGGCTATGAAATCCCTCAGGATCCTAATAATGCCAAAACTCCCTTCCTAGAGTTGGGTTATCTCTGAGTCCCTTAATTTCAGACTCTTCCCAACAATAGTCCCTCTTTGGACTTAACAAGATCTATCAGGTTATAAGCCCCTCACACTGGACTTAAACATCAATTCCCCTCTGGAAGTCACAAAACTATGCCCACTCTCTGGACTCAACAGAACCCAATCTGAATTTCCTAACTGTCACAATTTCAACTGCCTCCCAACTGTCAGCTCGGCATTTTCAAAAGTCCCAGCCCACATTCTATTGGCTGGCCTTCAGCTGCCTTCTGATTGGTCAGCCGGGTGTTCTGTGCACCACACTGTTAACTAACAAACCAGAACAAACACTGGACAACACAAACAAACAAATAAAAGCAAACACAAGGTATCAATGTCCAGATGGATCAGATCATGCACCAGCACCAGATAGATTAATGCTGCCCCATGACCAGGCCCAAACCAACAAACTGTCAGTAGCTCACTGCATAAAGTCACTTGCTCACCACTCTTCTTGAATGAAGTTCAAAAAAGAGGAAAAGGAGGGAGATGGTGAGAGCTTATAATCACTCTAGCACCATGGCCCACGCTCCCCATCATGGCTTCTCCCTCTGCAACACTGCACAGTGCAAGGGGGGTCCAAAATATATAATACTCTATGTAAGAAACATCATGATAATGTGGCTGTAATGATACATTTGAATCTTGCAAAAATGAGATTTTCCGTTTACTAACAACTGACGAGAAGATAAGCCTGAAAGTGTTGCTGAAAATGGTGACATAACAATCCTTTAGGGCTTTAAAATTCAATCTGGATGAATGGTTGTGAACTACAAACTAAGATTCAGTGCCTCAGGTAAAACAGAACAACTAGTGAACAACTAGTAGTGAAAGGTGCTCTGGGAGCAAATCCTAAGAAGCCTGACAAAATATCTGAATGAAATAGATAAGTAGAAATAGAACACAATAAATCAATTTTAAAAAAGTAAGGCCCAGTACAGAATGGTGCTATGTGCTGGACTAGGGCTGGTTTTAGGGCTCAGGAGACTGGAGTGTGTGCACTCTCCTGAGCCCTACCACGCTGTCTGGGTGCCATCATGGCTCAGTGTCCAAACAGCACCGCACTGTACATACATCATTGGTGTGTGTGAGGGCTCCAATGGCGGCCCACGCGTGCCCTAAAAAGAACCCACTGGAAGCGGGTTCTTTTTATGCCTCATGGAGGCTGCACCATTCGGTTGCTGTGGCCTCCATCGGGGGAGGGGCTTTCTCTCTGTCTGTTGAGCCCCTTCCACTGCTTGAAATGTGCCACATCAGATAATACTTCACTGATTCCTAGTTTCTATGATAGAAGCTGAATCATTGATGGTCTAAACCTCTGGTTGGTAACCCCTGGTAAATGATGAAACTGATATATAATAATGATGTAAGTGGCGGTGATTAGTATTAGTGACTAGTGTAATGTTAGCCTGTAAATTAAATGTTAGCCTGTAAATTAAAAAAAAAATTGAAGAGAAATAAATTCATAAGACTAAAGCCAATGCAATATTAATGGTGTTAATATTAATGGAGGTAAATTTTGTGATACTGGAGTTCTGTTGGATATTCCATTTGTGCAAGCAATAGGCTTTTTGTGCTTGTGATTTCTAGGCACAACTGTGTTGCAACCACTTGGACAGTCAGCTGCATAACTGGGAACTATGTTGAATTCCCCCACTTGTGCATAGTTCTAAACTAGGTTCTTGTCAGCCCAGTGTCATTTGGCCTAACAGAATTATGCCACTGAACACTAGCAATAATCAGATATTAATTTGGTCCTCTGTTACAAATTTTACAAAATTGATATGAAAACTTTGTGTGGCTTTCTATTGAAAAGTGTAGAAATAGATGCCATCAGATGAGATCTGTTCAGTACAGAGGAAATCTTGCAGTTGAGAACACACACAAACAAGCTAATAATATGGAATCAGAATACAGTTTACATTTCTGATGCTTTCTCTGTGGACTCTCCATTTTAAGCCCAGGGAAAAGAAAAATAGCCAGCACTCATTCCAGACTGAAATGAAAACAGCCAAAATCATTCTAGCATAAAGTGAAGGGACAATACAGAGCAAGCAAACCAAATCCAAATGTGTTTAAATTGATGCTGTTGTTTGCATGGGCTTTTCAAACAGTCTTTACGGAAATGGGGAACAAATAATGAAAATAAGGGCATGGTTCCAACGGAATGCAAAGCTTTAACACTCCCTCCCTCGCAACTTTTAATATATTCCTGTGAGCCATGCTGTTATGTTGTGCAAAGTGGAGAGATGGCTCTCTCCCTATATGTGTGTAGTCTGGTCATTGATGGGGGACAATGAACAAAAATGGGCAATTTGTCTGCTCTTTGTCTAAAGCTGCATTGTAATGTACATTGAATCCCACCCATTGGCAAAGTAGTAAGGTGCTGAAACTGGCTTGCCTAGCCTGGGTCTTGGAAGCATGTGTGAAAAGAGCTAAATGCAGCCATTTGGATTTTGAAGCACTGAACAAACAGTGCTGTGAATCTGGTATTGTCTGTATCCTTTATTTTTAAACCACCCATATATTGCTTAGTCAACATGTAGTAAGGTGTTTATTACAAACACAGCAAATGCAAATTTCCAGTCCATATCCTTCCAAGGGAACTTGCCCTTTAAAAGTTCAAGAGAAGTCTTCATACTGCTTGTAGAATGAGGAGTCTCAGGAAGGGAAGGGAAGGGAAGGGGCATTCATAACAGCCAACATGTTTCCTCTAGTGATGGGATTTCCTCAGTAGTACATGCTTTACTTGCAACATAAACTCATGATTACTTTACAGTGGCCAACTCCAAAGCAAAGCATAACTACTGGGAAAGAATGGAGATAAGGAAAAGAATGTGCTGTGACGATCGGTTTTTTACCACTTACAGGATGACCACTTCTAAATATATGTTAAACATTTAATCTAGCTTGATCCTGTGATTGTATATTTTATAAATCTGTGAACCATGATAAAGGATCAGTCTAATTTATATCAAAGGATTACATAAAAATAAAAGAAGGCATATAAAAATGTAATAAAACACACTGAAATGATAATAAAAAAAGTTTGTCAGGAGTTTTGGTTAATTCTTTATTAAAACATTTTAAATCTGGTCTTATTTTCTGATTTGATTTGATTCTGTTTGGTTTGTATCCTGTCTTTTCCCCAATATGGAACCCAAATCAGCCTGCATTCTAAGTTAGAACAAAATGTAACTAAGCAGTATATATAGAACAAAAACACTATCAAACAATCCATTAAAACATTAATTTAAAACAGTTAAAAACACATTTTAAACAGATAAAACTGCAACAAAAGATAAAAGGTTTTCAGACTTTCAAATACCAAGGCAGAATTCAACTATAACTGAAATGGTAAAAACATAAAGGCTGCATAATCATAATAAAAAGTGACATAGTAAAAGCAAACTCAGCTAATTAAAATATCCATCCAAACAATAATATTCTGACCAGACACAGAAATAACTACTATATTGGTGTTAGTCATACATCAGGGGATGCATAGCCGGGGTGCTACAAACAAGGAGGCTCTCAGTCCTGATGGGAGATAACTACACTCAGGGTGCTTGGAGAAGAGTCACCCCTATGAATCAAAACTTATGGATATGGGGAGAGGCACTTTCTGACAGTCTTTGCCTTTCACCTATGTTTATCGCCCATGGACTTTAATTTTTGATCTTCAGGAATAACTATTAGACCACTGTGATCACTCTAGGAACAAAGTTCAACCTGACCCTTTAGAAACATGCTGCCACTAGTACTAAGTTCTTGTCCAAACTCCATATGAGCACAAAGAATACTGCATTAGGATAATGGGCTTTCAGAGCTATCCTTGTATTTTATATTCCTGATCCAACAAATCCCTGTGTGGGGAGTTACCTTAACAAACATTTTGCCATTTGAACTGAGAAAAGATGGGGAGGCTGCTGGAGCCGTGGCGATACTTTTGTGGTAAAAGTTCGGTCATCCATCCACACACACACACACTCTTTGGTCACAAATAAATAGATAAATAATATTATGGTGGTATAATAATTAAATGCATCTTCCAAACAAGGGACACTTGACTCAAATATGCACGCATATTCTCATCTCATTGTAGATGATGTTTGCTGGTATATGAATTTTGGAATAATTCATCCTACTCCTTATCTCATGTGTGAAAATTCTGGAACTGTGAGGCATTGCATATCTGTCCACTGATGAGGCATGGGAGCTGTCCAGCAAAGCAAAGTGCAGGCAGAAGGAGGAGATTGTGAAAGATCTAGGGAGCTGTCCAACCCAGTAACTAGATCTTGAAGCCAAAGAGAACTTCTACAATTATTGCAGAACAGATCATTTTTTAAAAAAATGAATATGAATGGAATGAATAGAATGTTCCATAATACAAATAAACATGCATTCCCATGTATTTTGTCACTGTCATCCCATTCATATTCATTTTTTAAAAAATGTTCCTCAATGTTGGCTTGAATACTTTGATCTGTATGCACATTTCCTCATGTTATAGTACTTGTATATATAGGTTATTGAAGATGCTTTTCAAAGCTTTTTGTTGTTATTTGACATCAAGTCAACTTTGACTAATGTCAATCAACTTCAACTTAAGTCAGCTTTGACCCTATGAATGAGAGACTGCTGAGAACACAGATCATCAACAGATCTGCTCAGGTCTTTGAAAATCAGGGCTGTGGCTTCATTTTTAGAATGCTTACTGACATTGATATTAATGTCAAATGATCATAGAATCATAGAGCTTGAAGAGACCACAAGGGCCATCCAGTTCAGCCCCCTGCCATGCAGGAACTCACAAAGCATCCCCGAAAGATGGCCATCCAGCCTCTGTTTAAAAACCTCCAAAGAAAGAGACTCCACCCCACTCCAAGGGAGTGTGGTCCACTGTTCAACAGCTCTCACCGTCAGGAGTTCCTCCTAATGTTTAGGTGCAATCTCTTTTCCCATAGCTTGCATCCATTTTTCTGAGTCCTATGCTTTGGAGCAGCAGAAACATGCTTTCTCTGTCCTCAATATGACACTCCTCAAAATACTTAAACAGGGCTATCATATCACCTGTTAACCATCTCTTCTCTCAGTTAAACATACCTAGCTCCCTAAGTCTCTCATCATAGGCTGTGGTTTCGAAACCATTCCAAAACAATGTTTTGTTTTTAATTGGAATTCTAATCTCAAGAAAGTATAAGATGTGGTCAGACAGTAAAAAGGAATTTTGGAAAAAGCTCCACATTGGCTAAAATAATATTTTCTATTTTTAAAAAGCTGCTTGATATTGTGTGATGAAGAAATGCGATCTGAGAGGTTGTGTAGATTCCCAGTGTTCCAAATTAGTTTTACAGGGCAATACATTTTATTGTTAAGTTCCTACAAAGTGGACTCTTATTTCTAGCATCAGTTTTACAGTACTTCTCTAGATGGCTCCCTTTTGTGTCACTTGTGGGACTCATGTTTTATTTTACAAGTGTCAAATGCATTCCATTATTCCTACTTTGGTACTTGTTTTGGTACTTGCAAAACAAGTTGTTACCTATATTCTGTCCTTGGTACTTGTAAAACCTTTGTACTTGTAAAACTAGTTGTTCTCTATAGTCTGTCCTCTATTAGTTATGTTCCATAGTCTGTCCTTGGTCTATTTCTCCTGCATTTTCCTTATACTCTTTTTTTTTAGGCAACCAATTGATATAAAGCGGGGTCACATGTTTAAAAGCCAAAATTGTATAAATTACACCCACATACACAATAATGCAAGCAAAATGAAGCCTATTTAGATATTACAAGGTCTTGATGCTTATATCAGTAGTGTTATCTTCCAAATCTAACAACATTTTCTCATGTACAGAGATTAGATTATTAGTTCTAAAAGAAACAGAGATAGTGGAACTCCAAGCAACTCTGTTGATCATCTTCCCTAGCATCACAAAAATGGTAGACTTCACAGGAGACTTTTTAATATAAAAATGCTCTTTTAAAGCGGTTTGATAATTCTAACTTTAGATTCAGAAGCTTCTTTCAAAGAAAATGCTCAGGTTCATGCCCCTTGTGTTGCCTGAAAGGAATGAGCTAAGTGCAGGTTCACCAGGAGTACCACTAGCACACTAGACTCAACAGCTGTTACCTTTAATCAAATCAATGGTTTTATGGGTGTAAGTAGGACTTGACCTAATCAGAGTCATTACAGTCCTTTCAGCTAAGAATCTGTACAACCAAAACATCTATGAATTACTACTCCATCTGAAAATCTTTACTGTTTCAGTTATCTGTATTCTTGCTCTCAAGCTTAATCTCTGCCTCTTTGTTGCAGTTTTGATAATATTAAATGTGCTGCATGCATAAACATTTTGTTTCAATCAAGAAGAGGAACTACACATTTTGATAACAATGCTGATATTGTTGTTGTTGTTGTCGTCATCACCACCACCACCACCACCACCACCACCACCATCATTATCATTAGTAGTAGCAGTAGTATTGGCCAGGATTCATCTGCATCCTTCCAGTGATGATACAGATGATTCACCAGAACTGGGAAGGTATGATGCCTTTCCCGCCTTCCTCCCACTGCACTATCCCATCTACATCCTCAAAATCTTTTTTAAATGACTCTGGATAATAGAGGAAGAGATGGAGAAGTTTGGACATGTGAGTGGAAATACTCTTCCACAATATTGGAAGTCGTCTCTGAATATGTCAAAATATAGCTGTAAGAAGGGAAGGAAGAACAATAAAAACATACCTATTTTCCAGAGACTTTTTCCAGAAACATTAATATTGAGGTATCCCCCTATTTGTATTTACCTGAATTACCTTCATGAAAATCACCACCATCACCATTAAACATTATATTTTATTGCTTGACTGTAAATCAGTCATTACTCTCAAGCCATCCAATAAACAGGGCAACAGTAATTCATTAACATGCATGGTTAGGGTATGACATTTTAGTAGTATAGGTGAAAATTAAGTTTGGACTATCTTGCTTCTATATTAAATTGTGCCTATTTATTCTTGTAGTGGCTTAATTTGTTCCTTTTCTATTTCTAATGCTTTATTCCCCTTCCCTTCCCTTCCCTTGTTTCTTTAGTTCATACTTTTGCCTGAGCCTGTTTTATGAATTCTCCATTCTCACTCCTTTCCAAACAAACATATAAAGCCTCCAGGTAGTCTTCTTATGTAGTGGCAAGTGGGTTTAAGTGGGTTTAAAGAATGGCTATCCCAGATTTTTTTCACCACTTACAGTTTGCATTAGATGGCAAATGTAAAGATAGGTTTCTCTATGTTTGTGTCTGTACTGGGGAAAAGGCTGCATCTATACTGCAGAATTAATGCAGTTTGACACCATTTTAACTGCCATGGCTCAGCATTAGGAAAGGAACAAATTAAGCCAATACAGGGATAAACAGGTATAATTTAACATTGAAGCAAGATAGTCCAAACTTAATTTTCTCCTATGCTACTAAAATGTCATACCTTAACCATGCGTGTTAATGAATTACTGTTGCCCTGTTTATTGGATGGCTTGGGAGTAATGACTGATTTAGTCTTCTCTGTCAGAAAACTCTGGTGCCTTACCGAATGAATTCTAGGATTCCATAGGATGGAGCAATGACTGTTAAAGCAGTATCAAACTGAACTAATTCTATAGTGTGACAGCACTAAAAGAAATATATTGGTTAGTTTATCCATCATGTAATAAACTTTGTTCTTATCCACACATGTGCTTCTATGAAAATGTAGTATGAGAATGTCTCAGAAAGAAATGTGAATGAAGTTATTAAAATCTGAAAGCCTAGAAGTGTTGTATGTGCATGTATATAGGTATGTTATGTATACATGCTGTTGAGAGCTGCAAGTTGCCCTGTTTTAGTTGTATATAGGAATGTGTGTGTGCACATACACAGAGAGAGAGAGATAAAGGAGGGAGGGGATGTACTGCCTCAAAGATTATGAAGCCAACAAGGGTGAGAATAAAGAGGATCTCCAGATGTGGTTGGACTGCACCTCCCAGCAATCCTCTCCATTGGCTATACTAGCTAGGATTTTGGGGAATTATAGTCCAACCACATCTAGAGGATCACTTGATCTCTGCTGAGAGATAAAAGAAAAAATGGAGCATTTAATTTTAACTTTTACCAGTGTTAAAATCTCTTCACTGGCTGCCAATTAGCTTCCAGGCGCAGTACAAAGCGTTGGTAATTACCTTTAAAGCCCTACATGGCTTGGACCTTTGTTACTTGAAGGAATGCCTCTCCCTACACAATCCACCCCACACTCTCAGAACGTCAGGGAAGAATTTATTGGAATATCATGAAACCAGGTTAACAACAACTTCCCATAGATCGTTTACTGCTGCGGCCCCCAAATTCTGGAACAGCTTACAGGAGGAGATCCATCTTATAACCACCTAAGATGCCTTTAAGAAGGCACTTAAGACAGATCTCTTCTGGGGAGTCTACCCACTTGACTTTTTATAGGATTTTTTAAATAAAAGACTCCACTTCCTAGTACGACTGTATGTTTTTAGACATCCAGGCACTGACCTAGCTATTTTATGGAATTAATAGTATTAGTAATATTATATTGTTTATATTTCTTTTTATTACTTTTATATATGTATCATATCATTTTTATTGATGTAATCCTGCCTTGATCCACAGGGAGAGGCAGGAAATATAAATAAAATTTATTATTATTATTATTATTATTATTATTATTATTATTATTATTATTTCTGCAGTAATGTGTAGTTCTCCCTCGATAGCAAGCTTTCCCAATTGCTATGACATTATTCTATGGTCTGAAGAACTGTTATCTTTCTTAGATAATCCACACATTTGTTGTTTATTATTAATAATAGTGATGACAATGAAGAGAGCTAGCATGGCATAGCGGTTTAAGCATTGAACTAGGGCTCTGGGGACCAGCCATGGAAACCCACTGGGTGACCTTGGGCAAGTCATATTCTTTCATCCTCAGAAGGAGGCAAAGGCAAAACTTCTGGACAAATCTTGCCAAGAAACCCCTGTAATAGGGTTGCCTTAAAGTCACCGTAAGTCAGAAACAACTTGGTGTTTCTCAACAATAACAATCATGGCAGTGAAGGGAAAGTTTATCCCTCTTGCTGAAAGTGAATCTTTAGTTTTGCTTTCAGCAATAACGAGATAACTATAGATCAGTGGTAGAAGACATGTTTTTAAAGGGCCATGGGGACATTTGAAAGTGGAAACAGACATTTGAGTGGAAAGTTAAAGTAAATGACTTCACAGATATGGATAGATTGTTCAGGTATGTCGCAGGTAAGACAACTCAGCAATATGAAAGAAAATGGGGTAAATTGGAAAAACTGTGGTACTAGAAGGGACGTGGCTAATGAAAGCAGACCCTATTGCTAAGAATAGAACTTTGGAACAACAGGTCATAGAAAACTATAGATATAAAACATGTTTGAATGTTTATGTTTATTTGTTTGATTGCTTCTCTACTTATATTTTTATGTATATATAATAACAATTAAAAATAAATATATATATAAAAAGAAAACTATCTCTTTTTTGCTCTGGAGTATCACTGCCAGTCACTGTAGAGAGCTGAACTGGATATATATGATTTTTTCACGCTGCATAGTTATTGCACTCTGATTCCACGTTCATTTCCATGGCTGCATCTTATGGAATCATGAGGCTTGTAATTTGGTGAGGCCATTAGATCTGTCTGGCAGACAATTCTAAACATCCCTCTCTAAACTGCAACTCCCAAGATGAAATAGGATGGAACCACTGCAATTAAAGAATAATCATATTGCTATAACTGTGAATTTTGAAATGTCCCTTGGTATAAAAGAGCATTTGATGTTCTTCCTAAATATGCTGTGATTCAGATATTTACTATTTGTTAAAAACAAAGTCTATCTCCTTAGGATTAGATATCAAAACCAATTTGTGTGACATTTAACAAAGGTATATTTTGAGCAATGCCTTCATTGCAGAGAACTATATGGCTCTAGGGATGGGTGTAAATGGTTAGGATTTCTCTGTAAAAATGTGATGAACCCCAGATCAAATAGCTGTGGTTACCCCCAATGCTCTGCATTTTGTGGGATTTGGAGTCAGAAATAGCTTTTTCAGCTCACTCTGAAATGATGTTGAATAACGTGGAGAATGTGTATTGCAGCCCGCACTCCTTCTAGACTATGTTGACCCAATTAAAGTTTAGTGCCTAATGTAGAGTAGCATGCAGCATCACTCAACCAGCCACTTAAGTACATAGTGCTTAATACAGGGGTAGGCAACCTTTTTGAGCCGGGGGCTGGGTTGCTGTCCCTCAGACAACTGGGGGGCTGAAGCCAAAAAATAAATAAATAAATAATTTTTTAAAAAATTAAATATATAAATAAACCAGGACAAATGTAGGACAAAATTTTCAAATGGAAGACACTTTTTTTTAAAAAAAATGGAGGACACACAAAAAATTTTGCTGATTTTTAAAAAAATGTTAGTATAAATGCATGTTTCTGAGGCTTCTATAGACAATTGCCCCCAAAGGCCCCGGCGGCAATTGGCGGCAGGACTGGGCTGGGGCCGGTCCCAAGGCCTTGCCGGGCCGCATCCGGCCTGTGGGCCGCAGGTTGCCTACCCCTGGCTTAATGCATAGCACCTAAACCAGAATGTTAAGATTTTATCTGGGAAAGTGGCCAGCAGCTGATAGCAATCAAAACAAACAAAAATAATAGCGAGGCAAGAGAACAACAAAACACAACATCTGATACAATTCAAGTCCTGAATATCAGATGACAAGAAGCCAGAGCATACCAAAGGTTCGAAAAGCAAGGTTGTTTAGCCAGTCCAAGTATCAGAGTTCAAGTAATCAGAATAGTCAACCAGTCCAAGAGTCCAGGGCTTCAACATGCAGAATGATCAGTCCAATTTCCAAGGGTCAAATCCAGGAAACCAGGCAACAAGAGAGTCTCCAACAAGGATGCTTTTGCCAGGGAAGCCAGTTAACCTCTGTCAAAGCTTCTGGCATTCTCCCCAGGCTTTTATCTTCAGCACTAGTGCAGCTGCTTCCTAATTGCTTGGTGTTTCTCATAAAGCCTCCTAGAATCATGCAACCCTGCCCTTTCTGATCTTTGCTGGTTTAAGAAAACACTTTAAGTTGGCTTCCTCCTCTTCCTCGCTGGCCAAATTAGCAGGAGACTCTGTTGCCTGGATATGGAGCTTTTAACTGTCCTCTTTAGCATCAGCCTCTATTAGCACAGGCAATGAGGAACTGGAACTGGGCTCAGGGTCAGGTTCCTCTCTTTCTCCCTCCTCTTCTGAGTCTGCAGCCAGGAATGCCTCCAAGCTGGGCACCTTAGGCAGAAAATTGCATAAGCACTTTTTTTACCTTACTAGCAGTCAAAATGCAATAACAAAAAATTAAATATTCACTTATTTCTTTATTTCATTTGCATGTTGCCTTTCTCCCAGAATAGGATCCAAGGCAGTTCCCAAATAACCAAGTATAAACCGTAACAATATTTTTTTTTATTTTTTAACAATTAAAACCACCACAGAAAACAGTATAAACTCATTTAAAAGACATAACAAAACATTTTTTTTAAAAAATCCTCATAAGAAGTTCCCTTTTATCTATTACAAGACTGTTTAAAGGTCTTTACCTGCTGGTGAAAGGAAAGTGGGAAGGAAACCAGGACTTTAAGCAGACAGGCAGTTTGGAGCAGCCTCTGGCCACTCCAGTCGCAAGTGAACCCTGAGTGGTGTGGGACTGCAGCAACCAGATGCCACAGTCCTGGGGCCAGCCACCACTACAATCCACAATGTATTGCTGGCAAGGAGCACTTTTTTGTGCTCCTTTTGTGGCTGGGTTTGGGCCCAGCTTCAGCCCAATCCGTGTGTGTTTGTGTGTGTGTGTGTGTGTGTGTGTGTGTGTGTGCATGTCATCTGAACACCACCACCACCACCACCACCACCCAGATCGGCTCAAAGGTGATGCTTTTGGCCTATCTGTTTTGGGCCCAGCTTAGCCTCCTGTGGAAGGGAGTTCCAGGGGGTGGGAACAGCCAATGAGAAGGTTCTTTCTCATCTCCTCACCAAGCGAGCCTGTAATGATGACAAGACTGAGAGAAAGCCTTCCCCTTGTAGATCTTAAAAGTCTGGCAGGTTCGTATGAGGTGTGACAGTTTTTCAGGTGGTCTGGACCTAACAGATATAGGGCTTTATAGGTCATGATCAGGTCAAGATAGGGCTTTATAGGTCATCACTGCCACTAACACTACATCACAAGCTTTCAAATGAGTTTGATCAGAGTCATTCCAAGTCTTCTGCCATCATCACTCTAGTCTCAATCCCACTTGTTTCATTACTGTCAGTTCCCTAGTAAACCAGGGGACTTTCTTGGCTCCACTTTGTGATAAGGGACACTTAGGGAAATAGAGTCCACTGCCCTAGCCATTTTCTTATTGCAGAGCTCAGCCAGAGCTACAACAAGATTACCAGCTAAGACAACAGGGAATTCCTCAAAAGCTGTCAGGAACCCAACTGGATCCTTAAGCTTCCTGGGGCAGACCATACTAATTGGCTTTCCACCCATGAAGAGGATGTGAGTCCCAGTGAGTCAACTGCTGCCCCCCCCCAGTAGTGACCAGTCCATCACAATGGACTTACAGAATGTTCCTTCATGTCCTGTTCACAGACATCCTATCCAGAACAGAAAAACAGGTCCAGAGTGTCTACTCCAGCATGATTGGCACCAGATATTACTTTAGATAGTTCCATAGTTGTCATGGTGCACATCAGGTCCCAAGATGTTCCTGACAGAGCTCTCTCCACAATGGATGTTCAAGTCCCCCACTACAACATACCAAGAGGACTCCAACACCAACTCAGACCAAATAGCTGTTTGGTACCTTGCTACATCAAATGGCCACAATCCTATATTGCTCAGCATAGTGAATCCTATGATAGGCTGAGCCCTCTACTACTCTTACTGACGTACTGGATCGACCCTGAAGCCCTCTGCATGGTTGTTCTATGCTTTATTGTGAGTGGGTGGATTTGCAGAAGTGTCTAGCTATGTC
Organism: Sceloporus undulatus; assembly: GCF_019175285.1. Taxonomy (NCBI): domain Eukaryota; kingdom Metazoa; phylum Chordata; class Lepidosauria; order Squamata; family Phrynosomatidae; genus Sceloporus; species Sceloporus undulatus. The sequence continues at coordinate 197,565,046 of NC_056525.1, read as the reverse complement.
CCCGTAGCCAGACACTACATGCTTGTAGCAGTGCTGAAACTTATGGAGGATCTCAGTGCTGATGTCGTCATTTCACATCTAGCCCATCATTCTATGCTTCTACAATCCTGCCCAATCTCCACAAAGTGCAGAATGGACATTCAGGTAGCTTCAGATAAAATTAATATTCATCAAGGTTGAGGTTGAGGATGGGATTTTGGGTACTGTGGGAGAAGTAAGGGATATGAGCCACCACAGTGCCCATAAAGTGATGATTACAGCACCTCCATCATATATCTTTCTGCTTTCCACTTCAGAGATGATGTGCTTAGGGAGTTGGTATATCAAGAAGAGTTATTTATATCAAGAAAGAGAGTCCTCCCTCCATGATAACTGTCATCCTTTGGCCTATGAGGGAGTGAACAGGCAGGCCCAGCTCCATCAGGGCTAGCCTGAAGAAAGAGAGCCCTCCCTCAAGTCCATCTGCCTTGGTCCAGGCCTCAGAGGGAGAGAATAACCACTGGACCTCATCCCCTTTCCCACCACCATTCCCTTCTCCTTTTGTGTCGTGTCTTTTAGATTGTAAGCCTGAGGGCAGGAAACCGTCTAATTAAAATAATAATTGTAAGCCGCTCTGATAGCCTTTAGGGCTGAAGGGTGGGGTATAAATACCATAAATAAATAAATAAATAAATAAATAAATAGTTAGAGTTTCCAGATCTTGTCTATCTATACCCATCTCAGTTACCAACTATGCATCACAGACTGAGTTTTGCCTTGTAGTGCTGCTGCATGGTGGTACTTGAATTTGTATTTCCACTGGTTTCCAGAAGAGTGCTCTTTCCATTGAACTACTATATGGCTCACATTGTAATCCTTCTGCAGTGGTTATCATCTTTTCTTCTCTGTGCAGCCCTTTGCCTAGCACTATTAAAAAAAAAAATGATGCCGCCTGACTTACTGGGCCAGCATTATTACTGGGGTGGAAGGCGCCCTAGTTTCCACAATTGCGGAGGTCTGTCTCGCCCTAGTAGCCTTTGGGCCAGCAGGAAGGCCCACCATTGGCTGCCTGGGGTGGAGTGGAAAAGACAGCTCTTTTGTACTGGGTGCTGGGACTAAATGTCCCATCTTGCATTGCAAAAGGTAAGAGGCCATGATTGGCTGGCTCGGACCCCTGATCACAGCCTCTTGGTGGAAAGGGCCTAGGAAGTGGTGCCTCCGCTCTTTCCAGGGCCCCTATTGATTGGCAGGCCTATTTAAGGCTGTGTCATGCGCCATCCAGTGCCATTAGCTTCCAGGCGCAATACAAAGTGTTGGTCATCACCTTTAAAGCCCCACATGGCTTGGGCCTGAGTTACTTGAGGGAACGCCTCTTCCTACATAATCTGCCCCGCACTCTCAGAATAACTGGGAAGAATTTATTAGATTATTCAAAGGTCAGATTAACAACTACTTCCCAAAGAGCATACACAGCCATGGCCCCCAGGTTATGGAATAACCTGCCGGAAGAGATCCGTCTCATCACCACCTTAAATGCCTTTAAGAAGGCACTAAAGATGGATCTCTTCTGGTGGGCATACCCACCTGACCTTCTATAAAGAACTGAAAAAAAAATCTACGTCTGGTTGTAATAGCATATGTTAATTGATGTTTTGCTGTTGTTGTGATGAATTTTTTAGATAACTTGATGTTTCTATGATGTTTTTAGATATGATTGCCATTTTATGGAGATTTCCTGGTTGTAATCTCGCTTCGATCCATTGGGAGAAGTGGGAAAATACAACAACAACAACAACAACAACAACAACGGCAATAATAATAATAATAATAATAATAATAATTATTATTATTATTTTAGCTCTGCTCTCCCACCCTTCCTCCCATGGCTAGGGTGTTTTTGTCACAACTTTGTTTAAGGGTGGCAGCATAGGTCCTGGATCTCTTGGGCATGGTTTCCAGGGCTCCATAGCATTGAACCAGGAGTCCATTGGACCCGGGAGCACTGAGGGCAAGCGGTGTGGCCATTGCGGAGGCTACATCATGTGAACATCTCCCAGTGACTAGGGGCTTATTGGAATATGCGACTGACTGGTTGCATATATGCGAGAGTGTGTTTCCGTTGCCCCTACATCATCCTGATGCTTGGTTGTGACCAAGCAACCTTACATCAATCAACTGGGGGTGTTGATTGATGTTTCTAGATCCAGACCTTATGCTTTGGGCCAACCCTCTCCTTTGTGCTGTTTGTTAATAAAGTTGTGGCCTTTTCCTCCAATTCTGTGTTGTTGTCTTATTGCTTATTCCTTCCCATAGCAAATGTACTTTCATCATGCTCACACATTGACAACAAGGTTGCTTGGAGTGTCCTCATGCCTACTTATGAGAGAGCCTTGCTCTCCCAGCATGACTTGAACTTAGAAAAGCTATGGATTATCCATGTATATGTTCAACCCACTGAGCCATGGAACTGGCTGACTGTTGCAATTATATTGACTGGTCCGTATGCTTCTGAAGTTGACAATTTGCCATGCAAATTGTTTGCCAGCTTTCTGCATTTATGAGCCCCCAGTTGACTGCTCCTTACACAGACAATAATTTGAGTGAGCCACTTCAGTGATGGTGGAAGGTGATCTTAAAATTTTGGAGACTTACTAATTAGTAGTGAAATGTTGTTTTAATACACACTGATCAGTTTTGTGATGACAGCCTTCATGCTTCACCCATTATATCTCCTCAGAATGAGAATTTGGAAAGTTAGCAGAAAGGAGTTAATATGTCTAGATAATCCTTAATATCCTTTGAAGTCTAATTCAAGGCCATTTATGTTAGAAGAGAGGATTTTAAACAATAAAGATTTGCAATTTAAATCTAAGCCAAATGTCTGCCATAAAAAACTTATCAGAATGAGGTTGAAAAATACCTTCTATAATTTTATTCTCCCCACATTTTTTGGAGAAAAGGAAACAGCTGCATGAATTTTTGAAAACCCCATTTCTCATTCACCCCACCACAGTCATTCTCTTGCTTTTCCTTTCTGCCTCCTTGATAACCTCATTTTCTTCTCCCTACTTTTTTTACTTTTTCTTTACTGAGTCCCTGTGGATCTCAACAAAGTCCCAGAGTTAAAAGCTTCCAAATTCAGTTTTCTGGAACAGATTAAAAGCCTTCATATAATGTCTGAACAGAGAAGGTTAATGTGGATTGCCATCTTCCAAACTGCTCTTACTGCTTGTTGATTTATAATCTTTTAATCCTGGAATTAATTGAACTATCATATTATTATCATGAACTAAAATAAGCGGTTTCACTTGTATGTCCTAAACATTATAACCCTGATGAACAACAAGGAAGATAGCAAGAAAACAAGTAGCTTTCAAAAATCCAGGGGGAGTAGGTTTTGGAGAAAGAATCAGCTGGGAAGTGTAAAAAAATTGTTAGCTCTTTAGCACTGTATCTCATTTAATTAATTAATAACTTAATAACTTATTTCTGAATTAAATTAATGCTAAAATTCCAACTTAAGTCAATTACTTTAGTTAAAACTAAATGTAATTAAATTGCCCTTTTATGTTAGAAAATATCTAAAGTAATTGATAATTTAATTTATTTTAACTAGTTTATTTCTCCTTACAGAATCATAATGAGCCTTAATGCAGCATTGCTCCAGCAGCACTGTTAGATGACCATAGGGCACTACAATTTTTGTGCAATAGACAACCTTGGAAGAATGCTATGGATTGGACCTAAATGAACCATTCTACTGATGGAGGTGCTTCCATAAGTGGAACCAAGAAAAGGGACAATTGCCCTCCTCCCAATGCAGTTGCCAGTTTTCCTGAAAATCTGCTCTGGAATGATAGGAGACTCTCTGGAAAAGTTTTTTGCATAATGTGGAGGCCTATGGGGGAAAGGGAAAAGACTAACCCTGTTCTAGTGCATCAGCAATAGCATGGTGATAGATATAGGCCTACAACAGGATGTAGCATGCTTAGAGGAGAAGTTAGAGTGGAAACATGAATACCACAAGCAAACAACTGCTGAGAAAGGTTCTATCAGTACTAGAGTTTCTGGTTGCAGAGGAAAAGGAGGAAGAGGCAACTACTTTTAATTGGTATGACATCCTTAAAACTAAGAAATGAATGGAGAAATGATAGCAGATTTGAACTTTCTCCCTTCAACACTGGTTTGTGATTCTGGAAAAAGATATGCTAGTAAGTTTCTGGCCATAATAAGTTATTTACACTGGATCAGATCATTGGTCCCATTAGTTCAGTATTTTTAGTTCTCACTAGCAGTGTTTCTTCAGACTTTCAAAAATACTTCTTTTCTAGCCCTACTGGAAATCCCTGTATTCATTGATGGTCTCCCTTTCAACCAGTTGCAATTGTGCTTAGCTTCTGAAATCAAATGATATTGTCTTGATGCCTAAAGTGGCAGCAACAAATACAAATAAAAAAGGAAACCAATTCTGGCTACACCTACTGCTGTCCAGCAAGTTCTGCTGCCCTACAAATTCCTCTTACTGTTTAGGAAAACAATATCACCACCACCCAAGATATCTTTGCAGTTTTCTGCCCCCTCTCAGAATTTTGGTTTTTTCCCCTGTGCCTGCTTAGGGATGGAAAATATATCCAAACACACAGGAGAAGCACTATTAGGAAACCTCAGAGAGGCAAACCCTGAACCCCTCTTTCTTTTTTCAGTTGAGTCTTCCAGGAGAGCCAAAGGACTATTCTGAGCCAATGTCACCCACACCAATTTGCTACCCCTCAACATTGCCATGGTGTGATTGGAGGGAGAGTGCAGAACACCTGAGGATTGTCATGTGGTTATGTTCTGCCAACTGGCACACAACAATGATGTTGAAGTCCTCTCTTCCACACAGATATTGTGGATACAAGATTTTGCATCCATACCATGATACATTTGTCCATAGGGAAGGAAGGGAATAGCACCCTGAGTTGACAGTCACCTCTGTGCATAAGCTAAAGTGGGAAATTATTGGTCAAAATTCAAGCCTTTGTGAGAGATAATGCTGAAACTTTCCTGGTGAGTAGGTTCATTTGAATATGTTCAG
>NC_056525.1:197482490-197554990 GCF_019175285.1 Sceloporus undulatus | reverse complement strand
TAATCCTGCCTATAAAGGAGCAAACTTATAGTTAACGGAGGGGGGGGGGAGCAGGGGCAAAGACACATTTGAAAACTAATTCTTTGTTAACAAACCAAGCTATATTCACTTTCTTAATTTCTTATCTTTGTGATGTCTGTGTGCTTTGGAGTAGTTATTGAGTTTGTTTACAGCTTCTGTGTGGAAAGCTTTTTTATTATGGTTGAATTGCCTTTTTTTCTGTACAGATTTTAAAGAATAAATCATGTTTGGAATGGAAAGTTTCTAAATTTATAACCTCTCTAGTTTATGAACCCTCCACCTCACAATATCAATTCTGTTTTTAGCAATTTCATGCCTGCAAGCTAAGATTAGCAATGTTCTTTTCCCTTTCCCTCCTAAATATTCAATTACTAAATGGTAATTATTACTATGTGGCCTTCTTGGCTTACTGTATTATTAGATTAATATAGATTTCTTGTACCAAATTAGCAGAAATAGTTCTTGCAGAGAAGGGCCAAACACTTTTTAAAGAATTCTTATTTACTAAATAACTGTTCATAAGGCCTTTAACAAATCTTTTTTTTTTTTTTTACAATTTCATTGTAAGGATCATCTTTTTCTTCTGACATTAGTAAAGGAGGGAAACTTTGCTTCACTTGCTAGAAAGCCTGTGGTAAATCTTACATTTAACAAGGGGGGGGGATAGAACATGCATGGAGCTGTCCATGGTTCCCTTGTCAGAGATGGAGTTTAAAAAAAATATTTTAACCTTGCCAACTTGCTGTAGTATTGCTCCCTGTTTGCATTTCAAGCTGCGGTATCAAATAACTGACTTAGAAATAACTTTTACTTTGGTTTGCAAAAGTCAATACTGAGTTAATACTGTGAATGCTCCTATCAGAGCTAAAAACACACAAGCTAATTACATTCAAAGACCTCAAATATCATAGTGTTACTTGAGAATAGATTGCATTACCTTATCACAGTTTAAGAAGTTTTCACAAGGGTAACATTTAGACATTTTAGATTTGTTTCTGTTTGTAAAAAGGGCGGTGCTCTATTCCTGCCTACATAGTATGGCAAAGTGCTATAATATTCTTTTGCAAGTACTTTTACTAACTGATGTTGACTGAGACCTGCAAATCTTGCAGCTGGAATTAAAGTTTGGATGCATGATACATGGTTTCTATGGCACTAGGACATTATAAACAACAAATCCCTCACTTTGGTTTACCTGATTGTTCTTGAAATGTAAACTTGTCCTTATGTGACCTGCAATGTTTTGGAAGAAGTATATCATTTCTCTTAAGTTTGTTTAATATGATATCTGAATAAGGAGTGGGGTGGGAATTATTCAACTGAAAGTTTAGCCTTACAAAATTTAAAATCCCAAGCGGTATATAAACATTAAAAAAAACTTTGGACTGCTAATCCTAGGAAATGAGTTTTATGGATAGAATTCAACAAGGCTTCAGAAATGGTTCCATCTGCTGCCTAGCAGCTGGTGAAAGGATAAATTTAATTCATTAATTCATTTGGAAAAAAGGATCCAAGTAGTAAAGACTTCATTGCTCATAATGCATATAGGTGGAAATCAAAACTGGAATTTGGCATAATAGATCATCTTTTATAATGAGCAATATTTTCGTCACTATTTTTCCAACAATCCTGAAAATGTATCTAACATGTTTTGAATGATGTAAACCACTGTTTTGGATTTTATTTTTAAATTACTTTTTTAAAAAGCCCATTATAATTACAGGAGTACAATTCTTTTTCTCAATGTAGCAGCCTATGGCTTCAGGTTCCTGTTGCTTTTCCTTCTGATAGAACTTTGTTGTATGCAACTTTGAAAAACTGATGGAATAGTTTTAGTTCATTCTCTTTAAAAGCAATGCTCTTGAAGAGGCTTCAAAATATTATCAAGATCAGTTCAAACTGACACATCTTCCCTACTATTAATAATAAGACTGAAATATACATATTCCAAACTGAAGAATCACAGGTCAACCAGAAGTTCTAATTTTTTAAATTATGCTCAAAAGGGAGGTATTTTTAAAACAGTCTTCACCCCACCATCTCCTTGCATTACAATCAAGTAACTTTTTTTACTGTTGGTGATTTCACAGTAGTTACATTCTACTACTTCTGTTATTTTAAAAGATATCTTAGTCAAATGTACTAATTTAAGCAAGAGTTCCAATAAAAGAAAGAAAGAAAGAAAGGAAGGAAGGAAGGAAGGAAGGAAGGAAGGAAGGAAGGTTGGTTGGTTGGTTCAGGCACATAATTTGTCTATCTTTTGTTAAATCTCTGTTTAAAATCCCACTAACTTTGAAATTCAGAAATCCAAACTTTGAGATCTCTGCACACTCTCCAAACCATGCTTAAGTTATTTATTTTAAAAGCATGTATAGGTAAGCACATGCTCAATACTCTGAGTGATAAAGTTTAGACACTGCAGCATTTCTAGTATGTTCCTTGTTGAGTATGTAAAATGTGTGCATTTGTGGGTGCTTCTGCCTGAGATGATGATTTCATGAATGATACTTGGCTTCCGTTGTTTCCTCTGTAGCCCATAGCTCACTGTGGTGGGTTTGTTGGATTTACTATAAAGGTTCTGTTCGCACCCTGTGGGTTGGGTTAAGAATTAGGATTTATGCATTTACTTCTACTGCTGCATTGTTTATACAGCTTTGGTTTAGTTTTGATCCCTTTTTTTGCCTTTGAGGCTCTTCCACAGTGTCAGCTGCTGACTGATAGTAGGAGAACGGCCTCGTGGTGTGAATGAAAGGGACCTAGCAGTTGGTAAACAGAGATAAGGAATAAATAGAGCACAGGCAAAAGGAGATAGTTCTGTGAGAGCCCAGATTGCCGCCAGTCTGTTCAAGTGAGATGCAGTGCCTGTCCTTTTCCCAGATTAAATTAGTGTGCGAAATCTCCAGTGACCTCCTCCCCTTCTCCCCATACTCTTTAGCCAAGCTGAACAGCCTCTGCTGTAAAGTATTCATTTTATCCAGGGACAAGTTGGACAATAGAACTCTCCCTGATACTTATGGACAGCTGTCGTCATTCAGAGGGCTTTTCAGCATTTCATTTTTCATAGGAGTTAAAAGGGTTTATGCCTTGTAACTGAAGAGAGGGCAGAAACACATAGATGCCAACTCTGAGGTTGCCTGGAAAGAGGGGGGAAATACACCTTTGCCAACCTGTGAAAAACTGCTCATCTTGTTGTTTTGCTGTTGTTTAAAGGGATTTCAGTACAATAATGTGATTATACTGAAGCATGAACTGGATGGAGGAAATAACAATCAGCTGCAGGAACACATAGGGTCTTCAAAGTTACTGTAATTATTGAAGGTCACTAGTCAACCTTTCTGACTGTCCCATTCTATTCTCTCCCCAGTATTTGTGTTTAAATTTTGCTTCCTCTTCCCTTCAGCAAGCTCCTAAGAAACATTACAACCTCGTGAGATACCTTTGTGGTCTCATTTTTTTTTTTAGTGATTTACTGCAAATATATTCAGCATCTGACTGATTAAATAGACCTTCGGCAACCTTGAGGGTCACTGTGTAGAGTATGTACATAGAAAATGCATCAGCCCATTGTACCCTGGCAGCTAATGAGATTGGTCGTTAAGTAAATGACACAAAGCCTACAAAAAAAGCTTAGCAGCTCACTAGAGTATCACAGAGTGTCCCTGCACACCACACAACGACACAAACACTGGACTAACCTAGCCCACCCCTGCTTTATTCTACATCACTGCTTCCCTGATGTCAGCGCGAGAGGCAGAACAAAGGCTAAAAGGCACACGGTAAGTCAGTCTGACAATTATGCCCTAGGGGAAAAGTAGAGCAAACCTTAGCCTAACCATAGCTTGAAAGTCCGTTTTGGACAAGTAGGTCATAATGAAGGGATTGCTTTTGTGACACTTCTGAACAGAGGAAATGTCTTTGGAATTAGTGCTTTTTTCCTCTGGATGTCATCTTTACAAAAGTTTGGAATTTCTAAAGTAAAGCAGAATAGGATGTACAGTGAACTTAATGTTGCTGTGACTTAGGATGTGATGGGGAGACATGCATTCTTCGTCATAATTAAATGCAATAAATGCCAGCCCACTAAACAACTTTTACAAAAAAAATGTTGTTTTCTAGATTTCTTCAAAAGCAACATTTTTAATGATACATGGTAGAAATAACTGTGTATTAATTTCAAATTTCAATCTACATGCCAGATGCGTATTCACTTGAATAAATGGCATGGCATTTGTAACCATGTGTACCGAGATGAAGCTTTTTATCATCTTGGATTCTGAGATGGAAACTACAGTATTCAATCATGGTGCCTCCCCCCTCCTGCCACATCTGACCACTTGTTTTTGCTGAAAATAAAAGAAAGATGTGAGGATGTGTTGATTACAGACTTAACATCAATTGCTCCCCTTCTCTTTCTCTCTCTCTCTTTTAATATATATGAGGTAAAAACAGCATCTAACCTTGTTTGTTTACTTGTGTGTGTGTTGTTTTAATGTGGAATAGTAATGACTGAGTTTAGTAGATCAAAGGATCCCTTTCACTACATCTGTTCTTTTCTCATGCTGGAAAAAAAAATGACAACAGGAAGTTGTGAGAAAGTCATCTTTGAGCACCTGAAATATTTTCTGCTGCTTTTCCCTTCAGTATACAGGAATAGGAGAACTTAAAGTTCAAAGAATAGTTACAGTATATTCAGATGAATCTCAAATTTCACCCTGAAATTGTGAAAATACGTAGATCGAAATGTTAATGAAATGACAGATTTCCATTTCATAGACAGAAATATTGTGTATTCACTTGTCTTGCCATATGACCTTTCTTTTACAGTTCTGAAACTACATTTTTAAAAACAAGCATGCTTTTTTATTTATATACCTACGTTAGAATAATCACAGCACTTTATGAAACTTTTCCTACACTTTAAGCTCATCTCGCAAAACCTCATCCCAGATATACTTACCTGGAAGTAAATGTCACTGATTTCAGCAATACTTACTTCCCTGTGTGTACTTTACAATGTAACTTAAACATGTGTACTTTACAGTTTGACTTAAACCTACAATCTAGACACCAATAAGAATCTTCATAGGATGTTTGAAAAGTTAAATTGTCACCAACGTCAATAGCATGATTAGTAATCTATGCATAGAAGTTACCAGGTTATTCATCCACAACTGTACTTTACACCTTCAATTTCTTCTGCTTGGACAGCTGAATGAGAAGTGTGTGAACAAGCTCAAGTTGCTAATTACGACTTTGCCATATGTTCATAGGTGTTTGTATCCCAGTAACATGTGTGTTTGTTTAATTCCATATAACTTAGAAGACAACTGTTAGCTTTTACCAAATAAATAAATAAATACATACATAAATAAAACGCTACAGGAAAATAACTGTATCTAGTAAGCAATGCTAAATTCACCAAACAGCATGAATTTTGGATAGAATGCTTTCTTAATTTATCTTAAGTGTATAGTTAATTTTCCTTTGTAGAATCAAGTTTTTATCTATAGCTGTAATATCTCATAGAAAACTTTCATAAGGCCATCAAATGCTTCATCCTGTATTGTTTTTATGCCACAAGGAGTAACAAGTGGTAGCTACACTGGTTAAGTCTTCATCTATCCAGTTATGACATCTATGTGTTGGTTTAAAGAAGTAAAGGTACCTTTTGCAATACTTTCATAAGAATCATGTCCAAAATATGTGTTTAAAAATAATATATCAGTCAGATGCTCTGATAGAATTTTTAGTTTTACAAGTCCATGAGTTCCCTGTAATAAGTATCCCTGTATCTCAACGAAAGGTAAAAATAGAAAGATTGTTAAGATGTGCAATTATTTTATCACCTCATACCAGGGACAGAGCCCTGGGACAGGAAGAATGCCCTCTTAGCCAGAACAGAGAACACAGCTGACAACAATGTACTTTACAAAGAAAGCTTTATTGATCAGGCTGCTTTTAAAACTAGATTTTCCCCATCTTCATTACAGAAACCAAGAACTGACAAGTGTGTAGTATCCCTCCCCTCCCCCTCCACACACACATCAATAATCTTTTTCAATGTACTTATTGACATTGACATCTATTTTCCAAGTTGAGACACACAGTGTTACCTGTATAGCAACAGGTACCCACATTTTATAGTACCACATTTTAAGTGCAAGAGGCTGAAGATTAAAACTTGCTATCCAGTTGTGTAAAACAAGATGAAGTTTGTGTAAAAAGGTTCCTGCCCACTTCCAGGGCAGGAACCAAATGTTGTTTGCTGGTTACTTCACATACTCTTAAAGTAGCACTAAACTTGAGTAACTTCAGACGAATTTGTTCATTAGTCTTTAAAATATAAACATGAAAGTCTAGCTCCTACCCAAAATCCAAGTCAAATAAATATCAATAATTGCTTGGTACAAAGTGAAGGGGAAGTCCCTTCCCTGGGACTCTGTTGTACATTGGAATATATAGTGCTGGGCCAGGTGGACCAATAAACTGTGCAGGTATAAAGCAGTGTCTTATATTTCTATGTTCCTGTGTTTAAAGCTAGGTGCGGAGCAGATTTATATTTATATCAAAAGTTTATTGTCAACAGCTAACTTTTTGCCAGTATGTTTATTATAAATGCTTGATATATAGGGGGAGTAAAATCAACAAATCTGAAAAGCACAAATTTTCAGAGCTGCAATAAGTGACTATGTGCTTAACTTTTGCTCAAGTTACACAAACTAATTGAAATTATGCAGCAAGGCTTTGCTGTAATTTTTTTTCAGATCGCAGGTGTAGCTGCCAGGTGTTATTTTACTTTTCTGTGTGTTTTGGAACTGCAGCAGCTTTGCTTGCAACTTGCTTGCTCTGAAAAGTTAATGCCTTGCTGAGTTCCCTAGTGTTACTAATTATTTTCTACTTTCTCATAATGCAACAGGAAATGTATACTTATATACCAGCTTGTTGTGTAAAAACAGCCTGCACCCTATCCCCACCATGCTTTTAGAATACGTGTGAACAGCTGGATCAGCTGATTAAAAATAACTCTGTTTCTGAAGCATGTTGTGGGCAATCAGATCAATAATACCTGCACTATGAAGAATTTACATGATTCTACTTCTGCTTATGCTCATGGTATTGTTTTTAAAGCCATTCAAAAGTGATGAAAGAATTCTTTGTCCTACAATATAAGATAAATTGGAACTGAAAAAAATTACTTTGCATTCTCAGAAACTGTGTCTGTTGCCACTAACTGATATTTACAATGTCCAAATGCAATCAAACATTTAAATGGGACCTCTCCAGTGGGAACTATGTTTTCATGATGCTGAATAAAATTGTTCTTCGGTGACATTTTCTTGTCCCTTAATTATAGTATGAAGATATAAATCCATTTGCAAACAAAATTGCTCTTTTTTCTAAATTATGCATTTTGTGCTTGTAAAAATAGACCAGCAATGTCAATTTAATGTCCCTTTTTTGCATTTCTCTCTTGCATCCTGATCCTAAATACACGTACATAGACATAAGCTTAAACTAAGCTTAAGCAAGGCTTTCTCCCCAACTTGTGTGCTTTGAACTATGGACTTTATTGTTTATAAGATGCTTCACTAACTACTTCATTTGTGAACACATGCATTCCAGTTTCTTCTTACACATCTAAGTTTTCAATGAACATAAAACAGATGCCAGAAAACACCTTGTAACCTACAACTTGGGCTATATAGGTATGGATGAAAAGAAAGAGTTAATGCTATGTGTTCCAAAATACAATAATAACAGTTTGTTTTTGGATACAAATTGTGTTTTTATCACTTTATGAAAAAACAATCATAAGATAATCTTACATGTATTTTTGAGTGATTAAAATCAAAATAATTCTGTGACAATACCTCATTTGTGCTAGAAAGGAAAAGTAGATAAATGTTTGGGTTTGTGGTCAAGTTGTTTGAGCTTTGCTTTATTCACTCTGTGTGGGAACCATCATGCTCAGCAAAAAGGGTTAAAGAAAATGCATTCTGTTGCATCTGCTTATTAAATCCCTTACTTTAGTAGAAATTCAAATTTTGTAAGATTATTCGTTTTATTGATGCATATAATTATAATCACAAGCCATCTGCTGATTTGGCAGGCATGGTTAAAATCTCTAACTCTCATAACCTTTCAAGTACAGTGCCCTTGGGACTCTATTTCACTTTTATATTTTGGAAAACACATATGAACAAACACAAGAGGTCATCTGCCAAAAGTCAGACCTGTTTAAAAAATCCCTCAGTTTTAATGACCCAGGAGAGAAGAGTAAAGAAATATTTTTCCAGAGTGCTGTGTGTGTGTGTGTGTGTGTGTGTGTGTGTATGTGTATTTTTAAATTCTGTCTTCAGGAACAGATTATTCTTTCAGTTGGGGAATTTCAATTTTTGCTAGGGATTAAAGCTCTTTTCCTTCACTCTTGGGACCAGGGTACCATGTCTAAACTGAAAGAACAAATATTGCTTACTTTGGCTGTTACAGGTGAATGAAAGACATTTGACCTTGCTTGTATATTTGAAACATATTTTATTCAAAGAATGGGTGTTGCAAAAGAGCAAAGATACATCACAAAACACAAAATCTTTGGTTCGTATCTTACCAGGATGGGCAACCTTAGTGAGACATCTCAGTTTAAACCCACACCTGCAGCATGTTGATAATAATAATGGCCTACTTTGCTAGATTGTTTTAAGGGTTACAATAAAATAATTGTGTCACATGCTCTGACCATTTGAAAGAGATATATAAATCCTAAGTATAACTATCTGGAAATGTTTCCCCAAAATGTCTTTCTGGACTTTATCAGTACTTCTGGTTCTAACATGGGAGAGCAGTTACCTTTCACCATGAAGATTATGGGTTTTTCATTTTGAATACTAGAGTGATACACAAAATATAGTGCCAGCTCTTTATTATCATGACTTGCCCTTTAAAAAAATAGACCCATTTGTGTCCTGCTCATCACTATTTGTGCTTGTTAGGTGTCATTCCCTTTGACCTTTACTGACAAGAGAAAAAAAAGTTTGTCAAACTTGAATCACATTGAAATTTGACTATCCTGAAAAACTGAAACTGAAGTTTTAGTAGAAAGTGCAGTGGAGGTGGAATTGACAGGGTAAAGGTCAGAATATGTTAGAGATAGTAAGAAGATGCTCCGAGTGCAACAGAGCTTAAAAGCCAAACAGACTTTTTGCCATTAAGAGACCTGCCTTGTTGTGTTATTGTAAGCTAAAACGTTGCCCTCTTTTAATTAATGATAAATAAAGACTGTGATGGATCATGTCTATTGCATTGTACCTTTGGGGAAAGTTTAATTCTTACACCACACTCCTTAAAGGGAAAATAGGGGGCAACTGTACATATTTCAAAGCATGGTTAAAACTAGAGAAACTGGCTGATTGTAGCTCTGGTTTATTTCACAACTAATTAAATATGACATCTGTTGAAACTCAGGAAACTATGCCTCCCCCTTTACGCAGAGCAATTTGAACTGCTTGTTTTTCCAATAGAAATCACAATCATTTTAGAAATCAAGGAAATACTAAGCAAATAGTATTAAAAGCCTGAATCTGTGTGGATGGACTTGTTTAACAGGGGCATAGTACATAAAATGATTGGACACCAAATGATCATCCACAAAACAGTATGGTGTCCTTAGCTTTGATTGTGTAAAATGCATCATTGTGAACATTCTGGCAAATGGCCACATGAAGAACCAATTCTCTGCACCACCCACCCATGCTTATGCTTCTGCCCAGTTCTATTTGAGAATAAAAGGTTTATAGTAATACAGTGGTTAGAGTGTTGGGCTGGGATTTAGGAGATGCAGGTTCAAGCCCCAACTCACTGGGTGATCTTGGGCACACTTTCTCACACATCATGCCCAATGTGTAATATATGAGCAGGAAGAGACTCATATCCTATCTAGACTTCATTAGAGGGAAGAAAATAAAATAAAATAGGCCAGAGTGGTGTAGTGGTTTGAGCATTGGACTATGATTCTGGAGACCAGAATTTGAATCCCTGATTAGCTGTGGAAACCCACTGGGTAACCTTGAGTAAGTCACTCTCTCTCAGCCTTAAAGGAAGGCTAAGGAAAAGCCCCTCTGAACAGATCTTGCCAAAGAAAACTCATGACAGGGTTGCCTGCTGACAGTGGTTTCAGAAGTGACTTGAAGGCACACAACAACAGCAACAAAATTAACCTTACCCTAGGTGTATGCTATAGGGGCTGTATTTTAACAATTCAAATTTTCTGTTTGTGGGTGTCTATGTATAAAGAATATTGCTACTTCCCATATATAACACTCTTTATACAAAGTGTCAGCCAGAACCAGAGTGCCAAGATATAGATGGAAACTTCTACATCTGGAATAGGAATTATATCCAGTCCAAAATAAGATAAGCTATTTTAATATATATGACAGGAAATACCACAAGCATCTCTCCTAAGATATGAGAGTAAATCCCACCCCCTACATATAGCAAGTTAAATACCTACTAATTTTGCTTCCCATTTGCTTTTCTCACTCTACCCAGGGATTGAGCTGGCCCTGGATAGGATTCTTGGCCCAGTCAGGTCTGATTCTTTTCACTGCCATGTTTGTGTCCCTTCTTTTCAGTCTTAAAAAAAAGTTGATATCTTGTTTTAGCTCCCATTCTTTTCTCTGAAAGCTAGCATGAACTGTATGATAAATTAACATTTTCCTGGGAGTATTGCTCAGGCTTACTTATAAATTAGCAAAGGGGAAAAGACTTGATGATGTAAAATTGGAAATATCTCATTATAAACAAAATTGACTAAGCTACTCATTTCTAAATCAGCAATCATCATATCAAATGTCACTATTATCCTATTTTTGACCATGTTATCCTATTTTTCCCCCTGTAAGGGCAGGCTGTGGCAGTTTTAGAAGAATATTTTCTTCTCCATCACATCTCAGGATATTTTCACTGATATAAGGAATGCGCTGGCAGGTTTTCGATACCTAATTTTATCCCCCGAGTGTGTCCTTAGTGTAAAGAGGGAAGGGGCATCATGGGGAAAAAAACCTTTAAAATCAAGCAATGCTGTAACTTGGTTGAACAGCATAGCTTGTAACTAAGTGACAACTGGAAACAACTGTGTTATTATCTTCAGCACAAAACAAACAGTAGCACAAATTTATTTTAAAGATGTATTTTCCCAACATGCATGCACCAAATTCTGTCTTTCCTGTGATTACATGATTTTGATTTTCTGTGCCTCATTCTGCACTCTCATCCACTGTGGAAGGGTAGCATCCACAGAAGGAGTGGAGAAAGGCATGTGGAGAGTTCATGCAATGTTCATGTCTCTTCATGCATAAGAACGTAGAGATCATTTGCCATGGAGAAGTTGACTTCATTGGTATCTTCAGTGTCAAGTGTTATGAATGAATTCTCCTTGAGTCTTGTATCCAGTACAGTGTGCCCGCGCCATATGCAGCTTACACTGAAGCTGCACCACAGGAAAAACAATGGGGCACGTGCCCGTGACATGCATGCCATGCACACACACCACTGTTTTCAATGCAGTTCGAGCATACCTGTTTTTCCCTTTACGTGTGGAAGGAGGGGTCCAGAATAGATCTTCCACATAAGAGAAGGGCCCACTGTATTACAATTAATTCAAATTTAGAAGATATTTTCTGGAATAATTATTCCCCCCCCCCCCCAAAAAAAAAATTTCTGCATTCAGTACTATGTAAACAAGAAACTAATATTTTGGCTGTTTCTCTTATTGTTATATATTACATTTCAGAAGTACAGTATTTCATGCACATACTATATATTTCATAAAGTTTTCAGGTTTCAGTACTTTCTGCTTCTAGATCATGGTTTTGTTTGTGGTTCTGTAAAGCTATAATGGTGTTGTTCTAACTTTTTATTGCTATGGATTCTTTTATATCTTGCTGTTTTTAACTCAGCTTTTAAAACCTGCCTTGGAGATCCATTGGGACTGAAGGTGGATGATACTACATTCTGTAAATCAATCAATAAAATCCTATGGGATTCTTTACAATGTACTGCCCATCGAAGAACTGGAAGACTGCAGAAGAAATATATTAAAAACATGATGAAGTGCTGGATGCTGGAAAGTGCCTAAAACTTTTTTTTATTCTGCCTATAGGTTACATTGTTTCATGGTTTTTCATTACCAGCATGTAAGGAAAGGTAAATTTGAAAGCTGCAAGTCTTTTAAAAGTAAACTTTTCTTTTACTTATAAATTTTGTCTTGAAGAGAAAGGAGTTCTTGTATATTGGAGAGATGACTCACATTGATATTTGATATGGTCCTCCTCTTATTTTTCATTCTCACAGCTGAACTTTCTTCTCCCTGTAGTTTTGCTCTTTCTTCCTCTCATTTCTCATGAGGTGTGTCTTACTGTCCTTAATTCACAAATACTGTCTGCCAGTCTAAAGTGTCTTTTTTTAAAAAAGCTGGTCTTCATTTTACAGGTGGAAACCTGTTGCTTCCTGAAATGGAAACCATTCCAAAGTATTCCAAGGGAAAGATTGAGCCAGCTTTTTCATTTTTACTTGCACTGACTCACAACTACAACAAAAATTTCAGGATGTCAGACTTAGATCTTATCTATTTTGCTGAAATAATGCCATTTGACACTGTTTTAACTCCCATGGCCCAATGCTGTGGAATTCTGGAATTTGTAGTTTGTTATGACAGTAGAGCTCTCTGATAGAGAAGGCTAAATATCTCACAAAATTACAAGCCCCAGAATTACATAGCATTGAACCATGGCACTTAAAGCAGTGTCAAACTGCATTATTTCTACCGTACAGATGAGACCTCAACCTAAACACTAAATTTGGTCAAAATTCATGAATGCACATACTTGAGCAAAAAGGACAGGAATCTGGTTTCTTTGGCATTTACCTAGATGTACTTGATGAACTAGCCCCTAAACCCTTACTAGAGTCCCATTAGACAATGCACAAAGTTTGGTGACTCTGTAATCCAAGCATATGGATTTATACAGCATAACAGGCAGACCAGCCAAAAAATACCCAAAACTGAGGACCAGTTACACTGTCCTTATAAATGCATAAATATGTTAGTCTGGATCAGTAGGCAAAAGGATACTGCATTACCTTTGAGACTGAGGGTGCATCCAGACTAATTAAAAGATCAGAAAGCCCCAGATTTTGTTCCTGTTTTTTTCTTATTTTATTGCAGAGATCTATACATGTTTTGTTTATCCCAAAATATTTTATGTCAGCTCCTGGCATAAGAGACTTTTTTACCAGCTTTCCAGGTTGGTTTATTTTGCATCAGTCTGGATGAGCCCTGAAAGAAAGAAGTTTGTA
Source organism: Sceloporus undulatus (assembly GCF_019175285.1). Taxonomy (NCBI): domain Eukaryota; kingdom Metazoa; phylum Chordata; class Lepidosauria; order Squamata; family Phrynosomatidae; genus Sceloporus; species Sceloporus undulatus. The sequence goes on along the minus strand of NC_056525.1, from coordinate 197,541,613 downwards.
GCATAAGCTTTCATAGTCTGAGAATGCTTCATCAGATGGTGAATCTACTTCAGATGCTGAGTCTACTTCATCAGCTGTCCCTACCTACATTAGTTTATAATCCAGGAATCCTATCCCATCTCTTTACTTTCAGCTATTTCACAATGTTGCTATTTAAGCAGGTTACTTAACAGATATGTGTAATACTGGTGCACAAGGATCATGACACTAGTGCTACAAATCCTGTGTGCTTTTCCACTAGGCAATAATTACTGATTAAAGAATCAATAACAATAGCAATACCAATATCAGAGTTTGTATTCATGCTATTGATCCTTACACATATATAATTGAGCTCAATTAAAGCTCCTTCCCCTTGGAGGCCCAGTTAGCCTCAGATTCCAAGTTAAAATCTAGTTGTTTGCCTGAGGATTTGAAGCCTAGTGACATCACATCTTGGGTTTTCAGTTTATCATATTGTATGTTTAATGACTGTTGGGTTGTTTTAAATTTGTTTAGACTGTTTAAAAATGATTTATTATTTATACCTCACTCTGGCCCAGTACAGATGGGTGGAAAGCGCCGTCCTTGGGCCAGAATTAGGGTTTGAGAGTTGTAGGGTTGTGGTGCTGTAAAAAAGAAGCCACTCTAGGCAACTTCTTTTTGGCAGTGAGTCGGTCTTACAGTGTGCAGCTGCTGCAGCATCGACTTGGGGCAAAGATGGGTGGAGCCTAGCTGCCCATCAGTCAAGCCCCTCTGTTAGCTTCTGATATAAGCCGCATGGAAGTTTCTTAATAGAGAAAATCATGTAAAATATGGTTTTAGAACTAATGGAAAACTTTTCCCAACCATAGTTGCCTAACAAGAATGCCCAGGCTTACTTCTGATTAGCTAAGGTGGCGTACAGACCGCCCCTTTGGGGTGGCCTCCACCTGCCCCTTTCCCCGACGGATCGGGGCCTCAGCTGCCACAGCGGCAGCCCCAGAGGCCCCAGTCTGCTTCATGGCCCAAGGACATCCTGACAGTGCCGGGGAAAAAGAGAAAGGGGCCGCTTGGCCCCTTTCTTTTTTGTGTCGCTGGTGCAGCCGTGTAGAGGCTGCGGCAGCGACACAAACAAAGGAAGGAGCTCCATTTTGGAGCTCCTTCCGGAGCCGCTGAAAAGGTGCCACAGGCGCCCTACTGCGGCACCAAGACGTAACGGCTGCACCACACCATTTGGATGCGATGCGGCCATTACATCAAAATAGCGGCACCCGTGTGGACAGGGCGCTGCCATTTTGTACGTACTCCGTACGTACTAGGGTTGCAGGCGTCTAAAAGAGATGCCCCCCAGGCAACCCTAGTACATACAGAGTACATACAAAACGGCCCTAAGTTATGCTTTTTCAAGTTCCCCATGAGTACAACCAATTATTTTCTTTGTGTAGTATTTTTAAGAGATGTAAGGAAATTACTTGCAATCACATACTTGTAATTTGATAGTGGCCTGTGTTTCTCTGCCTCTGGTTGGTTTTTGGAATGTGTATATAATGGCTGGATTGGAAAGTAAATACATTTTAGCATATCAGGTTCCTATTGATTCAATGGCTATATTCAAGTAAGGATAATCAATAGGATTTAGCCAATTGCAACACAAGAATACAATGTGTGTCTGTAGTATTCAGTGGCAGCTGTGAACTGAAAGGAATTAGTAGTTTGACCCTGACATTTGCTTGTAGTTAAAAGTTCAATTACTATATCTGTGGTCTATTTCAAATGCCTAACTTAACCTCCATACTATTTTCCAAGATGTGTAACGATTAATAGTATTAGAACCAGCTCTGGTGTTGCTGTTGTTATTGATCCTGTAATCCATAAGCAAGGATTGACTAGGAGAAAAGCATATAAGCCAGTATTTGTAGCAACAACAAAATCAGAATTGGTTTTCATTTAAAGAATCCTGTGTCATGTATGTTGCTGGTAATTCATTCTTGATACTGGAAAGTAGTCCTTGTTCAAGTTATTTTTGTTCAACTTAGGCCTGCTTGCTCTCTAACAAAGCACAAGACCTATAGTTGACTACAAGGGCAACCAGGAACCAATGTATTAAATATGTATGTATTTAATGGTGTACCATTGGTTGTGGTCCTACAGTTTTATATCTCAAGTTTAACCTCCAGTTCTTCAGTGTTAAATTATTGATTGAACATCCAATAGCAATCCACTACACTTTCCCTGACATGTGTGAAAGAATGAAAACATTCAAGAAAATTCTATACCTAGTTACATCTTCCTGACCAGAAATTGGTTAGAGTAAACCTTTGATAGATAGATTTCTCCATCTTTTCTTGCACAGGATCATAGAACATTCACTACATTTTATCTCAGCCTAGGGAGAAAACAGAGAAGAATACAAGTAATTGACCCCCTACTGAAATGGCAGAAGGGAAGTATTACTGTTGGAGGAAATTATAGTTCTTGAATGTGCAGGTGCAACTGCCCATCTCTCAAAGATTAAGCCAAATTGCAATGATCCTGCTTATTCTATTTTTATGTATGGCCAGTTTGCACCTGCAATGTTAAGGCTGGTTGCATTTTTTAAAAACCAACAATACAGGACCATCAACTGTCCCTTTAGATCAACATTATCTATGTCATTCTGAAAAAATCCCCTCTCAACTTTCCCTTATCAGCTAATGATAGTAAAAAAGTAGATATTTTAAATATTACACATAGAAGATTAACTAGAATTTTCCCAAATGATGTTTATGTGAAGCATGCATTTGACTCCGAGAAGTTGTGGAATTTTGTGGAAGATACAGAAAGGGTGCAGTTTGACCATTACTTATTAAATACAAAGGCAAAGGAAGAGGATGTCAAAAAGAGCACCATTTTCTCCCTGTTCATTCATCCAGTTTATATACTTGGACTGAAAAGAGGATATAGGTGAAGAAAACGTAAGGACTATATCAAAGCGAGCACTGAATAACATGAAATCTTGTGTCTTATATCAAAATCAATAGACCAAGAATATGTAAAGTGAACATAAAACTGAGATAACTTGCAAATGCTTTTTAAATGATCCACTATACTGATGTCATGTAATTATTGCAATCCTTTTTTTATTGTTTTCTATTACATTCTCATTTTGTGATTCTAGATTTTTTTTCCCTGGAAAATGTTTCCTTTCTCCTCTATGGGTGTCAGTTGCTGAGTATTTCTTTAGTGCCTTTCTGATTCCTTGGGATGTATCATTTAGAGATTAGACATAAAGCAAGTCTTCCCGGTTTGACTTCTGACTCTCTGCCTAGTGCACTCTCTAAATTTAGATGTCCAGTGTTGCTTACCAAAGCTACTTTCATTCACCATATTTCTATTTACTTGTGCTCTCTTTCTCAAAAGAGCCTTGTAAGTTCTACCTTTGAAAAGAAATCAAAATAAATGCTGTTGTTTTTTCTTTATTTCCAAAACTTGGAAGGACCACCATTTATTTATCCCAACAGAACACAGTGCAATCAATTAACTGTGCATAATTTTAATTCCATCCTAAAACATGGATGGGCTGTGTGGGATCCCCACAGGCATTGGCTCAGTAACTGTGGGAGGCAAGACGTTAGACTAGATAGGTCTTTCAGTCAATCTAGTAAAGCTCCTGTGCTCAGGTGTTACTTCTTTCCCATCTTTTCCAACTTTCCCCCACACTTTCCTCATTCACTTTGGTTTGATTTGCTTAACATCCTGCCTAAAGAAGAGTTGTGGAAATCTTGCTTACAGCTATATTGTCATGGTACTGTGGCTTTATAATTAATCTTGTTATTGCTTTTTATCTTCGTGAGATTTCTCTGGTCTCTTTTATACTGCACAATTCTCTATGATGTAAAGAGATCATATAGCACCTTTGAGACTAACTGAAAGAAAGAAGTTGGCAGCATGAGCTTTTGAAAACATCAGTCTACTTCCTCAGATGCTTTTGGTACAATTCTGGCACATTGCTACCACTTACTGTGCTCCATCCTGTGGAATCTTGCAATTTATAGTTTTATTTATATCCTTTGAAAGTATTCTGAGAATAGTTAAAACACAATTCCAAGTTTTGTTTTTGTTTTTGTTTTTTTAAAAATTATTGTAGTGATAGTCCTGTACTACTGCTGATATTCCACTCCTGCTTGGATTTTCTGTGAGAGCCCCATCAGTAGGAAAATTCTCAGTAATCAACCTCTACCAGTCTTTCCTTTTCCTGAATAGTATAGCAGTATCTATGGAATCTATGAAATCCTGGGTTTTGTATTTGGGAAGCACTCAGGCTCTCTGGCAGAGAATTTAAATACCTAATGAGCTGGAGTTTAGATCTTGCACATTCCCCAGTTTGGGTTTTCCATCTCCCTTGGAAGAAAATCCTGCAGAAACAGATGTCAATGGTGAGGGAAAGATACTTTACATTCAGAAGCAATTTTGATTATTATATATTGTTGCTAGTCCATAGCTAGTTAGGCCACTAGAAAGGATTGGGCCACAGATAGTTTGGTTGTTGGCAAAGGTCATCTTTGAAGAAGTAAGATGGGATGTGCAAGACAAAAGTACCTTCTCTTGTCCTGCCTACTTACTTTTACTAGGTCTATTACTTCAAATTATTTTGTTCAGAAGACTAGCAAAACCAAATTTGTAAATAAAGGGTTCTTCCAGATGAATCTAAAGAAGCAGGAGTTCCTGCAATATTCATACTTAAGTTTTGCCACTCATTCCATTCTTTTGAGAGGCTGTTTGTAGTGATTTCTTGGATTCACACTACATCTTTTCCAACAATTTTTTGTTGTTGTTTTTAATAGGGATGAGGAATGAGTTGCTGAGATGATCCTGTAGTTTCAAGTGCAAATTTTCTCCTCTGAATTTAGTCCAGGGGTCGGCAACCTACGGCCCGCAGGCTGGATGCGGCCCGCGAGCACTGTAGGACCGGCCCCTGGCCGACCCTGCCGCCGATTGCCGCCGCCGGAGCGCTCTGTTTCCCCGCCCCCTGGGACGTCCTTTGGCCTCCCAGGGGCAGGGGAAGCCCTGGGGGCCAATGGAGCGCTCTGTTCCCTGCCCCCTGGACGTCCTTCGGCTCCCAGGGGGCAGGGGAAGCCCTGGGGCCACCGGAGTGCTCTGCTTCCCCGCCCTGGGATGGCCTCTGGCCTCCAGGGGCGGGGGGAAACGCTGGGGGAAGAAAGAGGAGGAATGGAGGAGGAGAGGAGGAGGGAGGGAGAGAAGGAGGAAGAAGAGGAGGAAGAAGAGGAAGGAGGAGCAAAGAGAGGGAGGGAGGGAGGATGAAGAATGAGGGGAAGAAGAGAAGGAAGAGGAAGGAAGGAAGGAAGGAAGGAGCAGGAGGAGGAGGGAGGGGGAGGGAGGGAGGAGGGAGGAGGAGGGAGGGAAAGTAATGAAGACAGCAGTCTTTCTGAAGGTGAGACAGTGTGACTTTCCCAAAGTGCATTTCTGTGTATTTTCAGTGCGTTCAGTGCTAAAAGGTGTGCTTTTACAATGAGAGTGGTAGTGATGATGATATGTCAGTTTGTGGGGACATGCACTCTTCTGAAGGTGAGACAGTGTGACTTTCCAAGTGCATTCTGGTATTTTCAGTGCTTTCAATGCTAAAAGGTGTGCTTTTACAAAGAGTGGTAGTGATGTGATATGTCAGTTTGTGGGACATGCACTCTTTCTGAAGGTGAGACAGTGTGACTTTCCAAAGTGCATTCTGTGTATTTTCAGTGCTTTCAATGCTAAAAGGTGTGCTTTAACAGTGAGAGTGGTTTCGGCCTTCCCCTTTGGCCGAAAGGGCCCCTTGGAGAGCCTTTCGGCCGAAGGAAGGGAGCAAGGGCCAAGGAGGAGAGAGGGAGGCCCACACACCTCCTCCTCCCCGCGGGGCTTTGGCAGCCCTGAGGTGTCGTTCGGAGGACACCTCAGGCCTGGCAAAGCCCCGAGGACAGGAGCTGGGGCCGCGCAGCTGCTTGTCCTGCCCCTCACGGGCCCTTATGCTTATCTGAGAGGCAGCTGGGGGCACACGGCAAGGGCAGGAGGAGCCAGGCGGCGCGCTGTCACCCCCTCTCAATCAATCCCCCTTATAGACTGCTTAAGACAGCTGGAGGTTGGGAAGGGGCACAGAAAGCCCCGCCCCAGAGGGTGGAAGCTCCGCCCCCGGCATGCGGCACCGCCCCCAGAGGGTGGAAGCTCCACCCCGGCATGCGGCCCCAACCACCCAGAGGGTGAAGCTCCCACCCCGGCACAGCGGCCCCACCCCGGGCCGAGGGTGGAAGCTCCCCCCTTTCGGCCCCCCAGTTGTCTCAGGGACAGCAACCCGGCCCCCAGCTCAAAAAGGTTGCCTACCCCTGATTTAGTCTTTATATTTCATTTATAATGATAGAGCAAAAGTGCCACTTCTCTGTAATACTTTAATTTTAAGATACTATACTACACCACAATACTACAGCACTATTACTTTAAGACTTTAAAAAAAGGGGAAGGAAGAAGATACTCTTTTGTTCCAATATGTCTCAGACTCAAAATGAAACCAGTTCAAAGATGGGAACAAAATATTTACTTACTTATATATTTATTTGTTTACTGTATATCTTGTCTTTTCTTCATGGAACATGGGTTCCAAGGTAGTGTACAACATTTTAAAAGCACAATACAATTAAAAAAACTTAATACAAAAGTTAAAAGACAAACTATTTTTTATTTAAAAAACACAAGTTAAAACAGTTAACAGTAATAAGAACAAGTTTAAAACAGCATAAAAATACTTTAAAACATAACAACATAAAAACACTTTACCCTCTGTTAAAAGCTTTATCTGCTGCATACACTGAAAACCAAACACTTCCTTTAAAAAATAAGGTCTTTACCTGCTGGTGGAAAGACAGCAGGAGAGGGTGAATTGGAGCTCCTGAGAAAGGGAGTTCTATAACTTGGGAGCAGCCACTGAGAAGGCTCTCTCTTGTGTTCTCACCAGACGTCCCTGTGATGTTGGTGGGGCTGAGAGAAAGCCCTCCACTGCAGATCTTAGAGCAATGTTACAGAGAGAATCCCCCCCCCCCCCCGAAATAGTTTGAATGTGCTGGGAATGGCCATAAAATAATCCAGGAAAATAAAAACATTTTTGGCAGTATATTTTATTAGACTTATAGCAATAAACACCACAAACTCCTTACATATTTGCCCAGTATGGAAAAGGCCAAAGTTGATCACATCCATTTTGATTTGGGTGCAACTTTTATATCAGGGTGTTAGGCCAAACTCTCAAGGGCCAAGTTCTGTATCAGTTCAGCATTCATTAGTCACACAGACTTTAATGTGTTTTGAGATCGTGTTTTTCAGATCAAGGGTTTCTCCTGTTAAAAATCAAAAAGCACTATGCAGCTATGACATATGGATATTCCATGATGGGGTGGGGGATAAATGGTCAAAAACAAAGGGGGGTTATGAAAGGAGGATGACATCATCTGAAGCCCACATGAAACTCAATGAAACTCAATGAAAGAGACAGGACAATTATGTAATTATTATTATTGATCCTGTAATCCATAAGCAAGAATTGACTAGTAGAAAAGCATATTAGCCAGTATTTATAGCAACAACAAAATCAGAGCTGTGTCATGTATGTTGCTGCTATCCATTCTTGACTACTGGAATGTACTATCTTGTTCAAGATATTTCTGTTCAATCTGGGCTTGATTGCTCTCTAACAAAGCACAGGACTATAGTTAACTACAAGGGCAACCAGGAACTAACATATTAAATATATATGTATTGTACCACCATTGGTGGTTTACCATTGGTTGTGGTTCTACAGTTTTATTTCTCAAGTCTCACCTCCAGTTCATCAGTGTTAAAATACTGATTGAACATCCAATAGCAGTCCACTACACTTTTTCTGACATGTGTGAAAAAATGCTGTCATCATCTGAAGCCCACATGAAACTCAATGATGTAATTATCTATAACTGTTTAAGACAGGGGTAGGCAACCTGAGGCCCGCGGGCCGGATGCGGCCCGGCGAGGCCTTGGGACCGGCCCCAGCCCGGTCCTGCCGCCGATTGCCACCGGGGCCTTTGGCCTCTCGCGCGCAGGGGCAAGGGAGGCAATTGTCTATAGACGCCTCAGAAACATGCATTTATATTAACATTTTTAAAAAAATCAGCAAATTTTTTGTGTGTCCTCCACTTTTTTAAAAAAAGTGTCCACCATTTGAAAATGTTGTCCTACATTTGTCCCAGTTTATTTATTTATTTAAATTTAAAAAATTATTTAATTATTCATATTTTGGCTTCGGCCCCCCAGTTGTCTGAGGGACAGCAATCCGGCCCCCGGCTCAAAACAGTTGCCTACCCCTGGTTTAAGAGCAAGATGCCTGGAAAGGGCCATGCTCTTTCAGGGTTGGCTACTGTCTCATTCACTGAGAGGGATCTATTTCTCTTGCCCTGTAAGAGGTGTGGAAGTCAACTACATGGCTAATGGGTGGCCTAGGAAATTATTTCTCTTCTGAGTCCATGCCAACTTGGCTGAGGTCAAGTTGAGGATTTAGAAACTGAGGTACTACACATAAAACCAACAGTTTGTTTCCTTATCAGTGAGGTTTCTAATCTGATTTGGGAAAACACAATGCTTTTGTTAGCCTGCTTGGTATCTTTTACCAGGCAAGGGCAGAATGCAAGGAGAGGTTTGATATTGTTAATTCTTCTGGATGTATCCCACTGACCATGATATTAATTTAGATCACTCTTGATAACTTGTGTGGTGTAGGATGGGATACCACTTGCAATATTCTGTTCCTAGTTAGATTGTAGGTTCTAGAGCCTATCATTTTGTATCCACTGAGAGGCAAAACAGTCACTCAGCACTACTACCTAGATCAATTTGTACAGAGATCTTTTAGCACTTTTGGGACTAACTGAAATAAAGAAGTGGAAAGCACGAGCTGTTGTAGATTAAAGTCTACTGCCTATCTAGATCATTGATTCCTAAACTTTTGTCCTCCAGGTGCTTTGAAGTTTAACTCCCAGAAATCTTAGCCAGTTGACCAACAATCAGGAATTCTGGGAGCTGAAGTCCAAAACATCAGGAGGACAAAAGCTTGGAAACCATTGCTCTAGATCAAAGTCATGGAATGCCTTTCATTAGCTTTAGGTGTTGCATTACAATTTCCATAATCTCTCATTGTAAACTATGCTGGTTAGCATTGATTAGAACTGTAATCTAACATCTTTTGAAGGCCCATGCATGTGCCCACTTGGGCTAAATTCTTGATTATGATATTGGGAGGCTGTTATTCATTCCTAAGTGAGTTATCATATAGGGCTTCCCACTGTTCAGTATTTTGTCCTATGCTTTTTGGCATGTATACAAACTCACCGAGTAAAGTAACTTAACAAATGGAACTTCAGGACTATGACTAGCCTGACAACCTAGAAATCTTCACGTATTTTATTCTTGCATGACAAACCCAAGATTTCAAAAGTCTTTTCTCTGTAGGGCAACATTACAATAGTTTCTGTGCACATTTGTATGATTCTTTTCATATGCAGAAACTTATTGATTTGGGGGGGAAACTTTTTTGTCTGGACAAGAGGCTAAGACATAATTTCTCAATGAAGATGAATGAATTTGTGAATTGTGTGAATATTATTTGTATTTCTTCTTCCTTATGTCCAAATTTTCTTCTGGAAATAGGTGTGGCACAGGCTACTTGAATGAATGTCTTCAGTCTGCAGTGTTTTAGATAAGGATGAACAGAGTTGTGTTCAGTTTAAACAGAATGGAGATTATGAGTATGAGAAGAGATGATCAAGCAGCAAACAGAGGGTGGGGTAGGGAGGTAACTGCTCTCACTGAGGTCATATTTCATCTTAAGGATCAAGTTTAGAGTATTTGAGTGCTTTGAGATTTTCTTCAGGATGTCCAGGTAGTGGCTGTAGCATGAAATTTAAAACAAACAAACAAGAAAACCCACAAATGCTTTGTTTGGTTAAGCATCTGAGTCTACAACTGGGACACAAAGATTTGACTAATGCACCTCATGTTTTGGTGATACCAGATTAGCCTACTACTGTAATTCACTACAATTGGTGCTGCCGTTGAAGATGTTCCAGAAATACTATCAGGTTCAAAATGCAGCTGCCTTGGTGGCACGGTCCCCAGCTGGAAGCTGCTAAAAGGTAGAAGCCACTATTTGTTCTAAAGTAGAGTTGCCAGTTCTCAGGACCTGGCCTTGTGTCTCTAGTTTTCATGGGTAATCTCCTGTCAGGTGATGAAGATGCAAAATCCCCACTTCTGGTAGGCTCAGCTCCAGGCAAGATGAAGGGGCTGTATGAAATCTCTAGCTCAGTTAGTAGAACAACAGCTTACTATAATTTGCAAGGCTTAAGTTATCTGTTGCTTCAATTTACAAAGAATCTTCAGGGGTGAGAAGGTGTCCATGTATTTAGTGAGTCATCTTCTTTCCCTTCTAGTCATTGTGATGCCAGGGCTCATTCCTCATCCTGCTCTGCATCCACTTTCTGCCTAGAAGTTTGCCTTTGCCTTCCCCTCAGCTTGAGGGAATGTAACTTGCCCAAGGACACCCAGTGAGTTTGTGTGGCTGAACTGGATTCAAACCCCGGTCTCCAGAATCATAGTACAATGCTCAAACTACTATACTATACTGGTTGTCTATCTTCTGCCTAGAAGGAAGTAGGCCAGATGAAATGTTCCTTATCCCATCTACCAAATTCCCTAATAATCCCTTCATGTCACCTTGCTCTGGAACACCTGTTTAGCTAAGAGTTCTCTCTTAATTTTCAAACAGAAAATAATAATAATAATTTGTTTTATTTATATACCGCTATTCCAAAGATCATAGCAGTGAACAGCAAGTAAGCTAATTAGCAAGTAAGCTAATTTGCCCCCAACAGTCTGGGTACTCATTTTAGCGACCTCGGAAGGATGCAAGCCTGAGTCGAGCTTGGGCCCTTTTGCTGGTCTTGAACTCGCAACCTTGTGGTTTTGAGTGAATGGCTGCAGTACAGGCATTTAACCACTGCGCCTGTACAAGCTGTCAACAACTGTGCTTATCACTTTATGCATCCCTCAATGGCTGTTCCTAGGTCTCAGATTTTGGTCCAAAAACTTCAGGGTTTAGAACAATCCTGAACTGGCAACACTAGTAAACAGCTGCTTATAGCTGAAATGATACAGAAAGGTATAATAGATATTTGTGTTAATAGCAACCTTTTTTTATCCACTAGTAGTTGATAATGTCATGTTAGTAGGTTTTCTCCTGCTCTTTGAGCTTTCTGGTTTTTTTTTTAAATGTAAGCGTGACTATTTATGGTGCTTTCATAAGGCCAAGATCCCAAGCACTTTTAATGTAGTATAAATATAAACCAGCAAAGTTACACTGGCTCCCACAATCATTCATAGATATCATGGATTTGAGCCATGGTACAATGGTTGGATAACTTCCCACCCACCGAATCAAAAACAAGACAGAGAGAGGACTAGTTTTGAGGAATAATAAGTTGTTGTTTTTTGTCACTGTAGTCTTTGTTGTAATATTGTTGTGTATTTTATGTGATATGTGTTATCTGGAATGATTGATAAATGTCTTTTTTATATTTGTTTTAAAACCAATAAAATAATTTTAAAAAAGGAATGATAAGTTGCACTAGTGACTACATGGATAAAACCCCTAAGAAAGTACAGTGCACCCATGCTATACGCAGGTGCCCCATATGTGTCTTCCTGCTTACGCGGAAGCCACGCGGCGGGAGAATAAATGGCATGTGCACCTGTGGCGCACGCACTCTCCCACACTGCGAGCATGAGCCACATTCAATCGAATGGGTCTCAAGCTTACACGTTTTTGGCTTATGCGGGGGTGGGGGGTAGGGTCTGGAACGGATCCCCTGCATAAGCCAAGAGACCATTGTACAACCACTTGTGCAACAATTTTTATAACAGGGTATGACCCTGTTTTCAACACCATTTACAGAAATACACTAATGTTTGTTATCTATCTAGTTTTCATGTTAACTACTTTGGCTGAAACATGTTCTAGATATGTACTAAGTAAAATATATAAATAAATATACCCAAAATAATCTAATGCAAGTATTACTATTTTGATTTTCCTTGCAATAGTTTTACTGCTGGAGCACTGATTGGTTTTCATTTTCATACGTATGGATGTATGTATAATCTAAATCAAACAGTGCTGGTGAAAAATAATGTACTGTAGCAATGCAGAGAATCTTCAATTCTCCAGATATTATTGGTGTCCAGCTCCCAACTGCTTCAGCCATCTTGGTCAGGATACTGTGAGCAACATCTGGGGGGCCTCAGGTTCTCCACCCTATTCTAGATGTTATTGATAAACTGAAAACAAATAAACCATCAGGTTCAGATAGTATCTATCAGAGACTTAAAAAAACCTTCAAATGTGAAAAGTGAAAGTGCTGAAAATCTATATGAAAATCTATATTGTCTTCCTTAGAATATCATCCTCTAGAGGACTAGAAAGTGGTCAAGGTAATTTTTAAAAAATAGGAACAGATTAGGAAAGTGCATTTCAAATCAATTAGTTCATCTTACAGTTTGAAGACCCTCCCTAGAAAAGTAGTCAGTTGCTATCAGAGACCTGAATCCTACTGATAGTCCCAACTAGAGTGGTTACATTTTATCAGTTAGATTTATGCAAATGTTGATTCACATTCAACAATGAATTCAATAGCACTACCCATTTTCAGACTACTAATAAAATGTAGGCCTGCTATTATAACTTTAAAAATACCTATTTATTTTACTGTTCTTTAAAAATAACTAGAAGACTTACTTAAAGTTATCTCTGCTTTAAGTTAAATTTATAATGTAATTTAGTTGCATATTCCTGGGAGAAAGATTAGAAACTACTGGTTAATCTCACCCAGTCTTGTCATCTCTGTCTGGAAGCAATTTTCTGGGGTTTCATACAAAGACCTAAATCCTATTGTTAGTCCTGACAGATTGGACACATTAAATTTGTTGTTTAAATGTTATCTTACAATTAAACAATGGATTAAATGGGTCTACTCTAACTGGGACTAATCAGCAGGATTCCAGTCAGGATTTTTTTCCTTAGCCCTACATAGATATCATTGCCATTCTCTGGTAGAATTACATCCAAGTACTAACCAGGCCCCAAACTGCACAACCTCTGAAACTGTGTGTATTCAGACTAGTATGCCTTGTTAACCAGGGAACTAAAGTTAGGGATGAGTATTGAAGAAGGGATTATGCTTACTGAAGGCACAAAATTTATTTCAGTTTGGTTAAAAAAAATGGATCACATTTCAGGATGGATGTAAAGCATATGTAAAGTAATTCCATGTAAACAAATGTAAAGTTTTTTCATAGTTAAACTAAAACATCTAACTTCATATATATGATGAAGAGGTATTATTTAGTAGTGACTGGCTAGGAAACAGGATCACAAGTTTGTGCTGCAGAGCTCAATGAAAATTTCTCCTGAAAAAGGCAAAGCCTATATTTGGAACTTTACAAAAGAAAATGGAAATAAAACTACTACTGCCTTTCCACAAATATATATTGCACCCATACTATGAATACTTTCTGCAGTCACTAGACCTCAAAAAGGATATTGTAGAGCTGGGAATCCAAATGATCAAGGAATTGGAACAACTCTGCTATGAAGAAAGGTTATAACATCTGCCACTTTAGAGCAGAGGGGGAAAACCAGTGAATGGTGGTGGATATGATAGAGCTATATAAATTATGCATGCAATGTGAAAGTGGATGGAGAGAATTCACCTCTCATAGCATTAAAACCAGGGTCATCTGATGAAAGTGAATGGCGGGGGGTTCAGAATAAAAAGGACTTCACACAACACGTAGTTAAATCGTGCAATTCACTGCCACAGGAAGTAGAGAAAAGTGCCAACTTAGCTTTAAAGGAGGATTGGGCCAATATATGGAAGAAGGAGCTATCAAGAACTACTAGTTATAATGCCTGTATGTTACTGCCATCATTCGAGACATTTGGCTTCTGAATATCAACTGCTAGGGAACATAAAAGAATGACTGCTATTGTATCTTTCTGGTTTGTGATCTTCCTATACACAATTAATTGATTACTATGGCCTGTTGCAGACAGCCAAAATAAAGCTGCTTCGAGTCACAGTGGAGGTATGGTGTTTCAGTGATGCATGCGTCCTAAGAGTGCACCTTTGGTGCAACTTCTGGACTCTTAGGACACATGCATCATTGAAACACCATACCTCCACTGTGACTCGAAGCAGCTTTATTTTGGCTGTCTGTAACAGGCCTATGTGAGCAAAATGCCTTTGGATGGATCCAGAAAAGCATCGTTAATGTGCTACAACTTATTCTAGATAATAATACAGCTGTCTCAAAAGCTCTTGGAGTCAAGCTTTTATTGGCCTACAGACAGCTTTCAAATTTTTGTTCTTTATCAGAGTAGAAACTCCAGCAAATTCCCTGGGTGTGTAGACTGCAGGAGGTGGAGGAGAAATGTTGGCGGGTGGGTGATCTGTTGAACTCTTACTGCCCAGAACTTCCAACCCCCTGCCACAGCGCTTTCAGTTTTCAGTTCTCATGGTTCCTCCAGCGTATTCCTTTTGTAGATGAGTAAATTTTAAATAAGCACATATTAGCATAACCATTCCTTTTACAGATGTGCAAATTGATTGTAGAAGTACACTTTAGTTCAATAATACAATCAGTTTGTTATTAATTGCCCTCGAGTCAATCTTGACCCATGTTGACCCTGTGGATGATACACCTCCAAGACCCCCTGTCCCCCACTACTCTGATTAGTTGCTGTACATTCATACCCATGACCTCCTTAATAGAGACCATCCATTTAGCATGCGGCCTTCCTCTCTTTCTACTTCCCTCCACTTTTCCTAGCATTATTGTTCTTTCCAATGAGTTGTGCTTTCTCATGATGTGTCCAAGGTACGGCAGCCTAAGTTTTGTCATCTTGACTTCCAGAGAGATATCTGGCTTGATCTGAACTAGGATCCATTTATTTGTCTTTTTGGCAAATATATAAAATATAAAAATATAATCAGTACAGCAGACTAATACTCAATAGGATGAGATGTCTCTAGGAGAGCATCCAGACAGTGCAATCAGTATTGGCCCATTGTTGGTGCTGATTTTGCAGACAGTTCATCTCCCCATTAATCCAGAAGCCCTGATGTTAAGCCAGGTTTTCCTGTCATTGTAGATAGACTTGGCTGTAGATACTAACATAGCAACGTCTTTGAAAACATATAAATAGGCTTAAAATGAACAGTGAAAAGGAGCACTGGAATGGACATAATCATTATTTTTCTAAACCTAGTTCCCAATTGCATTGAAGGTGCGGAACATACAGCCATAAAGCGGCATACTAGCGCTGATTCTAGGGTTAGGGACCATGCAGCAACTGCACGGTCCCTAACCCTAGAATGCATGGGCAGCGTAACAATGGTGCTGCCCTGTGTACACAGGGGCCGCCATTGTTACGAAAGTGCAGCATGGTGTCCACACGTTGCTGTGCGGCACTTACATAACGTGCTTTCCTCACATTCTTTTTCCTCCACAGGGAAGCCGCGCAATTTGGCAGCTGTGGCTTCCCTTCCTGAGGAAAAAAGGCCACCGGCAGGCCACCCTTTTTGGGCAGTCTGTCCCAGGCCAAAGTCACATTCCCATCGAGAGGATGGCAAAATGTTAACAGGGGACAGAGAAAAGGCAGAATTACTCAACACCTTCTTTGCCTCAGTCTTCTCAGAAAAGGAAAAGGGTGCTCAACCTGAGGATAATGGAGCAGAGGACAGAATAGGGGAATTTCAGCACAGAATAAGTAAAGAGAGTAGAGGAACACCTTATTAATCTAAATGAATTTAAGTCTCCGGGACCAGATGAACTCCATCCAAGGGTATTAAAAGAACTGGCAAATGTAATATCGGAGCCATTGGCAATAATCTTTGAAAACTCCTGGAAAACAGGAGAGATCCCAGCAGACTGGCGGAGGGCAAACGTTGTCCCCATCTTCAAAAAGGGGAAAAAAGAGGATCCCAATAATTATCGTCCAGTTAGTCTGACATCAGTACTAGGAAAGATTCTGGAGCAGATCATTAAACAGAGAGTCTGTGAACATCTAGAAGGCAATGCCATAATCACAAAAAGTCAACATGGGTTTCAGAGAAACAAGTCATGCCAGACAAACCTAATCTCTTTCTTTGATAAAATTACCAGCTTGGTAGATGAAGGGAATGCTGTGGATATAGTATATCTTGATTTCAGTAAGGCCTTTGACAAGGTTACCCATGACATTCTTGCAAACAAGCTTGTAAAATGTGGACTAGACAAGGTAATTGTTACATGGATTTGTAACTGGTTGACCGGCCGAACCCAAAGGGTGCTCAACAATGGCTCCTTCTCATCCTGGAGAGAAATGACCAGTGGGGTCCCACAGGGCTCTGTCCTGGGCCCAGTGCTATTCAACATCTTTATCAATGACCTGGATGACAGAATTGGGAGCATACTTATCAAATTTGCAGATGACACCAAATTAGGAGGAATAGCTAATACCCCAGAGGACAGGATCAAGATTCAAAATGACCTGAATAGACTAGAAAGCTGGGCCAAAGCTAACAAAATGAAATTCAACACGGAGAAATGTAAGGTATTGCACTTAGGGCGGAAAAATAAAATGCACAGATATAGGATGGGTGACACCTGGCTGAATGAAACTACGTATGAAAGGGATCTAGGAGTCCAAGTAGACCACAAGTTGAACATGAGTGAAGAGTGTGATGCGGCAGCTAAAAAGGCCAATGCAATTTTAGGCTGCATCAATAAAAAGTATAGTGTCTAGATCAAGAGAAGTAATAGTGCCACTGTATTCTGCTTTGGTCAGGCCCCACCTAGAATATTGTGTCCAGTTCTGGGCGCCACAATTCAGAAAGGAAATTGAGAAACTGGAGCGTGTCCAAAGGAGGGCAACAAAAATGGTGAAGGGTCTGGAAACCATGCCCTATGAGGAACGACTTAGGGAGCTGGGGATGTTTAGCCTGGAGAAAAGAAGGTTAAGAGGTGATATGATAGCCCTGTTTAAATATTTGAAAGGATGTCATGTTGAAGGGGGAGCAAGCTTGTTTTCTGCTGCTCCAGAGAACAGGACCCGGAACAATGGATGTAAGCTACAGGAAAAGAGATTCCACCTGAACATTAGGAGGAACTTCCTGACAGTAAGGGCTGTTCGACAGTGGAATGCACTCCCTTGGAGGGTGATAGAGTCTCCTTCCTTGGAGATCTTTAAACAGAGGTTGGATGGCCATCTGTCAGGGATGCTTTGATTTGGATTTCCTGCATGGCAGGGGGTTGGACTGGATGGTCCTAGTGGTCTCTTCCAGCACTACGATTCTATGATTCTATGATGATGTTACTCCTACAAGCATAAGGGTGAAGAAAAATTGATTAAATGTAATGTGATAAATAGTATAATGCAATAATATAAAATTAACAAAATGTAGTAAATAGCATCCTTGAGCACATATAGAGTGACTCATCGTTTGTTCAAACCCAATATGTATTATTCACAATCAATGTACCTGCTAGTATGATATGATGGGCAGGATCTGTACATCACTGTAGAACCCATATATGCTTGGAGGAAGGGTCTATTGCTGCTGTCTCTCGGGAGGACTGAATTATATCCCCCTTCATAGATACAGAGGCCATGGTCCCTGTGAGTTCACCTTCAGTATGGTTTCTGATGTCCCAGTGTTAGATATTGCCCCATATGCAGCCATCTTTCCATATGGAATGAATGACACAATCTTCAATATTTCACAGATGAGAACCCGGATGCATGTAACATTAGTGAGGTCAAGATGGCAAAGATCATTAAATGAGGAAGAACATACATAGAAGCAGCAGTTTGTTTTTGCCTGAACCTACTGAGGAGGGCAAGAGTCCAGTTATTGCTCTCCTCTACCCACTGCTATTAAATAACTGACTTGTAAGTCAGTTCAATTTTGAGTTTTTAGAGGTTGACCATTCCTCTCACGGCCCATCCGCTTAATTTTAATTTTTAAAGGTCAGATGATATTTTGTGACATTGCATTACTCCTGTGTCCACCAAGAGGTTTTAAGTGAAACGCAGGGTGGTAATCATAACGAGATTTATACTCCCACATTGGTCCCTTCTCACTCATTTTTAATTATATAGTTGAAGCAATAAAATACAATAACAGATTAAAAATGACAGACATGTTATTGGAGAAGGCAATATTGTCCATTACAAATAAGTTTTTCTGTATTTCCAGAATCATCGTCAAGCTGGTATAGTTACAAAAATCCAACCAATAGAATACAATAACAAACTCAAAATTGCATGATTAATTCTTTTTCTTACCCTGGTGGCGCAGTGGGTAAATGCCTGTACTGCAGCCATTCACTCGAAACCACAAGGTTGCGAGTTCAAGACCAGCAAAAGGGCCCAGGCTCGACTCAGGCTTGCATCCTTCCGAGGTCGCTAAAATGAGTACCCAGACTGTTGGGGGCAAATTAGCTTACTTGCTAATTAGCTTACTTGCTGTTCACCGCTATGATCTTTGGAATAGCGGTATATAAATAAAACAAATTATTAAAAACAAATTATTATGGGCAATTCATCATTTTCAAACACTTTCAATATTGCCCCAGAGTATTGTAATGTTCTACCACAGAATTTTTCGGCAAGATTAACAGCTTTCTTTCCAGTAATTCCAAGATGTTCTAATACAGTGAAATTACCCTTTGGCCACTTATCCCTAGCCCCACAAACAAAATCATAGAAACTAACGTTCTTGACCCCAAATTGTTTGATTATTATCCCTCTCAAAGTCTCATAATATTTTGCTGCTTCTTCCAGGGTATGTTCGTTATTCTCCCATCTTACTGTCATATCAACAACCACTGCTTCCTCATTTTTTCTAAACATCAAATCAGGTTTCCTTAAGACGTTGTCCTTGTTTCTAATATGAGATTCATGATGAAGAATCCATTTCTGTTTTTTGGCTTCTTCTGCTAACATCTCTACCAGTTTATTATGCCTCCAGATCCTAGCTTGCTGGACTGTTGGGCATTGCCCCAATGTATGTGATATAGATTCTATCCTTGCTTCACATTTCCTACAAATCTTAACAGCATCATCCTTACCTCTACCTAAAACTCTCTAGTTGGACATACATTACTTCTTAACTTGAGTGCAGTAATAAATTCCCTCACAGTCATATCTTTCTTTGATTTAAGCCAACAATTACTAATATTATCACTAAGAAATATCGGGACAGCTTTTCCTTGACAAGGAAATTCCTTCCATCTTTGCATCTTTTTCTTTTTATTCTCGATTGGGGCCTTATATTTATTTCTCTTATCACCCATCCCTTCTTCATTTTCCTTATTCACATTTATTTCCAATTATCCAAATTTGCTTTTTTTTTTTAATTATAAATACACATAACATAACAAAGACATACACATAAACATATTACAACACAATACAGGGACATATCAGCTTTCATCCATCCGTTAGTCATATCTTAGATCTTACATCAAAGTTTACATCATGTATTTTACACTTCCATAGTGATCTCCACCATTCTTGTTTATCTCTTATAAATTTGTTTCCTCTTCTCTAATTTTCAATTGTTGTACCAGTTCCTCTAATAACAAAGTGTATTTCAACATCAATATGCTATATCGAAAAAGAAAAAAAAAGAAAGTCTGCGCTCTGCAGGTTTCTCCTATTCAGAATAACTATTATACCAGGCTTTCAGTCTATTTTACCCTTATCTTTCTTTATTATTTGTGTTCGCTATTTCTCTAGTCTTTCTGCCATAAGCACAATTATCCAAATTTGCACAAATCTTAGGAACCATCTCTTCAGAACCCCCAGCTGCCAACCAACTTTTTTCAATTTCTTTATCAATACCCAATTCACAAGCGATTTTCCTAATGGTCAAATCTGATGAATCTGCTATTTTTGTAAAGTTTTACACCTTAATTCCACAATTAGTTGTTCTAATACCTAAGCCACCATCGTTCTTTTTCGCATAAATGAAGTTAGTACATGTCGAAGCTGCGATGCATATCATATCATCCGGTCTCCGTAATGTCATTTTTGCAGTTCCAGCTTGTTCATTCCAATATATTAGCCTAGGTATCATGTATGTTTGCAAGATCTCAATTTTTAATGTTGATTTTAGTGCAGCCTCATTAATTTTGTTAATACAAATTTCAACATTGTCAGCCATATCTATTTTACTCACACCCACCCAAGGTTCCCTTCTAACCCTCAAATATTTAATCCCTTCCCCAGGTTGAATTATCAATATTCTATTACCCCCAATTTCCCATGCCTCAACATTATTCACTATATACCATTCTTTAGTTAGTTT
This sequence comes from Sceloporus undulatus, assembly GCF_019175285.1. NCBI lineage: Eukaryota > Metazoa > Chordata > Lepidosauria > Squamata > Phrynosomatidae > Sceloporus > Sceloporus undulatus. Next base: position 197,521,199 of record NC_056525.1, on the reverse strand, counting down.
AATAAAGAACCCATGAGTTTTAGTTATTTGTATTTTCAACCCCGACAGATTACAAAACTTTTCGAGAATTTCCAAGTTCCTTTCCATACCTTTATAGTTCTCACTTAATACTGCTACATCATCTGCAAAGGCTAGAGTACCAATTGACCAGTTTTTTGTTTTGTTTTATTTCTCTATCCATTTTTTCAATTTTTGTTATAAGAGGATCCATAACCAAATTAAATAATAGGGGCGAAGGAGGATCCCCTTGCTTTACACCTTTACAAAATCTAATTTTTGAGGTAGTCCCTTCCTTAAGCTTAATCGTTGTCGTGGCATTGACATAGGCACTCATTAAATTAATTATGTGTTGGTCCATTCCTCTCTGTTTTAATACATATACTATGTGATCATGTGAAATTATATCAAAAGCTTTGGCAATATCCACTAACATTACTCCCAATTCTCTTTTCTCTTTCTTTGCCCAACTAATAATATTTTTAATAAACACAAATTTTCAGAACAACCTGCTATATTTATGAAATCCCTTTCTCTTTCATTTATCGGGCATGCCTTTCTTATTCTGGCTGTCAAAATTCTTGAAAACGATCTAAGGACACTAGAACTAATTGTTAAAGGTCTCCAATTATTTATGTTTTTCCTTTCTTCCATACCTGAGGTTTTAGGGATGAGGACCAACCTACTTTCTTTAATTATATCTGGGATTTTTCCTGTTATCAGCTGCAAATTAAATAGTTCTACTAATATTTCCTTGTTCCCTTCCATCTTTAGGTCTTCAGTTGTAATATTATCTGGGCCAGCTTCTGATTTCTTATTGATGTTATCCACATTCTCTTCTACTTCTTCTATTGATATCAGAGTATCAAAAATTTTATTATTAGCTCCCCCCCCCGTAGAACTAGTATCTCCCAAACGTTTGAAATCAAATACTGTTTCCCATTTCTCCTTATAATTCCTATATATTTCCTCATCTAAAACATATGTTGCTAATGTGGCTCTATCATTATGATAAATTTGTTGGGTCCTCTTGTATGTCAATATTTTAATCGCTCTCTTCCTCATCCAATTCCATTTAGTTTTAGTTTCTGACCTTTACTTTTATTCCTTCTACAATTCTTTTTCTTTATCACTCTCTTCCTCTTTATCATTTCCAATATCTCTTTGGTTACTTATTCTGTTTTTCCACTATCCTTTTCCTTATTCTCTAACCAGCTTTATATGGCTTTCTTAATACCTTTGATCTTAATTTCACTTTATTCAATCCATTTATTAACATTCGCCCTGTATTTCTCCTCTAATCCGACAATATCCCTCACCACCACCCCAACACCTTTTTTGGTAATGGGGGGTAATGGGGACCCCGTCAGGCCAGAGGGGAATTCCCTTTCCTCTTTTACTTTATCCTGTCTTTTATTTTCTATATTATCCTTCCGTATTCTTAATAACCTTCTTTTCTCTGCTATTTATCTAGCTGTTTTAGTTTTTAGCTCTTTCTCTATCAATTTATTCACTTTGGCCTGCCCTTCATATTTAAGTGATAACAATTTAAGTTGTTCATTTTCATCCATGGACCAACAGCTTGTATGTTTACCTCTCTTGGGCGGGATACACACCGCCATTTAGTACGTATACAATACGTACTAGGGTTAGGAAGGGGCGGTGCTTCCGCACCCCCCTAACCCTAGTACGTATTGTATACGTACAAGATGGCGGCGCTCCTTCTACATGGGCGCCGCCATCTTTACGTACTGGACGCACAGCGTCCAGACGTGTCGCGGCGCCTATGACGTCGCGAGTCCGCGCCAGGCGCCTCGCGACGTCATTGAGGTGCTGCAAAAAGAAGCTCTGAAATGGAGCTTCTTTTTTGCTCCGCGCGGGAGCCGCGCGGTTTGGCTGCTGCGGCTCCCGCGCGGAGCAAATGGCGGTGGCGGCGGACCGCCGCAAAGCGGCGGTTTGTACCCCGCCCAGGTTTCCTTTTTTAGATTTTCCAATCTCTCTTCTTCCTCTTTAATTCTCTCTAAATTTCTAGTCACTGGGTGCCTATATCTCTTATGTTGGGAAATCCCACTTTGAGTCTTAAATTTATCCCCACATTGGTCACATTCAAACAATCCTTCCGCACTGGTCACTATACTCCTGCCCTTGCAGTGTGATATATGCACTAATGTCAAATGCACTCTTTCATCCTTCCTTTCGCATCCTTTACATACATACACTTTCTTACCCCCATGCACTCCTTTTATGTGCTTATCTAATGCTGTTGATTTACCAATAATATAATTACAAAAGGAACACGCAGGGCCAACATCTGGTAACCATACCATTCATACCCCCCTCAGATTTTCTCTACTCTCCAGCCCTTCTAAGAGACCATTACTTATTTCACTTCTTTCATGTTCTTTCCTTCCCTCACCAATATTCTCTAGTTCACTTAGATCTACACTACATATCTCTCGGCCACTTTGATGTTCAATTGCCATTTGTTTTGCCATCAATTCTGTATTGTCTCCAGTTTGTTTTGTCCTCAATTCAGCATCATCGTGCCTTTGTTGTACCATCATTTCATGGTTGTCATTGTCATCTGCCATCAAGTCCAAGATCTTATCATCATTGTGCCTTTTTTGAGTTGTTACCGTCAACTCCAAGTTGTCATCATCGTCATGTCTTTTTTGGATTGCTACCGTCAATTCTGAGATGTCATTGTCATCATGTCTTTTTTGGGTGTCTCTCATCACAGGCCTATCCTCCTCCGGCTTCTAGCCTGGAGAATTCAAACCCAGTTTTATGCTTGTCTCTTTCTCAATGGTCATTGCCCTGGTGGACTTCCCGTTGTTTTCCATTTGACATGCCACCAATCTCTTCATATTATTTAGTCTCATTAAGACTTTTGTCATATCCATATCTGTTCTTTGGAATTCCAAAGAGCCAGATAAGCCAGTATTACTTCACACAAGAAAATACAGGCACTCAAGATGGCACAACATTGTACACATCATGTCTGTCATGATTAAAATGGGGTGGTGCGACCACGCTCTTAGCCGAGCAGTAGCTCATTTTCCGGCGGGGCCACATGAAGGTGGTGGGTCTCATTTAAAGGCACCACCCAGTAATTAAGAGAGTCATAGTTACTCCCGCCTTTTGCATTTTGCATTACTACTTTTGCATTTTGAATTCAGTTTCTAGCAACTGAAGTAAGCTGAAAGCAATGGGGAAAGGGGGGAGGAGGAGAGATAAACTGTTACATTTTAAAAGCAGCTGAAAAAGTGAGATGACAGAAGATAAATTGGGACTGCCCCTGCCAAATTGAGAGAGTTGGGGGATATGTATACATTACTATGGGGTCCATACATACTCTGAAGAAGTGAAAAAAAAATAATCTGGAAGTGTACTGGAACCTGTTTCTAGTGTAGATTTCACTCCTTCATTTTCAGTGCTAGTGCAGCCAGTAGAAATATCCCTACAGCCAAAAAGTAGTTCCTGGATCTTTTGAAGTTTCCCATCCCTGCCATATGGCATAGTTTGACAGTATTTTGCCAAGATTCTGGCTGTGTCATCCAGTGGCCATTTGGCCAATTAGGTGAATCAGATCACTAGCTTTTATTTATTTAGATTTTTTAAAGAGACAAGTCTCTGTAGCTCTAAAAGAGCCAAAATGTGCAGTTACTATTCTGCCCAATTCTTTTATGACAAACCATCCTCTTCCAAATAATATTGTAGCCTAAGAAGGAAGTTGCAGTTAGGATTGATATGTTAGGGAAACAATCATAGCTACACTATATATATATATATATATATATATATATATATATATATATATACTGATATCATAACAGTTTACTCATCCAGAGATGGGATTTCTCTCTGGGCTGTAATTAGAGTTGTCCAGAGAAAGCAACTGAAAAGTCCATAATTTGGAGTAGTTTGACTTACCTCCAAATAATAACAAAAACCAAGAGTTTGTGCTCTTTCTAACTGAAGTCTTATTTAATGTGGGGAATGATTTTTTTTCTTGCTTAAGACATCTAAAGTATTTGAAGATAACACGGTGAATACCAACTCATTCTCTTCATGTGTCTGTCTGTGTGGATGTATAAGGCTGCAAAATAACAGCAGCAGCAGCAACAACAGCAGCATTCTACCTAGCCTCAAGCAGGCACACATGATACTTATCTTCACTCCATCTTGAAAAGAACCATGTGATGTAGGTAGTGGAAATGTAAATCATCACTTGACTTTTCCTCCTGCAGTAAATGAAAGAACTTCAAAAAAATATACAGTATATCCTTGTCAATAGCTGCTGCATGGAGAGGGTCTTTTGGTGCTGCTGGTGGTCTTGGAGAAAATTTGTACATGTCCATGGATGATTTTTGCAGTTTTACAGAAATGTTGCCTTGTTGCATGAACTAATAAACTCAGTTCCGCTGGTTGAATTGTTTGTGTCTTTTATCTGATAAATTTGTCCTAGTGTGCTTAGCTTCACAAAGAAAATTATTCTCTTTTTTGCTTGTGTGTTTGTTTGTTTGTTTGTTTGTTTGTTTGTTTGTTGAAATGGAAAACCACAACACACACATATATAAACCCACTTGGGATCCTAGTCTTGGGATGGAGAACAGATTCTTCAAGATTGTTATCCAATACTTGCAGCTCAGTCCTGTCATGTCAAAGTGACCAAATTCATTTAAAATCTTGGGGAAAGCACACCCCTTCAATATCCCAAGTAGTTTGGTCTGACTGGAAAAGAGAGTGACTGGTTCAAGGTCACCCAGTGAGTTGCATGGTTCAGTGCAAACTTGAATCTGCATCTCCAACATTTTAATCACTGTACCAGGATGATTCTGAAACAGATTTCTGACAGGCAAACAATATTTTGTTACTGTTAATTGCCTTCAAGTCAGCTTCAACTCATGGTGACCTTAGGAATGAGAAAACTCAGAGATCCCCAGTCATCCACTGTCTTGATCATATCCTGCAAATTCAGCTCAGTGGTACCCTTGGTTAAATCAATCCGCCTCCCTCTTTGTGGTCTCCCTCTGTTCTTACTGACTTCAACTTGCCTGAGCATTTTCATATTTTCTAATTAGTCATGCCATCTGATGATATGACCAAGGTATGAAGCCTCAATTTGGTCATTTTGGCTTTACTGTTAAAACTGAAGGTTGTAGGTGGTGCTCTGGGTGGTTTGGATGTCTAGCAAGGATTTGGAGAGTCAGTATAGATTAATGCTCTTTCTCCATCTCCCTTCTAGCACCAGTTCATCACATAGCTGTGCACAGCTGTCTTGTGCATTTGATTTAGAGAGGGGGGATTTTCATTTTAAAAGTTTTTTAAAAATTAAAAACTATTTTATGCCCAACAAGAGGAGAAATTTGCAGGGATGGCAAACAATTTGCATAATATTAGATTTTCTGGATATAGAAACTAGAAAATGGAAAGCCTACAAACAGGAGACACCAGAAGATACTAAACACGTGGAGAGTGTAGAATTGGAGACCTCATCTGTGAACTCCATAAACTCTTCTCAAAAAGCCCACACAAACTCTGTGAAGAACAAAGGCCTGGCTGGAAAGGGTGGATCTTGTTCCCAAAAAATTATTCCCTCTTTCCTTCAGATGCATTTTGTTATCCCCGGTTTTCTTCCAAAGCTTGGAAAACTAAAGTCATTGCACAACATATTTAGAATATAGGTTCTATAGCCACACCCCTGGATTCCCTGGAATATTATTATTATTATTGTTGTTGTTGTTGTTGTTGTTGTTGTTGTTATTATTATTATTATTAAAGTTTATTTATATAGCACTGTAAGTTTTACATGTCGCTTTACAAAGTCATACCAAAATACAGATAAAAACCTAGGGCATACAATCTAAAATAAAAACAGCAAAATATAATCTAACAATGTATCATTAAAATAACTCTAAAAGAACGGACCATAAAACAATACACACTAATACACATTATCTAAATATCAGAAATCAGGTTGTAAACAGGAAAGCCTCCCTAAACAAAATATCTTTAGCTTAGACTTAAAATTGGCTAAAGAGGTAATATAACATTCTGCAAGCCTTTTAGTGATGTTTTGCTCTCATGTTCACCATACACTTAGCATCATGTTCTTATATGTTCATGCACCAATAGAAAAGAGATACCACTGAAAGTGGTAAAACATGTCAAGTTTACAGTGCACCAGCAACTGGTATGCATACGTTTTAAAAAAAGCAGAGAAGGGAGAGAGTCACTTCTTCTGATGGGCTATCTCTGGCCAACTTTTGTATACTTGAAAATTGCATTGCACTGATATTTCCATTAAAATGCAAAGAAAAAGAGAGAAAGAAGAGGTTTGTGGTACCTTTTCTTTGTAAAATCATTGCACAACAAACCTTACTAATATATAAACAAGGCTGGAGCTTCGGTGTTTGTCCACAGCTCAGCTACAGATGAACACAGTGTAGTTGTGTGATGACAGGAACAGCTGACTCATTAGTAGAGAGCAGTGAAAGGTAATTAACCCTGGGAAAAGTACAGCTGCCATGCGAGCTGTTCCTTTCTGTAGGATCTGATTAGAAATTAGTGTTAAACCACTGATTCTTTTTAAAAATGTCATTGATAATTCACTTTCACTTTTACGTGTGGCCCCCGAGAAGGGCCTAGAATGGTACTTAGGTTGCTGTTGTTTGTGTTGTTGTTGTTGTTTTAAAGCGGTCCTTAATATATTTTTTTTAAAAGCTGCTTGACAGAACATCACACACCTGTTTGGCTTCTGATGGAGTTTTCTAATTATGATTACTGAATGTTTTGAGGACACCCTTAAAAAGCTGTGGACAATGTGGAGAGCGTTTGACATAAGTTAAAGAAATATTAAGTCAAGGGATTGTTCTTTGAAAAGAAGAAAATGGGGTGCTTTCAAAATGTGTCTTTTTGACTTTCTTAGCATCTGCTAGATCATTTCTGATGCTTGACACACACTTTGATGAGGTCAGGAATTGCTTAGAATAGTGATATTGCATCATTCATAGACAAACAAGCAATGTAAGACTAGGTGAAAGCAGTATGTATACAAAGTCATTTTAATACAGTCTCTTAGCTCATACTAAAGTAAGTTTATGTTTTAACAACCTACAGAATAGTATCTCTGAATTCTCATGTATAGTGGTTGAAAACGTCAGCCATAATTTCTGAACAATTTTGCTTTTGGTCAGTAATATCTGAAGAGATAAAATCTGTAAACTTCATTGCACTTGCTCAACAATAATGGAACATATTTAAGACAATCATGCCAATAAAAGAGAGCCATTTTTCATAACTGGCTTTCCAACCCTTTGTCCACCATTGCACCATGTAAGAGACAAGTGGCCCATTTCCTTCATTTGATCAACAACATCATCAATTGAAAATGGCACTTTATATGGTAACTATGGCCAGAGTTCTGTGGATGATGACCTATGATGGAGTAAATATTGTTACACCAACAGATGTATTTTCTAGCAGGTTGTGTAAGGGTGGTATCTTAATCCACATTGTTGAAGCAGTGTTACTCAAGCATAACCGTTGTGCTTTGTAGGAGATTGTCTAATTCCATCTTTACTCTACTGGTGTAAATTTATGATACTCAACTGTTGGACACATCATGGACCAATTGAGAGCTCAGGATCCATGTCATCAAAGGAAATACATTAAATCTCAATTAAAACTTGGGTATGTTGAGCTCCAAGTTCACTTTGAGATGTCAATGTGTCAATAGTGTTTAAGTGTCTGGTCGTAATACTTATGCATATAGAACCTCAGGGCTTAAGGAAACTCTTCTAAAATAAGTGGTTTATCTTTTGCAATTATAAATGTGAAATCCATGAATAACTTTTGAGTAGTTGTGGTCATCAAAAATTGTCCTTAAGGCCAATCCAATCAGCACTGGGAAGAATTGTCTTTAACTGTTAGGGCGGTAACAAACCTTTGAGAGGCAGCAGACTGTATTTCACATGGCACTGTTGAATTTAATGAACATATGCGATTTGCATGCTCAGAGGTGGCACACTTCTTTCTTTTGTGAGATTCACCCCCCTCCTGTGCCTCCCCATTCCTTGGGGTATGTCTGTCATGTCTATTGAAGGAAGAACCCTTTGTTCACAAAGAAGAGACGGATTGTGTCTGGAGGCTGAAAGGAAGAGTTCTTAATTCTGTTGATGATTCTAAAGTATTTCTAGCATACTTCAGAGTTCTTATATTTTGTTTCAAGATATTTATCTGGTAATATAAAAATTTAGAGGAGTGCAAAGAAAGAACTGAAAAAATGTTTTAAAAAAATTCTAGGAAGTAGACCAAGTATTCAAAAGCTTATGCTACCAGCTTCTTTTTCTCACTTAGACTCACAGGTGCTACAAGATCCCTTTGCATTCTCATTTAAACTATGATAAACCAGATTTCAAATACTACCACGTACATAAAATTCAAAATCTTCAAGGATTTCACCATCTTCCATTCTGTCCTACCTCACAAATTTCTTGTTGGGACTACTTAGAAAATACCCTTAAAACTTTTGCACGATGTGTACTGATATTGAAGTATTATGACTTGGGACTTCAATCAATCGTTTCACACTTTCTTTTCAAAGGGATGCATCCTCCTGTTCTATAGAAGAGGAAAGAAGAGTTTATCACACAGACACACACACACACACACACACACAACCAATGGAGAGAAGAGGGCCCTAGAAGGACTGTACTGTACTATCCTGTTTTGTCAAATGCAATACAGTTACCACAATGGGGCAAAGAAGAGGAATTCTTTATAGGAATCAAAGAAATAGTTGTGTATTTATTGGTGTTCAGTCTTTTTCCCACACTAGGATTCAATGTGGCTTACAGAAATTAAAAGAGACACAGATAAAAGTCAACAGCATGAACACATATAAAAGTTGAAATTTAATTAAATTACCAATAGCAATTTAAAACTATACCCATTTTTTTAAAAAAAATATAAAGACAATATATCACATTATTAAAAATTCTCCAACTAAATCAAAACATAAAAGTCTTTTTGTGCTGCCATAAGGACAACAAGGAAGAGGCCAAACTAGCCCCTATGGGAAGGAGGTCCAGAGCCTTGAAGCAGCCATCAAGAAGGCATAGCTGTGTGGGTGGTGGGATGAAGAACTTCCACTTAGGCTCTCAGAGTCCTCCCATGAAGAAAACATGTACAGGTTCAAATAAGAAATAGAATCCTTCAGAAAACTTGCATTTAACCTGTAGTAGAACTTTATCTGTCATAACTAGGGCCTGTTACAGACTGCCAAAATAAAGCTGCTTCGGGTCTCTTTGGAGGTATGCTATTTAAATGATGCATGCATCCTAAGAATCTGGAAGCTGCACCAAAGCTGCACTCCAGTGCTTAGGAATGGAGTGTGGCTTTGGCGTGACCTCCGGACTCTTAGGACCCATGCATCATTTAAATAGCATACTTCCAAAGAGACCCAAAGTAGCTTTATTTTGGCAGTCTGTAACAGGCCTAGGACTATGAATTGTGCCCAAAAAGAGTTTAGTGGAGCTACTGCAAAAAAGGAAATGTATATTAGAAACATATGTTAGGTATGCAAATGCAGAATATTCCCTCTTTCCAATAGAGTGTATCCTCTTCTTCTCCCAATGTGGTGGTAGTGTTGCAGTTTACAAGCACACAATACAGTCATTTTAAGCCTTTTTTCCTTTTTCACTGATGGCTTCAGCTGAAAGCAACACTACATGAGATGTCAATGCTCCTCTTAGCCCTCATGTGGCAACTTTACTACAGCATGGCAAATACTTTGGGGAGGGTAAAATCCTATTCATCCTTGTTCACGCTGTGGTGATGGACCTATTGTCAGAAAGGTTGCATTACCATCCTTACTCTTCTTCTAGCAATGACTACATGTGAAAGGGATCTGGGAGTCCAAGTAGACCACAAATTGAACACGAGTCAACAGTGCGATGTGGCAGCCAACAAGGCCAATGCGATTTTAGGCTGCATCAATAAAAGTATAGTGTCTAGATCAAGGGAAGGAATAGTGCCACTGTATTCTGCTTTCGTCAGACCCCTCCTGGAATACTGTGTCCAGCTCTGGGCACCACAATTCAAAAAGGATGTTGAGAAACTGGAGCGTGTCTAAAGGAGGGCAACCAAAATGGTGAAGGGTCTGGATACCATGTCCTATGAGGAATGACTTAGGGAGCTGGGGATGTTTAGCCTGGAGAAGAGAAGATAAAGGGGTGATATGATATCCCTGTTTAAATACTTGAAGGGATGCCATATTGAGGAGGGGGTTGGCTTGTTTTCTGCTGCTCCAGAGCAGTGGATGCAAGCTACAGGAGAAGAGATTCCACCTCAACATTAGGATGAACTTCCTGACAGTAAGGGCTTTTCGACAGTGGAACAAACTCCCTCGGAGTGTATGGAGTCTCCTTCCTTAGAGGTCTTTAAGCAGAGGCTGGAATAACCATCTGCTGGGGATGTTTTGATTTAGATTTCCTGGCAGGCAGGGGGTTAGACTGGATGGCCCTTTTGGTCTCTTCAAACTCTATGATTCTGTGATTCTATACAATAAACAGGAACCAAGAAAGACCAATACCATCCTTCATACATCCCACTCTGGCTGCATATGGCCAGAGTTTTCCCAGTTCACTGTGTCCAATGTAATTAGAGGCAGTGGCATCACTGGGGGTATGTGGGGGGGGGGTGCATACAGCACAAGGTGACACCCTATGGGGGGTATACCACTGCTCCTCAAACACCTACTGTTTGGCAGAAACAGGCTGTGGCATTCATCTGTTTATCTTTAAAATGCTTTAAGAGATGTGGGAGTGGGGAGCTCAGTGGGAGAAGAAAGGAGTGGCCCCAGAATTTTTTAAAACTAAAAATTCAAATTTCAAATTTTTTTCAAAAAATTGAAATTTTTTGAAATTTTAACATGTTTTTAACAAAATCACATTTTAACAAAATCTTCACTGTATATATGTAAATACATTTAGGTTGTGCATATGATATTGTAAGTTGAAGGTATAATTTTAATTTTGCTAGTTCTTTATGTCAGAACTATTATCATTACATACAGTGCTATATAGGAAGGCAAGCAAGCCTCAAGCAGGTTAAGCCCCCCCCCCCTTATCCAACATCCCACAAAGTGTGCCATTTAGAACTTTATCTCACAGGCCCTGGAATGGGCCTGTTGTGTTCTAAAAGGGAATGTGATGGGGATGGGAGGTGGCAAAGAACGCATCTTACCGCACAGGGAGAATGCTGCTGTGACTGCCGGACATTGCCATCACGTTCCAGATGTGTTCCCCAGTGGGCGATTTTCAGGAACGCTTCTCAAGCATTTCTGAAAATTTCCCCCTCTTGGATGCATCCAGAACACGATGGGAATGTTTGGCAGCAGCAGCAGCATTCTCCCTGTGCAGTAAGATATGTTCTTTGCTGCCTCTCATCCCCATCACGTTCCCTTTTAGAATGTGACAGGCCCATTCCAGGGCCTGTGCGATAAATTTCTTAGATTTAAAGGACTAGTCTCTCCAATGAGGTTGGGGAGAAGTATTTACAAGTAATATTAGTACAAAAAAAGCATTACTAAGGATTCTATATGGTGTGAAATGGGAGGAGGACAATGGAGGGTTGGTGACACCATGACTTAGTGCAGCAGGTGACAGCAACCCTAGTGATGCCACTGAGTAGAGGGCTCTTGAAAAGCCAGTTGGATCTCTAAGTGTTGTATGGTCTCAGCAATATAAGCCATAACTTTGATTTTAACATGTTCATACTCTTTTGATGTTCAGATATTTGTTGTATGTTTCATTTGTTGGTAGCTTCTTTGTGGATTCTCAAAAGCAACTTAGAAATTATTTAAATTTTATACTATAGTTGTATTGGACATAAATCCCCTATTGTGATCTTCTCTTAGGGATGGGTGATAAGTGAGACACTGAATTTGAAGTGGGCATTGCTCTTCATGTTGGCTGCAGTCCCTCCTTCTGTCTTTGAATGCTGTTTCATCTCTATTTATTGCTTGTTATGCATGCAGCATACCAAGCACTAATACTTGCACAACTTTTCTTCATTTCAGTTAGACTACCTTTAGGCATTTTTTTGTGCTTTATAACTTTCACAATGGTCACTCCCAAGTGTTCAGAGTCCCTGAATTCAATCTTGCCTAGAGACAGCTTATTTCTGTTTTCTGTCTGTTCTGTTTTCTTGCTTTCATTCACAAGTTCTTAATTCTCTAATATATCTACATCAATGTACTTTTTCTTTTTTTAAAAAGTGCAAAAATCCCATTAATTGACAACACACTTGAAATAAACATTTTGATTTAAAATATGGATTTGACATATTTGATGTATACTTTCCCATGTTTTTTGAACTTAGAAGTGTATTGTAAACTTCAGAGCACCTAACACCCCAAAGGATATCTATATTCTGACCAGTGTATTACTCTAAGAAGTATGAATTATATTGGTTTGCTTATAAGTGTGAGACTAACAAAAATGCTTGTGCATTCCCATTCTTTATTGGCTAAACGCAAGACATTCTGAAATAATTATGAGTACTGTTACATGACACTTTGCAAATGATTTAAATTGGTCATGACTTAAAAAGTGGTAGAAATTTTTACTGTAAAGGGCACTTGGATTACAAATCATCTATCATCTTTGAACTTTGTTATTTTAAAACAACTTGCTCTGAAATCATGATAGCATTGTGTTGGAGTTTTATTTAAAATGCAATATAACATTTTAACCCAGACCTTGAAGTTAAGTGGTTAGTTCAGTAAGGCATAGTTGCCATAGTTATCCCAGGACAACAGAGTAACTTTTCTTCCCTCCCCCCAATAATGTATCTTTAAATTAGGGAAAGAAGCAGCTAACGTGTAAAGGTTTATTATTTGAAATTTCATACTGATTGACTTTAAAAGGAAAACAAACACATGAGAGTTTTGTACCTTAACATCTTTATAGCCCACATGCATACATTCCAAAAACAAAACAAAACAAAACAAAAATCTGTAAAGCTTTTGCCAAATATGAGAAACCTTATTCCTCCTTTTTAAAAATGAAGATTCCACTTCTAACACATTGTTAATAAAGTTCTTTACTAAGGATGATTTGTTAAAAAGAAAACAGCATCCTAAGGACAGAAAAGCAGTACTAAGTATCCATTTACTCCAAGGCACAACTTTATTATTTATTACTCACACTCTCCCTTTAAGCTCTGATGTGAGGGAAATGGAATCTATTATAGTGAAGATATCTTCTGCCATCAGCATCATTGATTTTTTTGTTTTGTGTCTCTCCACACACACACACACTTTAGCACTGAGATGTGTTCTCTCCCCAAAGTGTTAATGGAGGTCACGATTTTTGCCTCCCTTTGCTGTGTGTAACCAGAAGAGTTCTTGCATAGTTGACTGCTGAGGAGCAAAAATGATGCACTTCCATGTATTTCACCTTCAGCTTGAAAGCAGCAATGATTAACAGGACTTTTACAAAGTTTCTGTGTAGTTACAAGGACAGCTTCAATCTTCTGTCATTTTTTTGCATTACCTATGATTATGCTTTTACCACCAAAATACATTTATTTTAAAGGTAACAATACAGACTCGGAGAATAGCTTATGTTTCATCTATATTTATCAGCACTCACTGTACATTTGTGTCTTCATTACCAGGAAATATTAAGGGACATTGTGCCATCTATTCCTGTTTACAGTTTATTATGCAGAGATAGGAAACACTTAGCATGTAAAATGAATGTAGAAATTATTCCTGGATAGAAACACGGACATTTCCCACTCGTTGGCTCTTTCTCCTCCATCACCGGATCAGAGTGTAATTGTCAGTAATCAGGCCTGCTTGCTGCTGATAAAACCACTCTGAATGCTAGCAGCCTCCTTTGTGTGATGACTCAATTATTCCAGAAGTGCCTCATCAAATCTGCCCCATCAGCTGGGCTAATAAATAAGGAGAAGAAACTGGCCCCCCAAAGCAAATTATAAATCCATTTGCATTAACCATTTCGCTGGTCCATGATCTAGGCAGAAATAAGCATGGCAGATTGTGTTAAGCTTATTTGAATATGTTTATAATGTTTACAGCAGGCACTCCCCCCCCCCTTTTTTTTTTACACAAGGTGTTGGAACTACCAGCTATGAATAGCATCTAAATGCAGTTATGTTAATTAACACAAGGCCTTGGGCATCTTTGGTGAGATATTTTGTTGTTTGAATCAGGTGAAAGTAAAACCTTTCTGCTAGGCGAAACATGATCCGGCACAAGGCTTTAGAAACTGCTGCAGTGTGTTTTATTTAATTTATTTTTTATAAAGCCAAGGTGGTTGTTTGTGACAGGTATTCTGAGGACAAGGGCAGAGGTTAAAAGGCTTTTATGTGCAGGAAAACTAACCTGCTCTCAGTCATTATGCATGGCAATAACTAAAACAAAGTTATGCCAGGTGCCTTGAAATACAACATGTTATTGCACACTAAATTCATCTTCAAAATCTACCATTGAAAAACTTCTCTACCTTTGATGTTTGGCCTGGTCCCCAAACCACAACCTGATCTGCTCTGCTTGATAGGGAATCTTTAGGGTGCTGTGTAAGCAAGTAGCAGAAACCTGGACCAACAGATAAAGTGATAGTTGTAAGCATAAAGAGAAAAGTGTTAATCATTGAGGCTAGTCTGGGCTGGGAATTGCCTGTGAGAGAGGGGGGAAATATTTTAAAGATAGATAGCCACTTTATGAGCAAAAGACTAAGTATGTGAAGGTGGTCTGTGTATCTGTTAAAACTTGGAAAAAGCTACTTTTTGGATTACACCTCCCAGAATCCCAAGCCACCATGGCCATTAGCCATGTTGTTATTCAGTTCTGGTAGCTGTAGTTCAAAAAGGTAACTTTGCCAAGCATCAATGCAAGCATAGGCCACCACCTTACATTGTGTTACAGCCATGTGGAATACATAAAGGTATCCAAGTCTCCTAGCTAGCCAGTTGGCTATCAAAACTGGCAGACCTTTGCATACTCTGAAATGCAATCTACCTTCACATGGGCAATATCTATATCCTCAGTTCAACATCCCAGATGCTGGGTAGTGGTCTACTTCTTAGGATTTCTCCTTTATCATTAATATCAATAGATTGGGAGACTCTGCTGATGTTCCAGAGGATGTTAATTAATGATGGGCATTCACTGGCAGACCTACAGTGTTTTCCAATATTAGTCAATATCATTGCTGAAACAAGTGTAGGTTGATCTGTATGTAATGTTCTGTCCACTTGTAGCTTCTGGAATAAAAATGGGTTCTTTATGTTTTTCCTTAATTACTGATCAGTGTGTTCCATAACAGAAAAGAACACATGCATAGGCCCTACAAGCATTGCATTTGTATATCTTGCTTTCCACTTGGTAGCCTAAAAGATAGTGGTGTAAAAATGTTTAATTTGAGTGAAAAGCAGCAATACAATTGGGAAGTGCTGGAAACAGGGTAATTTTCCAGCCTAACCTGAATGTACACAGGGAAGCATTTTTCATCAGGAATCAATGACTTTCATTGATTGCCAGATCACCTCTGGAAATATATCTGGGTTTGGTATAGTGTGGTTCAGTACATCTGTCTTGCACTAAACCCTCCTTCCATCTGTGAAGACCACAGAATCACCTCTTTATTGACAGTTGCTTTGTGGGGAAATTAAAAAAAAATCTAGCATGGTTTGTAGGATTTCCCCCGGCTGTGCAAGGGCTTCTCTACCATACCAACAGACTGTGACATCACTACCCACTTAACATGTCAGTGGCTTGAATGAAATGAAAGGAGGCTTAGGGTAGTTCAAGAGAAAGGACCACCCACAATCTTGTGAACTTTATGGATGCATCCTGAATTTACAGCATATTCAGTCATTTATTACATTTATTAAATTATTACATTTATGGAGAGAACACACTGCTGCCCTGGATTCTTTCCATCTCCACTTCTGTCATAAAGAACATAGAATTTACAGATTTTGCAACATGTCTATGATTCTTCAAGATATTATACATTCCCAGTTCCATGCAAGGAAATCAACTAGACTAGTGTCAGGACAGTATACTCTACATAGACAGTAGTAATGAATGCTGGGCGCTAAAGTACTACAACATTTGAAGAATTGCATGCTTTCCACGTCTACCCTAAAATGACCAAAATCCTCATTAGCATAAGGGTATTTGAAGTCAGAAGCCTATACTCTTGAAACTGATGGTCCCAATGCCCTAATCTCCTGATCCAAGAATGGAATGAATATGTAAAGAGATATTTTTGTTCATGCCTGAGACTACGTCTCTGCTAGGTTAGTCAGATGCTCCTGTTGCCACTATAATTGTATTGCTGGGCTCCACAATGTACAGATTGTAGATATAAGCAGTGGCATCATCAGGGTTGTGTGGGGGCTACAGATGGACCAAGTGATACCTCAGAGGAGGATGTACTCTGAGTATGGTGCTACATCCACTGAGGTTGGCACATCTGCTGGGCAAGAGAGAAGGGGTATCACATCACTTTCTTGTATGCTCAGAAGATGTGCGAGACCCCAAAATTGCCATGTGGAGGCTGAAGCACTGCCCTCCCCCAAGCAGTGGGCACTGCTTAGGGGAGTGGTATCTGTCATTTGGGCTCTGATGAGATGAGTCCCCAAAGCAGACATGCTGGATACCAAACAGACCTCCAGAGGCCAAAGCACTGTCATGAAGTGGCAAGTGCTGCTGGGATGGAGAGGTGGTGTCATTCATTTGGGGTCTAGTGCACCTGTGCCAAATCCTAAATGGTCCTCCAGAGGTCACAGCACCTCCCCCCAGCAGCTGGCACTGCTTTGAAGGGAGTGCCTTTGGTTTGTGGTCCAGCATGGCTTCTCCCTCTGAGCAGCTGTGCTGGATTCTAAACGGCTGTTGGGAGGTCACAGCACTGGGAGGTACCTTTTGTTTGGGGTTCAGCATGATTGGTCCCCTGATCAACTGTGCTGGAGCCCCCAGTGGCCCTCCAGTGGCTATAGCATCCCCCTCCACAAGCAGTGGTCTTGCCAGGCAGCAGGCAAGCAAGACATTTGGAGGGAGGGAGGGTGGTGAGGCAGTCCATCCACCTTGCTGCCTTCCCACTGCCACCCTGCAATGGGTGACACCAACCATAGGGACACCACTGGATACAAGTGGGGAAAGCATCCAAACGTGTTCATTATATTCCTTCATTGCAATAGTTGCTCAATGTCATGGTGGAATGCAATTCTGCATGTACAGTTTATATGTACTACTGTACTACTTACTAGATCCACCCTCATAACATAACCGTTGGTGAACATCATGCCTGGCACCAATTTAGTCAACCCAGTTGTCGTTGACATAAAACTTCGAATATAGTAAAGGGGCTTTTAATATGTATTGATGTGTAGATGGAGATGGGTCCATTCCCATTCACTATCATACAATAACCATTAGGGGGTCAACATGTATGTGTGAACTCCTCTCTTAATCAAGCTATACCCTAAGACTCAAAACATTTCCGAAGTGGCCACATACATACATTTGTTGTGTACCTTCAGTTTGTTTCTGACTTATGGCAATCCTCTCATGGGGTTTTCTTGGCAAGTTTATTTAGAAAGGATATGACAATGATATCATCTGAGGTTGAGAGAATATGACCTGCCCAAGGTCTCCCAGCAGATTTATATAGCGGAGCCAGAATTCAAACCCTGATCTCTAGAGTCATAATCCAATGCTCAAACCACAATGACACATTATCTCTCACATGCATGCATACTTGTTTACAGTCCTGGGAAAAGAGTGGGATGTAAATAAATAAATAAATAAATAAAATAATGCATGCATGCACGCATAACATACAACCATACATGTTTATCTACATGTAATTTCCTATGTGATGATCTACTGATGTAGATTCTTTCCTCAGGGGCAGGCAACAGTGGTGTTTATCACACTATACTCTTATAGTGCTACTATTCCACTTTAACTGCTCTAGCTGCCTCCTGTTGCATTCTGGGATTTGCAGTTTTAAGGAGGGGTATTTAGAATTCTCAGGCAGAGAACTTCTCTGCCTGAGAATTCTAAATACCCCTTAAAACTGAAAATCCCAGAATGCAACAGGAGGCAGCTAGAGCAGTTAAAGTGGAATAGTAGCACTATAAGAGTATAGTGTGATAAACACCAGTGTCATTCTAATTTTTTGTGCTGTACTTTGGCCAGATCACAAACACTCTGGGCAGCATTAGGACATTTGTTAAAGTGCTCTTTGAGATACATATAAACAGCTCAGGAGTGTTTTGCATGTTGAGCAGTGGATAGAAGCCCAGATCAATTTGACTTATGTAATTGTAGCCAATACATATGGCAGGATCACAAAGGTCACATTTGAAAAACTGTATTCTCCTTTATGAAACTATCTGTGTCTTAATATTTTCAGAGGAGACCCTTATTTTAGTCTTCTCACACTTGGAGAAATGATGGACACAGGAGAAGGCTTTCTCAGTGGCTAAATCCAAGTTGTGGAAGTCACTGCCACACTGTCAAGAGAAGATAGACTGGTGACTTCCACAACTTGGATTTAGCCACTGAGATGGTTGCAAGAGAAGGCTTTCTCAATCACTCTGGAAGACACTGACAAGTTGAGTCTTGTTGGTTCCTTCTCATAGTTGCATTCTTAATTATGTTTTAATCAGTTTAATGTTTGCATAATATTTGTTTATGCATTCAGCTTTCTTTATCCAAAGAATCAAGCATCCATGGCTTGAAATATATATACCATCACTATATATTAAAAAAAAAAGCATTTTGCCATTTATATATGGGTCATTGTATTTAATGTGACAACCACAGATTTTGATAGTCACAGGGGGTCCTGGAACCAAACCCCAGTAGATACGAAGAGCCTACTGTAGTGGATTTAATAAAGTTATCTTCGCAAGTGCTATATGTTGGTCAAAAAGTGAGATACAATTCTAATCAATCAATCAATAAAAGTAAAGTGCAGCTTCCTGTTGGCATAGCTATTCAGGTGAGATAGACAGTTTGTTTTATTTGGGGGGGAGTGTATATGTAATGCTCCCCAACTGGAGCTGGAGGAACACACAAGACATTAAAGATGGTAGGGAGACAGGAGATTATCAGATGGGGTAAGGAAGGACCATTCCCGTCCTTACCCCATCCTTATCGCGTCCGCTCTTATCTCATCCTTCTCCCGTCAGTGGCATCAGTCACTGTATTAACAGGAGTAACCATTAATACAAAGTGATGGGGCCATGCCACTTCAGTGACAGGAGGAGGATGGGGTAAGTGCAACATTGTTTGATAAGCTTATCAAATTGTGTGATAAGAATGACTGAAGGAAGAGATAAGGACAGATGTCTTCTGATAATCTTTGTGTGCTTCTGCCAAAAGGATGGGGTAAAGACGGGAATGTTACATCATTTACCCCATGTGATAATCTCCACAGATTTTGTCTGTCTACACAGGTTGCTACACACATGGACTATCTTCATGGCAGAGTGTTCAAACGTGTGTTTCCTAGTGATGGTACATCATATTATATGCAAAATGTTTGTTTCCACAGTTTCTATTGTGGGATATGTGGAAGCTTCCTCCCACCCCTGTAAACAAGAATGCAATTGCCACATGGTGGAAGTTGCAACTATATGTTGAGGGTTGAACAGAATGGATTAGGTTGTCAGAAAGGTTTCAGGCAGAAACAGCTTATTCCAAAGGCAAAGTAAAATGAAAGAGGATATACTCCTAAATTTGCACAGACCAGCAGCAAGATCATTATTTTAAGAACAATGGGCCCAAACAGACAGGCCAAAATAAAGCTGCTTCAGGTCACTTTGGAAGTGTGCTGTTTAAATGATGCCTGCATTCTATGAGGCCAGAAGCCACACTAAAGTTACGCTCCAATCTTAAGGACTGGAGCACATCTTTGGCGCAGCTTCTGACCTCTTAAGATGCCTGTGTTATTAAACAGCATACCTCCAAAGTGACCCAAAGCAGCTTTATATTGGCCTGTCTATTTGGGCTCAATATGTAAAACAAATAATTTTATGAGACACATTAAATATGGCAGAGAGACAGACTTACAAGACATAGCTAAGATCTTTCTTCCTTATCTTTTCTTATGTATGTATATATGTCACGTATGTATATTATGTATTAAAATTAATTAAAAATCAATTTTTTAAAAAAAAGACATAGGTAAGATCTATAATAGTAAGTGCCTAATATTACAATGGCAAAATAGTAAGCCATTGAATAATTTCTGAATCATGTACAGTACAACAATATAATCTGCATGAAATCCAAAATATGGTCCATATATAAAACAAATCTAAGGCGTGTTACAGACAGGCGCAAGAGGCGCTGTCATTGCACCGCGATTACTCACGAGCGGCGGCGCTTCCGGACGCGCCTTGCCCCTTGCACGTAATCGATACGTCAAAATGGCAGCGCCCTATACAGATGGGCGCCACCATCTTGACATAGCGGATACTCTGCGTCCGCATATCCCAACCCGGAAGAGACGTTGCGAGTGCGCGCTTTGGCACTTGCAACATCTCTTCCGGGTTGCCGGAAGGAGTGCGATTTCCACGCTCCTTTTTTGCAGCGCGGAGGAGTCATGCGGTTTGGCTGCTGCGGCTCCTCCGCACTGCAACCGGCAGCGGCCCAAGACCGCCCCCTTTTGGGCGGTCTGTAATGGGCCAATAATTCTAGATCAAATAGTGAGGTTCCTGTTTCATTGGTACACAATCATCATCAGGTATATAGTCATCACAAGGATCATACTAGTGCTAGCATATGTGAGAGGAAATTTGCATGCCATGCCAGCTGAAGGTCATTCTGTTGCCCTGATATGCTTCAAAAGTATATTTGCTCAGTTAATGGAGGAAAACTGGATGGTCTGTAAGGCTAATTCATTGTATTTGGGGGAAAGCTCCAAAGTTCAGTGATGGAGTGAATGTTATCCATGTAGAGGGAACTGCATTCAAACCCTGACATTACCTGAAACTGGAGACTTGTTGGGAAGCCAAGTAGGCAGTACTGAGGTAGATGAACCAATAGCCTCTTGTTAGAGGGATAAGAGAGCTTCCTACATTCTAATGCCTCAATTATGATCTTATAAGACTCAAGCAGACAAGGCATAAAAGTATGTTTAAATTAGATTACAAGACTAATATATTTTCAGAGCCATATGTTGGAAGTAATCATGGTACTATCTTCTTTTTTGCATTTTTTTCTATTTTAAGGGTTGTTGGGGGGTGTATTTGTGCATGTGTGTGTTTGTATTTTTAAGGCCATTAACTGGTGTTTAATCCACTGAAGAGCTAACTGTTGCTGGGTCTTGTAAATGACTGAGACATTCATTCAGACTAAAACTGAACCCCTAATGTTCAGCAGTGTAAAGGGGTTAGGAAATCCCAATTGTGCTTTGGTCTTTTCCAGAACAGATTCTGCAGCATCTCTACTTCAGTGAAAAATCTACTGCACTTTGCAGTCAGTCTGAAAAGTTACACCCGCCCCTGTGCACTTTCCTAAGTGGATCTCAGCTGTGCTGTCTTAACTCTTGGTCCCTAAGGAAGCCAGAGACAGCAGATGGGGTTAGGGCAGAGGGCTGACGCTTCTGACAGTAAACGGCCCCGGTTGTTGAGTGGAAGCTGTGAGCGTCAGGAAGCGCCTTCTCCCTTGAGAACCAACCACTGAAGAAAGTTGAAAACGAGCCTTTTGAGAAATGCTATTAAAAGTAGTAAAATTTACAATTGTGCAGATGATGTGCTGCTGGGCGGTTATTCGGATGCTAATGAGTTTGACATTAGGGAACTCTGAGGGTTTACAGCTACTCCCTTATGTGATTTAGCGCTTTATTGGCAATCTTTGAGAAAATAAGTGGAAAATGTATTGCTAATAAATATATAACCTGATGGAGCATTGGGGGAAAGAGTGAGGGGAAGGCTGCTAAATTTAAGGATATAGAAAAGACTCCTCTCAGGGATCTTTTGTTTTAAGATAATGTATTGCAAACAAAAGGACAGAGGCAGGTGCAAACTGGCTCTTCTATGAAACTAGATTAGTAAATTAAAATCTTATCAGGGTACGCAACCTATTTTTCTAATAGCATGTCTATTATAAGATTAACATCCTTTTAGTTTGTTGGCTCATTTCCCTCCTCTTGGCCATAATGTTATTTTCTCTCTTTCCTATAACTACTTGCTAAACTTTTCTTTGTTTGACATGTGTTTGACATTTGGAAGCCTAGGAAAAGTGAAAACCATGACAAAATGTGTGTGTGTACATGTGTAGGCACCATCAGCTAACTTAGACGTTAAAAGGCATATTTTCTCTTTTGAGTGCTAGTAACTACATTTATTAAAAAGAACATATTAAAGTTGATGAATTGTGTCAGAAGTAAGTATCTACCATTACAAATTTGCAGACTTTAATATGCCTTCTATTTCCTAAACAGAGCTGGGGTGTGTTACTAATATCCATCGGTTCCCCTGGCTCTATCCCCATTTTGAATTTTACTTCATTCCAGAAAACCTCTCCAACACAATCAGTAGTAAGTAAGATGCAGGCAATGAGTTCTACAGACTCACAGAATCATAGAATTGGAAGAGGCCACAAGGGCATCCAGTCCAACTCTCTGCCATGCAGGAATACACTTGAAAATGCAGTCCCAACAGACGGCCATCCAGCACTCTGTTTAAAAACTTCCAAAGTAGAAGACTCTACCACACTCAAAGGCAGCATATTCCACTGTCAAACAGCATTTACCATCAGGAGGGGTTACTTACTGTTTAGGTAGAATCCCCTTTCCTGTATCCTGAATCCATTCCTCTATGTACTAGTCCCTGGAGAAGCATAAAATAAACTTGATCCACCCTCAATATGACATTCTTTCTAATATTTAAACAAATATCAGACATAGAAAAATTATTGAAGAAGGTTAAGGCAAAAGCAGGTTTATAGCTGAACAACTAGAAAAAAAATATGACCACAAATGAGCTACATAATTTTAAAGTACATGGTGAAGAGATCAAAATAGTTTAAAATTTTTGCATACTTGAGCTCAGTCATCAATTAGAGTGGATACGGTAGTCAAGAAATCAGAAGAAGAGTAGGACTTGGAAGGGCAGCTATGGAGGAACTAGATAAGATCCTGAAATATAAAGATTGATAATTAAATACCAAAGTTAGGTTTCTCCATGCCAGTGTATTTTCCATTTCTGTGTATGATTGTGAAAGTTGGACAGTGAAGAAAATTGTCAGGAAAAAAAATCAACTCATTTGAGACAGAAGAGTTCTGAGAATACTGTGGACTGCTAAAAAGGCCAAGGGATGGATCCTAGAGCAGATCAGGCCCAAACTCTCCCTGCAAGCAGAAATGACTAAACTGAGGTTGTTGTATTTTGGTCATATCCTAAAAAGAAAGAATTCTCTAGAAAAGGCTATAATGCTTGGCAAAGTGGAAGGCAATAGGAAAAAAGGCATACCACATTCCAGATGGATAGACTCAATAAGAGAAGCCACATCCAGGAGTCTGCAGGAGCTGAGAAGGGTAGTTGAGGATAGGATGGTTGTTGTTATTATTATTATTATTATTATTATTATTATTATTATTATTAACCTTTATTTATAAAGGACTGTAAATTTACACAGCGCTGTACATACAATCTTTTTGATTGAGGACTGGAGGTCTGTTATACATAGGGTCACCCTGGACCAAAGTCGACTCGAAGGTAATTAGCAACAAAAGCATGTCACTTCTTAACCTTTTCTTCTCTAGGCTAAACATATCCATCTCCCCAAGCTGCTTCTCATGGCATAGTTTCCAGATCATGGTCTGTAATAGTCCTTTGGATCCTATTATTATATTCCTGACCTCTCCCAACCTCATACAGAAAGCTGAGTTGTGGGCTTATTTTATGCTGACTACAAATTCATTCATTGTTAAGCCTCCAAATATTTGTACTAAACTACCATGCCAAAAGGAGTGAAGACCAGTTATCTGCAATCCAGGAGATTTCATCTGCAATTTTGGGGACTGTAAAGTAGGTATGTGGATTACTTAGCCCTGAATATGTGGACCTAGCTTGCATAGGAAGGAATTTGACATAGCTCTTTGTGACTTATTAACCACTAGGAATAAAGCAAACTTCAACTGGCTGTGATAAAGGTAGGTCTGAGCTTTAGTAAAGGTAGCAAACCCTGTGTGAGCTACCACAAGAAACAGCATGGTGTAGTATTTTGAGTATTAGACTAGGGCTCTGGGAGACCAGGGCTTAAATCTCTGCTCAGTTAAGGAAGCACCTGGGTGATCTTGGACAAGTCTCTCTCTCTCTCTCTCTCTCTCTCTGCCTTAGAGTAAATCAATGGCATACAGTCCTCTTCTGAATAAATCTTGCCAAGAACACTATATAAAGGGATGATTATAATTCAGAATTTACTGGAAAGCACAAAACAAGAACAATGAGGATTCTATTTCTACTACTTTTGGGGGGGGGGTCTTTAAGACCACATTAGTAGGTTTGTCATCCTAACACCAGCCACAAAATTGTCTAGAGAAGGGGACTTGCCTTGCATTTTGTATTGCTAGGTTTCTATCCTTTCATCTTTTTCACAAGGAAACAGACAGTAATGTGAATGGCCCCAAAAGAGATGGAATCAAAGTGATTTCAAATTAGATTTCTCCTATTATCTAGGTATTTGCCTGAGATTTAGATGAATCTCCAATTCAGTTGGTCTGGATGGATCTGAGCGAGATCCAAAGTATAGATTCTTCCACAGTGGACCAAACACAAATCTGAGCATTCCTGGAGATTTATTAGCATTTTTAATTGAGAAAAAACAAAGACAGTATGTCTATAAAAATGATACATTTCTCATAGAGCTCAATGCACAAGGAGGGTGGGTTGTTTTTTTACCCCTTCCCTTAATGGAAAGTTCTAAAAACTGTTCAGATAATGGTGTTAAAGAGACTCCCCAGCCCAGTATTTTGAGGAAAAGATGATTAAGTAAAATACCAAAGGCCTGATTCTATGTTTTGGGTTTACGATATATACTCAACTATAAGTTGAGAAATTTATGCCCCAAAATTGACCTTAAAATTTTGGGTACTTATGTAAGGGTCAATACATCAGAAGTGCTTAGAACAGTCCAAAAGAAATCAAGCCAGATGTCCCAGTCTCCATTGAACACCAATTTCTTCCCCCTCCAGTCTGTTTTGCAAGCCTTTGCTTCCTATCAGAAAAACTCCCCATTTAAATCCACTTGCTTCTCTCTCTGGTCCCTTGCAAGACCTGGCTTCCCGTCAAAAAACCTCTCCATTTAAAACCCTCTCTCCAGTCCCTTTTGCAAGACCTTGCTTAATATGGAAAAAACTCTCCATTTAAATCCACTTGCTTCCTTTCTCAATTCGATGCTAAAACCTCTCCTCCAGCGCCTGGGAATCGGTTGGACAAGTTCCAGAGAAGGAGAAGGAGGGACCGAAGTGGTATTTCCCTCTTTCCATCCTTCCTTATAGCCCCTTAAATTTTGCCCTTGACTTATCCATGGGTCATATCAAAATCCAGGATTTTGACCCTGAAACCTTCCCTCGACTTGTACATGAGGTCGACTTGTACACGAGTATACATGCTATTTGTTTTGTTTTACTATCTCCTAAGAACACCAAATGTTTTGGTGGAGTCTATGGGATGCAAAAGAATTACAATAGTAGATTACCACACTACATTCTTAGAGTGCTGCTATTCCACTTTTACTGCTCTAGCTGCCTCCTGTTGCATTCTGGGATTTGTAGTTCAGTGAAGCCTAAGAGCTCTCTTGCAGAGAATTCTAAATGCCCCACCCAGAATGCAACAGGAGGCAGCCAGAGCAGTAAAAGTGAAAATAGCAGCACTATAAGAGTGTAGCATGGTAATTTACTGCATGTTTTCCTGGAAAACTTTTGTTGTTCAAGCACTTCTTTCCTTACCTTATATGTTCCATAGCCACAGACTAAAAAGAGTGGTGGCGGTGGTGTGGGGAATGAAGCCCAGGAAGAATATCTCCCAATGAAATTTTGTTTCAGCCTGCATATATCTAGTACAGCAGAAACTTAAAATGTCAGTTGGGCATTTAGAAATATAATTTAAGCATCCAAAGAAAAGGGACAGGTAAAATTACCAAGGGAATAAGAGCATAGCAAATGTAAGAGATATAGACATGAATGATTTTCAGTGTCACTCTCTACCATGGTAGACATCACTTCTCTAATATTACACCATACAGAATCCTTAGTAATGTTTTTGTACTAATGTTACTCATAAGCCATAATTTCCATATGTCACTGCACATAACAGCAATAGTTGTGAAATAAACAACTAAACAAAATTAAGAGTATATCTTCTAATTGCAGTATCATAAGCACAGCATAAATGTATTTAGATTGACATAGGCCCGTTACAGATGGGCATAAAAGTATGTGCTCAGAATGTACTAGGGTTAGGAAGAGCCGTCTCTTCCTCACAGCCCCCAACCCTAGTATGTTCAGAGCGCGTAAGAGATGGTGCCGCCCCTCCACATGGGGGCCGCCATCTTTACTTAGCAGATGCTCTGCGTCTGCACGTCACGCCCCAGATATGACACCGTGAGTGCGCAACTAGTGCCTCGCAGCGTCACATCCGGGGCCCAGGAAAGAGCGCGATTTTCGCACTCCTTTGCAGCGTCCGGGAACCAAGCT
Organism: Sceloporus undulatus; assembly: GCF_019175285.1. Taxonomy (NCBI): domain Eukaryota; kingdom Metazoa; phylum Chordata; class Lepidosauria; order Squamata; family Phrynosomatidae; genus Sceloporus; species Sceloporus undulatus. Next base: position 197,494,443 of record NC_056525.1, on the reverse strand, counting down.
GTTTGGCTGCTGCGGTTCCCAGACGCTGCAAACGGTGGCAGCAGCAGACCGCCGCTTTTCGGCAGTCTGTAACCCACCATAGTTTCGTGAAGTTAAAGTGAAAAATTGGTAGGATGTGATATTTTAAAAGAAAATTTTTAAGGAGTAAAACTTTAAACAAAAAACTCTGAGGCCTCTCCTTTTTTCACCCACTGACCCTCACCACACTCATTCCTTCTCTTCTGCCGAGTTCCAGGATTTTAAAGGGATGAAGGTGAATACCTCAGCCCATTTCTGCAAAAAGGCAGACATTTGAGGAGCAGTGATGTCATCCCCCCAAAATGTCACCTGATGCAATTCCTAACCCTTCCCTGCATCCTCCTAGTGATGCTCTGGTGCTTGACATTTGAGTACTGGCAGAAAATTTCATTTAGACAGCAGAATTCATATTTGAGTAGCCAATGCTCTCATTTTGTCCCCCCCCCCCAGCTATATTCCTGAACTATAGGTGGTAATTGTTGATTTTCTCTGTCCTGATTGGTGTGCAGAAACATTCATCTATTTTTCTTTCTGTGCTGTTGGGAGGTGTGGGAATTTTTTCCTCCCTGAGATGAAAGGAAATTGCACAGCTTTCTTTTAAAACTGTGCAGCTTTCATTGAAAAATGTTCAGCTTTTCCAATTGGCATGTTATGGGTATATTATTTTACAAATTTACAGGCTTGCAGTTCTCATTTCATAATTCTCATTTCATATATATATAAAACTCATTATGTAATTTCAACATTATATATCATAAAGTTCCAAAATTAATATTTTCTCATTTAACTTTCCCAGTTCTTCTGGAATTAAGACCTATCCTGGGTATTGTTTTTCCACAACTTTCCCTTCCTCCTTCTACTGCTGTAGCCCTCAGGTTACACAGAAATTGTCAGCTATCAAACCGGCTATGGGCTAAGGGAGAAGAAGAAGTTGCCTAAAAGTTTACAGCCCTCTCACCCCCATAGCTACACCCCTGAAGTTGGACCACTCTATTGAACTCTCTGAATAGGATGTCAAATGCACAGGGGGAAAAGTCTTAGTTTTCAGTTCAGCATAACTCCCTCAGCTCTGCCAAATGCATGGGGGGGGGGGGAGTCTTGTATTGCCATGAACTGTGTTATTACATTGAGGTTTCTGTTTGATTTGGTGATGACAACTATCTTACAGCCTTAATTTAAACATATATCATTAGTGGGATGGGCAGCCTGAACTACAACTGCCATGAGACCCAGATTGCATGGCCAATGGTTGAGGACAGTAAGAGTTGTAGGTCCAAACATTTGAAAGTCACTGGTTGACTACCCATCAACTAATACATGACAAGGAACAAATGGTATTTCCTGAAAAGCAATGAGAATTTGGAAGTGTTTCAGAAACATATTTTGGAATATGTTTTTAGAACTGGGTTCCAGCCTATGCTTTATTTCATTTATAAAAAGTTTTCATCCAAGTAGCTCAGGAAGGTGTACATTGTAAATTGTTTTCCTCCCACTTTTAATTTCAAAACAATCCTGTGAGGTAGGATACATAAAGAGGGCTTAATGAGGCCATGGCTGAACATGTATTTGAGTCTCTGTCAGCTAGCCCTCCTGCCCAGGTTTTCTCAACTTAGGCCCGATACAGACAGGCAGAAAGGAGTGCTGAGACGCCGCCCCTTTCTACCGCACATGGAGGCTGCAGCAACCAAATGCTGCAGCCTCTGGGAGCCCTAAAAAGAATCTGCTACCATTGGTGCCCTTGCGCACTCTGATGACATCCGTGCAGCACCGTGCCATTTGGATGCTGTGCTTCACATATGTCATCATGGCAGCCCCCGTATAGATGGAGGCATGCCATTATGGTTTGGTAGAACTCGGGAGCATGTGGCTGCTCTGTGCTCCCGAGCCCTAATTTTGGCCCCAGGATGGTGCTTGTTGCCTGTTTGTATAAGGCCTTTGTTCACCCATGTTTTAGAATATAACTCCCAGCATTTAATATGGTGGTGAGTGGTGATGGGAAGTGAAGTCCAAAACATCTGGAGGTTACCATATTGAGAAAAGTTGCTCTAGCCCTGTGGTGGCAAACCTATGGCACGTATGTCAGAAATGGCACACAAAGCCCCTGCCCTCCTGGTCCTTCAACTGTTTCCAGGAAAGACCCATCCCCAGCAAGCAGAAGTTGCACCCCTGGATGTCCCATCCTTGCAGAAGTCCCCAACATCAGGTGACAGCTAGTGCAGGAACACTTTGAGTTTGGGCATTCAGTCTTTAAAAGGTTTGCTATCACTGCTCCAGCCTATATCCCACAATAAATATATTATGTAAAGTCCTCTAATGTAATCCTACCTAAAACTATATACTGTTACTTAAAATGTGTGCAGTTCTCTTCCAGATAAATTCATGCAGGTATAAATTTAGTAGCAAGCATTTAGCTATCAATTTATGATAGAAAAATGTTATTTTCCATATCTTACATTTTTTGTAATCTGCCATACAGAGTCATATGATAGGTCCTTCTCCTCAGTATCATAAACAACATATTATATCTTTAGAAGAGCAGAATCACACCTTATTTGGATACAATCGTAATTCCTTTAAGGTAATAAAAGTTTACCCATTGACAAGCACAGGTTAGACTCATCATATCTAGTCTTACTAACTAAAAGGGAAGAAAAGAAGTTTAGTCCAGTTTCATCCTACTTCATCTATAGTTGCTCATTTACTTTGCATTCTTTCTTGCAGAGAATGAATTTTGGGATTATCTCTTAAGTCAGACAAGACATTTTGGTCCAAGAGACGGATTTGGTCATTTGGAATTTGCACATAATTGTGCTCCGAAGCAAGCAAAGGTGGGAGAATATATTCAGTGTTTAGTTTTGAGTGGAAAGTATGTGATGTTATTTGTCGCATTGCTGTTACATTTGAAAATCTCATTATGACCTCCAAACTTTACCTTCATTTGCAGTGTAACAGTATTTGATAGACCAGATTGATGCTTTCGGTGTTATGTCATTCCAAAATGGGAATGTGGCAATGGTATTTTCAAATGAACTTATAATTCTCACAGTTAAAAATATATTTTAGCACACATCAATTTTATTTACTATAGGATATATTTCTTTAATAGGATGTGCATTCACCATAGTTTATTCAACAAGGTTGCTAAGAATCACAACATTTTTTGTCTTTATATATTTCCATATCACAAAGCTAATCTCTTTTTCCCCATCCTTTTTTAAAAGGGAGTTAATGCCAAGTGCCATTTAGAAAACATAGTCTTTCATAGAATGAAACTTAAAAAGGGTTTTTTTGGGGTGTTTTTTTTTTTTTGGAAAAATTAACATTCTGCTTTTGCTTCTATTGACCTGTCTTTTAATGTGGTGTAATATTTCTACATATTTGTTCTGAAAATATAAAGCTGGCACCTGCCTCCTCATTTCATAAAGCTGCGACTTTACCCTCTGATGCCTTGGTAAAGCAGACTAATAGAAATCCTTGGCACACATTAGTTACCTAAGGGAATAATAGAACTATTTGCTGTAATCGTTTGGCAAAAGGACATAAACATATGGCTTTGGTTTATATTCAGAACTGCCAGTTGTGCAAAGTTGCATGGAAGAGGTATACAACAGCAGTGACAACTCTGAAATCAGAAGTGAGAATCAAAATAAATCATCCTCATTACAGAACCATCCAAGCTTGTCTTTGGTCTAACGTTTATTCCTCAGTTGTGCATTTTCAAATATTAGATTCCCTCTTTGGAAAAAAATACTCCTTCAAATATATATATAGCATTTGGCCATCTGTAATCATGGTGTCCAAGAATGGATTACACGGTATGTAGTCTCAAATTGAATCTGTTTTCAGATTTAGATTTAGTGTTTAAACTTATTTATTTTAGTTTGGGAGGATAGCAACACATCTACAGCAGTCAGATAAACATCATTCATTTTTCATTTTGAGAAAGAAATAGCTATAATGACAAAATGGAAAATGTGTCTGAAAAAACTTATCAAACCACAGAAAAGGATATTAAATATTGCTTTTGAATTCTATTCTTGCCATTTTTATTTTTAAAGAAAATAACCAATATCTGAATAACCCACTTGAGTTTAAAAGAAAGGGAAAATGCTTTAATTGATTTCTCAAATCCTTAAATGTGCACTGAGTTTTTCGGAAGCCATGTTTTATTTTGTTCAGTTACTTTCTTTGCATTGAAAATAAGAGTCTACAAGTAGTTCTCCCAACAACTACTATTTTCCTCTTCAATAGTTAGACATTATTAGGACATATGATACTATAGGAATGGTCCACCCCATCAAACCATTATGCCTTATGAATTGATTTAACATCAACTGGAATATCAATATAATAACATGTCCACTCAAAGGTTGGGGAATGGGGAGGAGGATTTGAAGTTTAATATTTATCTTGCTTTCACTAGTTCTAAAGCACTCTGGCTGATTGGCTTTAGCGTTTTCTGCTTGCAATCACTTCCTTTTGATTTGCATTTATTAAGGACAATGAGATTGACATCATGGTTGCAAATAAGGTGTATACAAGTTGTCAAAAATATCCATAATCCAGTAAATTCATAAAGTCTGTTTATGCTGCAGCCTGAATCCTACCAACACATTTTTTCTGCAATATCAGCATAATATCCTCTGAAAATTTATTCATTTACCAATATTTTATGAACATGTGCTGGACTGTAGCAGACATTTAGTACTTGGAGTCTATCTTTGGAGATGTTTCCTTCCCCAGTTAAGGGAACATTCTTCAGCACTACTCCCCAACTTAATGATTTTCTTCTTTTTGATGTCTCTAAATCACATATTGGCTGTAGTATCAAGTGATGACTTCACATGTAAATGAAAAACAAACAGGAAGGGCAGGACCTCAAAGCAGAAGGCACCCTTTACAATACACAGTTATAGAACTATGATTCAATTTTTATTATTTACTAGCTGCATCCCATGGCTTCCTGTGTTGCCATGGCAATTAATATGCAATCATGATACTATAAATGTGTAGTGTGAAAGGGCTCCAGGTCAGACATGTATTTATTTGCTTCAAATTTGTTATTGGTTGCAAAGCTTATGTATCATGTAGATTCTAATATTACAGTGTTTCAGTGGTTTTTATCTAAGCATATTAGTCAATTTACATGAATGAATGAATTATCATTCAGAGATACTCATGTGAGATGATGCCTTCCTTCTTAATGTTTCAAACCACCACCTTATCTCTCATTTGCATAGGTGAATAGGTTACCACATTAATAACAATGGATACAATATTTGCATCCTCTTAGGTCAACTCACACACAAGGCATTTTATTGGTGATAGGACACACATTTGACTGATGTCCAAGCTTGATGATATATTGAATGTATACTGAATGCATGAGAACATCTGCAGTCACAGAATGAATTGATTTGGACTGAGGATGCAGTCCAGGACAAGGGAGTCTATCCTTTTCTATATACCACATCCCCATTTCAGATTGTCTATCTGGAGTTGCACATTAACATACTCCATATATAATAGTATCTCCAAGTGGGATGGGGTTGGAGTCTGAAAGGGTGATGCAGAAGATTGACAAGTGCATCTGCCATGTACTGTGCCCCCAGTCAAAATAAGTGAAACGAAGATGCTTTTACAACATAACTATAGTGGCAGCTCGAATGGAAAACTCCAATATATTTGCATGCTTTACTTGTGTGCTTGTGCGGGGCCATATGTGCACTGTATGTGGTTGAAAATATGGACATACAGTCAGATCTTATGTCTTGGGGAATAACTGCTACATTATTAAACCCAATGGTATTGAGTCTGAATATATTCAGCTATGCCAGCTGGATGTAGTACAGAGGTTTAAGAACAAGACATATGGCTGGAATCCTGTTGGTGATGTACACAGATGTAATCTGGGTTTACTCTGGTGTATGCCATTTTATGGAATAAGAAAGAGATGTTCACTTTGTAACAACTGCCACCATGAGGAAGGTAGTATCCTGATGGGAAAGCACTCAATATAGTATGGGCACTAGAGTAGTAGCTGGCTGCAGTTTTTACACTGGGTGATGAGGAGAGATATCCCTTTCCAAGATCTCTGCCATACCAGTGCCTACATGATGGGAACTTTGGACATTTCTTCTAATTGCCCACCTGAAAATTTGCAGCCAACTACTGCTCTGGTTCAGAAGGACCAGAAGGTATTCAAGCAGAACTGCATTGTGCAACAGTTGTGCATTATGCTTCATCAGCTACCTGTAGAATGCTGGCCATATAAAGTCCATACAGATCAAGTTGAGGCTATATGAAGGATCATGTCTTCCCATATAAGCCTGTCCAAACTCTAAAATATTTTGGGAAGACACTTATCTCAGTCCAACTACCTTCACAAGCACATTTGATGACAGGACTTTCCATAGCTGTTCCATCTCTTAGGAATTCCCTTCCTAAGAAAGCTTGCCAGGGTTCCTCCTTGTTCGTTCATCATCAAGTGATGACATATTTATTCCGACATATTTATTCCAGGTGTTGGAAACTGATTGTTTTATATACAGTGGGCCCTTGGTATCCACTGGGGTTTTGATTCCAGGACCTCCTGTGGATACCAAAATCCATGGATGCTCAAGTCCCATTAAATACAATGGCAAAGTAAAATGGTGTGGCTTAAAGAAAATAACAAAATCAAGGTTTGCTTTTTGGAATATATATATATATATATATATATATATATATGAATATTTTCAACCCATGGATGCTTGAATCTGTGTATAAAGAATCTGTGGATACGAAAAGCCGACTGTAATGTTTTTCCTTTTTAGTGCTGTACTGTTTCTAATTTAAGTTTTAAAATGAATTTTATGTGGTTGTCATTCTATTTTATTTTAATCATAACATTTTCTATGTTTTTAGCTATATGTGGTTTTATTTGTGTCTCTCTTTAAGATACAGTGAGTCCCTTGCTTAGGAAAAGTGATTGAGTGATTGGCTATAGACCTACACTCACAAACACATAAATAATAATAAGCTAACAGACAGAAAGAAAGACACATAAATTTATTCATGCATGTGTGTGCGCGTGTGCCTAAATAATTTTTGCAGGTTTTGATGGTGAAGTAGAGGGTATAGTGCACACTTTATTGTACCAAATGTCTTTAACTGCATATGTTATTATTAGTTCCAAACATTACAAAGGCTCTTCCCACAAACTCAGGGCAAAGCATAGTATTTTCATTTTAAGATGTCATAAAATATTGCCTGTCATCAGTGAATAGAAAGCTCTTTGAAGGCCTTATTAAAATGAAAATCATTAGTCAAATGAACTCTAATGCTCTATTGTTTGAACACATACTCAGAGGAAGTCTTGATTAAATCATAATATATATTTTATGTGTGTTTGAGAAATATGCATCCCTGGAAGGGTACTTAAGATAACAATCTTTAGTTAGAAATTGGAATTATGTTGAAAATGCTACATAAAATTAAAATATAAGCATTAGTGTTAGTTTTCTCTCTCTCTTAAAGCTAACCAAAACAAAATACTATTTTCCTCCACAACTATATTTATCAAATTTTTGGTTTATTATATTTAATAATCTGAGAAGTTTCTTTTAATAATTAAAGTTTATATCATTAAACTAATAACAAAATATATGTGATATGGGATACAGACCGCCCAAAAAGGGCAGTTTCCCACCACCCTGGTTTGCTGCATGAGGGAGCCACAGTGCGCGCGGCTCTGTCACCAAACAAAAAGAACCCGCAAAAAGTGGGTTCTTCTTCTGGCTCCTTTGTGATGCCGCACTTGCGGCATCACAAAGGCACCGGGACGTGTGGATGCTAAGTGTCCATCACGTCAAAATGGCAGCCCCCTTGTGTACAGGGCGCTGCCATTTTGATGCCTCCATCACATGGTAGGGGTGAGGCCAATATGGTCAGTCTGTTCCTTTGATGCCAGGACAGGAGAAACAGTGCCAGGGCCACTGACAGTTTGTGGTTGGAGTCCTCGAGTATCTAAAAGATGCATGCAAGAGGGGTGTGTGTGTGTGAAGGAGAAACATCATTGGATGTCTCATGTGTCCAACAAGCACATGTGATCCATATGGTAGCACTATCTGTATTAGACCAGTTGAGCAGTGAAGCTTCTCAATAGTCCCACTGTAGCCATTTTGAGCCATATCTAATGCTCAGAACACTGCAGTAAAAACTGGACAAAAATTATTTTTAAAAAATCACACTACCTTGTAAGATTTATAGTTGGGGTTGCAAAGAAACTACACTTTCTTTTCAATAATTTCAATATGGCATTGAGTTCACCAAAGGAATCAAAGAAGTTGACTCCACTATGTTTAGCTTTAGTCTAAAAATAGGTAGCATTAAGAATTGAAGTCAACAGCCTCTACAGAATATTTATCCTTCACTGGTTACTGACTGAGAGTAGATGCTAGAAATAATACTCTATTGGGCTGATGGCTTATGATAATGCCTACTGCATATCGAAAATCCAGATCCTCTTAAAAATATATGAAATGATATGTTTAACATTAAAAAGAAAACCTTTTTCTGTGTGGGATAATGATGAAAAGTAGATGTGTCACCTAGACCCTACTACACCCACTTATTCTACAGAGACTTTCTTTTTAGGGAGGTTTTAAAATAATGTTAAACAATGATGTTAGGTCCCATCAAGGAACCTTATCTATCAAATGACAAGTGTGTAGCAGGGATGCAAAAGATCCACTTCATTACATGAAAACCACACAGCCGTATGGAACACACTCCATTTCCTGAAGAGGTGGGGGAATACCCTTTTTTTGGTTTTGTGTGAGTGAACTGCTTTATATGCAACAGACGCCCGCAGCCCATCATGATGTTTTTACAGTGCTATGTTCATCATACTAAATAGGCCTTGCCAGTTTAATCTTAATCTGTTTAAACATCTGTCATAAATTCAAATGATTTTCCTAAAGAAAGAAAATCAATAGAAAAAAAATCACCTATATTGATGTGGCTGGTGGTTTTTCACCCATTGTGTGGTATTTAAATATTCATGGGGAAAAAAAATAAAACCCAAGTAACTGCAGTTTAAAAAGCGACAGCCCCAGCCCCCCCCCTTTGTGGGGGTTCATAATTAAAAGACAAGTCCAGTGATTGGGGTAGTATTTATTATGAAATGATAACAATGGGGTATCAGTGGGGTGTTTTAAAAAATAGTTTTAGCACACAGAAGCTGCTGTTAATTTTGTCAGCAGAGTTGCAGGTGAAATAATGCACACTGGATAAATAGTCTGTATTGGTTTAACTGAACATAATATATAGTGTGTTCTGGAGTTGTTTGTCTCAATAGACTATAGTAATCAAAAGTAATGAACCTATTATGTGCAGGACCTTGGAGAGCATGGAATGGCAGTAAAAGTGTGGCACATAAAAGGTTTATTAAAGGAAATTAAAGTCCATCATTGCCACACCTGCTCCCCTATTATAAGTCTATGGCAGGTCAGTGCCTTCAATCACTACTCAGCATCAGAGAATACAGCCACATTTCCCATTACCATTGCAGTCACATTGCAACCAAACCAGTCTGAGGTTTGAATGGCAGCAAACAACAACAGGGAAGTTTTAGTTTCTTCTCGATCAAACACCATCTACTTAATTGGCTGTGTTGTGAACCATTTTCTACAGATCAAGCAGATAAAAATATGAGACCCTGTGTCTGACCATTCATTGTTGTTGTAGTTGTTGCTGTGTGCTTTCAAGTCATTTCTGACTTATGGTGATCCTAAGACAAACCTATTACAGGGTTCTCTGGGGCTGAGAGTATGTGACTCACACAAGATCACCCAGTGGTTTTCCATGGCCAAGTGGGAAATTGAACCATGTGTGTGTATGTGTGTGTGTGTGTATTCCAGTTTTTAATTACATATTATAAAACCAGAAGAAACAGGGTTTTCAAGTATTTGCTTAACATTTTAAAAAGTCTGTTCAACCATTTCACTGCTTGTTATTCCTATAAAGAGCTATTTAGGTCATATGTCACGTACCATATGTTCAGTGTCTCATGTAACCCTCTGTAATAATTAGCTGGGAAAAATGGAGAGGCTCACAAATGTTGTTTCATCTTTCCATTGGTTAATTTTTCTTCAGTCTTGGAAAGGGGAGTGTTTGTCTTCTTTGTGTGGTCCTACAATACAATTCAGAATACGGAAGCAGATCTTTCAGTACATGTCTGAAGAAAAGATGTACACTTTAAAAAGCAAGCAAACCACACTTTAGTGAGGAGAGGGTTAAGGAAACAAACTGAATGCTCCAAATCCATCCATTTGTAGTGTCTCGGAAGACCTTGTTTGTATTTCAGAGGTTCACTGCTCCTCTATCCAAGTAGAAAGAATGCAGAGAAGCTGTCATATAAGTATATGAGGCAACTTGAGAAACTGGGTACACATAGTGCAAATAATTGATTTAGATTTTTTTAGATCTAGATAAATTTGCTTTCAGCCAAGATAGTATTTGAATTTACATAATGATTTTTAGGTGGCAAGATGTTAACTGGCTGAAATTTGACCCTAGTTCACATATTACATTTACGTTATGCTCAGTATGTGACATATTCACACAATACACAATGTGGTGAGCCATACTACAAAATACAGGAAGGAGATACACTGAAGAAGCTGCTGTAGTCTGGGTCCTTGCATGGACTTTTTACTTCTAATCCAATGGAAAATATTTAAACAGTTGCAACGTTACATGTTCTCTTTCTCTTCATAACATGGCACAGACTTTCAAACCTTATCTTGCCACTCTTTACTCAATTCCTTGGGTTTATGCATCAGGAATGGAGAACCCCATTACCTTTGGATTTCACAGCACCATGGTCTTGACACCCCATTTTTGTTCCCTACATGCTATGGTCCAAAGCACACTGCAGAAATAATCCAGTTTGAGACAGCTTTAACTGCCCAGGCTCAATGCTAGAGATTTCTGGGAACTGTAGTTTTGTGAGACATTTAGCCTTCTCTGTCAGAGAGCTCTGGTGCCACAATAAACTACAATTCCCAAGATTCCCTAGCAATGAGCCAGGGCAGTTAAAGTGGTCCAAACTGGATTAATTCTGCAGTGTGTTTTTGACCTATGTCTTCTTGGTTTTCAATCCCATCCACATGCAGATAAAATCTGACCCTACATCCTTATCCCACAAATCTCCCTTTCCCATCTGACACAGAACCTCTCATTCTCTGTGTGACATTTCTATTGGACATTTGGTTCCCCAAGATGTACAAGATCAAATTTTCCTCTCTCCTCTCAAACCTTCTTGTCTAGTATACTTTCCATATTCAAAAATAATATAATCTCAAGTAATTGTGCACAAAATTTGTGTCCCCTCCCATTGTTCAATCATATTATTTTTCCTTTGACTATTGAGATCCACCCTCCAGCTATTTTCTGCCTTGAGAATATATCAGTCTTTTTTCTTTCTGTATTACTTTTGTGACACCCAGGTCTATTCACCTCTGGAAAAGATTTTTGTGACACCCCTGGTCCATCCAGAGCATGGCTATCATTGCTCAGAAACTCTTCCTTTGTCATCTTTGGTGGGTTACAGACGGGCAGGGGAGGATGTCTTGGAGGTGTATTCAGCTGAATGCGGAGCTTCCAGATGGCCCGCCCCGGGGGCGTGCTTCAGGTGTTGGAGCTTCCACACGGGGGGCAGTGAAGACGCCTCACCTGGGTCCGTTTCGGACCCGGAGTTTCCAAACCGCCGCCTCGGAGGACGCCGCAAAAAGAGAGGCAGCTTCCGTACGGGCGGCCCAAACCGCGGCTTTTTTTTTCTTTTGCCGGCTGGCGGATGCGAAGCTGCGCAGCTACAGCGCTAAGCAGCGGCAAAAGAAAGCCTGTCTGCGCATTTAAAGCGCCCAAGCCCCTTTAAAACAATGGTGGTCTC
>NC_056525.1:197408421-197482480 GCF_019175285.1 Sceloporus undulatus | reverse complement strand
CTGCCAGCTGGTGATCAGCTGGTGTTGGCATCCTTGTCCGCTTGCACGTTGCCAATGTCACCAGCATCATGGATGCCTCCTCTCCTTTGGTCCCCGCGCTCCTGCTGAATCTGCAATGCGCAGCCACAGCTGTCTCCGCTGCCACCGCTGTCCCCCTGCCATCTCCCCTCACCTCCTTTGTACATATGTCAATATTTACAGTTTTAGCGTTTTTTATTGTTAGGTGAAAATGGCAGAGGAATGTGTGTAGGGGTGCACTTTAAAGTCCAAACTTTCCAAGCAGTGCATGCGTACATGTTGCTCTAGGGTTAGGGTTAGGGTTAGGGTTACGAGGCTTAAAATGCGCCGCAGCTGTGCCTCAGCTTCCACAGCTGCATGGCAGCGGACGTTGCAATTAAAGCCTGACTGCAAACTGCGCATGTTCCAAGACCCCAACTCACTATGCGACGGAGCTTTTAAATGGGCAACTTAAAGTAGCGGCGTAGCAATTCTGGTGTACCGGTGCAGCAGCTCTCATGGCTTCTTCCACTTCTCGATATGTGTCAGCATTCAGGTAGGACTGCTCCAGTTTCTGCAGTTACTCCAGTTTCTGGGACCATATAGCTATAATGTCAGCCGTCTCAGTATGAGACCAAGATGTCCCCTTGCCTTTTTTCGGGGTGCTTGTGGATGGCTGAGCCATCCTGCCTGGTGGCAAAGGGGAGCCGCCACACAGCTGTGCCAGGAGCAGCCAAACTGTGCCCGTTCCCAGGTGAAAATGGCGCAGGAATGTGTGTAGGGGGTCACTTTAAATCCCAAACTTTCCCTTTTCACTTTCTACAACCAAAACATCCACCGGCAAAAGTTACAACTTCCCGCGGTTCTAGCAACGCATGCGCACAAGTGGCTCTAGGGTTAGGGTTACGAGGCTTAAAATGCGCTGCAGCTGTGCCTCAGCTTCCACAGCTCCATGGCAGCGGACGTTGCAATTAAAGTTTGACTGCAAACCACGCATGTCCCGGACCCCGACCCATTATGCGACGCAGCTGACACGGAGCTTTTAAACCGGCAACTTATATTTGCGGCGTAGCAATTCTGACGTATCGGTGCAGCAGCTTACAGACGGAGCTGCGCAGGTACGTATCAAATCAAAAAGAAGCGGAAAAAAGCAGCACCTTTTTAATGCTGCTTCTTCCCGCTTGGGGCGTGCGGGGGGCGTGTTCATGACGGCATTCAGGTAAAGCCCGTCTGAAGGCTCTACCTTCATGACGTCATGAGTACATCCCTTTTTGCCCGTCTGTAACCCGCCTTAGATATCTATCCTCTCTTAAAAGTAGCACATTCTTCTGTTTCCTTCAAAGTTCTACATGGTCCTGCTGCCCTGTCCCACATAATTACCTGTATAGCCAGATATATCCTTGTCAGAAATGCTGCTTTAGCTTTATTAGCCCTAGCCAACTCAATTTTTCCTGCTTTTGAAATGCTTATAACTCTTTCTGTCCTGACTCCTATGTACTGAATTCCCACCCAGACAACCAACACCATGCCTTCTCTTTCTCTGAATACAGATCTTCCATATGTCTTCCATACCCATCGCTTTACACAAACAAGCTTATAGAGAAAATTATCCAAATGTAAACAAAGAAAGAATATGTTCTTGATTACTGACCCCAAGTTAACCATATGTTGGAAGTTTTTAAAAAGGGGATTGTTAAATTTACAGAACTATTTTAGCCTTCTGTGTAACACTGATGCTCCAAGATGTCACATTTTAATTCACTTGGAATCCTATACTGTTGCATATTCAACTCCCAACTAGTATTACAATAATAACATTCGGTGACCATCGGCAAAATATTCCTGAAGCATTCCTGAAGCACGAAGATGTGATAGCCAGTCGCACTTCTAAATTGTCATTGAGGTGTTCCGCTTCTCTCCCACTGTCAAAGCATTCACAGAGCAGCCATTTCTTGAATAACGAAAGTTCTTGTTTTTCAAGAAATGGCTGCTCCATGAATGCTTTGACAACAGGAGCGAAGCAGGACACCACAATGACAATTTAGATGTGCAACCAGCTATCACACCTTTGCACTTTAGGAATGCTTCAGCAACGTTTTGCTGGCATTTTATCAATGATGAGCACCTCCATGTGACAATCCTCATAACTGTGTTAATCTAGAATATCAGTATGCAAAGGGATCCTGTAGAACCTTTGAGATTAACATTGCAAAGGAAGATATAGCATAAACCTCCATAGACCTAGGTCTACTTCCTCAGATGCATGGACTGAACTCATGGCCAGGAAGGATCTTTATAATCTGACTGTATGAATAGCCATAGAAATTCAAGACTTATGAGTATGGTGATGAGGCGACAGGTCCAATTTAAACAATGGTCATTGAGGGACAACGGCAGGAGGAAAGAGGTAGCCTGAGGCCAGGTCTCAAAGGTGCTACAAGATCGCTTTGCATATTAATATCAACATTGTCACCTGCAAAGTTGTTACTATGTTACCATGTTACTAGATTTCATTTGCTTGCTACTTAGAGGTTTAAAAATAATAAACATAGGTGTAACAAAATAATCCAACTAATCCATTGCTTTTATTAATTCATACATGTTTGTGTGCATGCACGCATGCACACATGTGTGTGCACAGCAGATAGCTATTATGATTAAGGACCAGTTACATCAATAGCTCTAGTTTTGTTATAGGAGCTCCATTATATATAGGAAAGTTCTCTAATGGTTCTGAGCTAGTCTAAGCAAGCACAGGAGAGAACAGAACTAAGTTGATTTGATTTTTGTAGTGGTTGGATAATTAAAGGGTGGAAAAAAGATGTGAAATGATTCTTCAATTTATATCTCAGAGCTGTTACAACAGGTAGATAAAACATGAGAAGAGTTTAAGTCACTGAAATACTGTTTAACCACATCATTACTATTTTCTTTAAGAGACATTAAATACTTTAAATGCTGGGCACTGTTGCATTTCCAAAAACAGAGATACTGTTTTTATCCCAGTCAGTGTAGTTTATTGGAATAAAAATGTCTCATGCTATTTTTCAGCAAATCAAGATACAGTGAAACAGAAATTATGCACTCTTCTTGTCAATAGGTTGGGCCCCTTTGGGGGAAACAGAAATTTACTGCATTAGTGGGAAACTGAAATTCTCAGTGGTGGCCACAAAACACAACCTACAACACAAAGATTTCCTATTAGAAAATATTCCACAATTAACATAGTAGAAGTTTTCTTTTAAAATCCTACTACATGATGATTAATCTGATGGCATAGTAGTCTATTGCTTTTTCCCCCTGATTAATACAGTTGATGTATTTTTATTAGGACCTCTTTAAAAAATGGATGTCAATAGGTTCTACTTAGCTATGTTAAAACCCAAAGAAACAGAGTGACTGTGAACCAGAATTAATAGCAATGCTTCCCCTGGTTTGAGGACTCTTTCTGAATAGTTGTTTACATAAAATATGTAATTGTGCACATCAAATTGTCCTTTGAAGTTCTTGATCAACACTTCACTTGCAAATGATTTAAAATTAAAATTCTCATACCTTGATCGAGAAGGTGCCAAGTTTCACAGCTCTTAAAAGATGATTCAAGCATTAAGAAATCAACATCCCGTATGTTTAATGAATAGTGTAGAGACGTAGTCACACCCCTAGCTGTGTATGCGTAACTAAGTAACATCCCCTCCAGCCCACCTTAAGATCAAGCATCCAGAATGGGCAAAGGAGGTCTGTTCAGCTTCCAGCTGAGGTGCATGAAAGATGACGTTTCCACCCCAATCCTACCAGAGAGTAAAGTTGTGACAAGGACCTATGACAGAGTTCTACTTTTGATTGTTGCAGCCTTACTTGCTGGAGGAGGCGGTTGAAATTTCATCCTCCTTGTGGCATACTTTGAAAGTGAAAGGACCTCCTTTGTCTCAACCAGCTGCTTGCTGTTAAGGTAGGCTGGAATGTCATTTATTTTGTCTTACAATAAGACTACATAGTCTTACTGAATACTGAACAGTTACCATCCATAACTCTAGGTTAGGAATCCATGACTGCAGTACTTTATGCCAGACTACATTTTGTGAAGTTCTGTGGCAACATAGATTGGATGAAGCATCCTATGGTCTAAAGTGTCTAATGTGTTATCTCAACTTGCTTTTAAAAAACAGTGTAATGCTCAAGCTATGAATTCCTCATTTCTGAATGCAATGCTATAACTGATAATCATCCACTTTCAGAACATAATTTATCTTAAAGTCTAAATGATGATTGGATGAAAAAGGTTACTATAAAAGTAATCTAATTTAAGAGATGCAATAATTCATGATCCTCAAGTAGCAATCTGAGGGGTGTTTCTTGGGCATGCAGTAGAAGATTAAACCCTATGCAGTTACTTCATAGGGTTACATGTTCCTCACTTCACTGAGTGATGCCAAGTTTCAGAAGCACCACTAAATTGAGTTTAATCATGGAAAGAAGACCATTGAAGGACACATATAATATTTGAGGCCATTTGTATATATGCATATTAAGCAAAGGTTGAAACAAATAGTGTATCAGTTGTACATACAGCAAATCCATTGTCCTACAACAGATTTCCAGGGAAGCAGCCCCAAAGGTTGCTTTCTGGAGTAATGGTATTCAATGGTCCAAGCAGGAGAAGTAGTTCATCCTGCCACTGGAGGCTGAGGCATTTCCAGCATTTGGACCATAAACCAATCACGTTCTAGACACCAAATCGAGCCTTATCTCACTTTCAAAGTGCCTCAGACGAAGCTGTTAAATATAGATCATATCGTGCCTGAGTGCAGGTCCAACCCAGTTTCCTGCCTGAGGGAGTTAACAAGATGATGCCATATTCACATTCCATGTATAAAATATGACTGGGTTGGCAGTTGAGCCTTGCCATGGTGATGGTGTTCTCCACCACAGGGAGCAGGCTAGTTTTACAGGTCTAGATCAGGTTGTGTGGCAAGCATAGCTCTGTGCTCCAGTGGAGGGAAAACAGCCAGGAGTATACTGACACTTCCCCAACATTTTCTACGTGAAGAGATTGCCTTGTTCTTTCCTGTGGTAGGGCCTGCTCCTCTCAGATCAGGAAGGAGAGGCATATCACCTACCCGCTTCAGAATCTTCAATGAAGATCCAACTTGGTTTCTGAGGAAACATTCTCCTCCTTTAGCCAAACAAAAGTTCTGGATAATAAACTTTAATAAATTAAGGAAGTTTCAACAGCCCTTCTGTCCCACTGAAACTTGTCCTTCCTATACCTACATGCTTACAGCAAACAATTAATAACTTAATAATAGCAGTAATGGCAATGTGTGACTTGTGGGCAAAGTGCAGTACTGGACTCTATTTTTGTGGCTCCTAAAACCCCCTTGACTTCCCCAAAGTCCCCCAGCAACCAATTATAAAATAATTAGCATTATTTTCAGGCATTTTTTTTACTCCCAAAGCATGCAGAAAGCTTCCCCCAAATCATGTGAAAATATCCCCATCCTCACAAGCACCATCGACTTTCCTCCTGCTACAAATACTTCTGTTTTCCTCTGTGGTCCCTCTCAAATCTGTGGTCTCTTCTTATCACAATTTTGAGAGAGAATGCAGAGGCAAAAAGAAGTATTTGGACTTGTTCTGGGGGCTGGCCTGCCAGAGTTCTGGGGGTGAAATTGATCCTTGCCCTGCCATGCAGCTCCTCAGTATAGGGAAACAATAAAACAGCTATCAGTGGTCTGTATAACTGTGTTACAAACTGGAGTTCACTACCTCTTAGGAACTTTTTAATTTCTGAAGTCAGTATTGAGAATAAAATGTAAATTGAGTGAAGGTAAAAACAGACAGACTACAGGCCACAGAAATCCTTTCCTAGACTTTCCAGCAAAGTCTCTAAGCATTAGCAATGATGCTTCATGATCCAGGTAGAGGCACATACATAATGTAATGGCAATGTTTAGCAGGCTGAGTATAAGGGCAAGAAATATGTTTCCTGTTCTTTGTTGTGGTTGCATGCCTTCAAATCATTTCTGACTTGTGAGGGCCCTAAGGTGAACCTATCACAGGATTTTTGAGGGGCTGGGATTGTTTGACTCACTCAATGGGTTTCTTTGGTTGAGCAGGGAATCGAACCCTGATCTCCACAGTAGTGGTCCAGTGCTCAAACCACAACACCACACTGTTCCTAAATTACATCAATGAGAAATGTGTGTAGAAATATTATTGCCAAACTTTTTTTTAAAAAAAAAAGTCTTATTCAGTTCTAAGTAAAACATCTCATTGAACTTGTTGAGAAATTTATTTTCAGCAAGGAAAGTAGTGAAGAGTGCTGTTGCCTTTAGAATACACTGAGCACCCCCACCCTTACCTCTGCTTAGAAAATGCACAAGAAAGAAACAGGACTCACGCTGTGAAATGAAAACCCTCTAGTAGTTCTTGATTGTTTTACTTTGTCTTAATTTCCTGTTCTCTTGTGAGATAATGGCTCATGGCTCATGTTACAGGAACTTAATCCACAAATCAAAATATGTAATTTACATTTACTTGAGATATTTTCTGCAAAACTAGTTTCACTTCACCACCTCAAATCTCATCCTCTTTATATTTTTAAGAGATTTTAATTAGATCTCTAGGCCAAAAGCTGCCACTACATTTTGTTTTTGTTTTTTCCCCTGATTTGGATCCAAGACCAGAAGCTCTAGTATTTTTGCAGCTTTTCCTTGGATGCAAAATAAAAATAATCATGATGTAGTGTAAGCACATCTGCTCCTCTTGAGTTTCCCACTTTTTCTGACTAAAATCTTCTTTAATGGTGATACTCTTTGAGGAAATCTCTCACTGCTGACTTAATATTATACTTTCTCTCTAAATAAATTGTTCTGTTGAGTCAGAGTGTTCAAACTGGTAAGATATCCCTGAGTATATCTGGTTATATATGTTTTGATATAACTTCATGGGTATCTTTGATGAAGTGAGTGGCACACAATCTGAACTTTGTATTTCAATTGCAGGTCCAACCCCAAAATTTAACAGATATCACCATTGTCTACTGGCTCCTTTCTGAGCACAATTCAAAGCAACAGCAAGTACATTTCTATACTCCTTATCAGTGAACATAAGCACTCCATAAATGGTTTACAATGGAGAAATTGGAAGTATAATCCAATGGCAATCTGAATGCAATCATGGGGTTTCACGTTATTGCGTGATAGACTGCCACACACAAATTCGGGCAATGGCATGCTATTTTTGGGCAATGGGGAGCCAGTTCGAATGCAGTGAGCATTCACATAATTTCGTTAAACTAGTGACTTTACGTGAATGCGTTCTGGCCCCACTTTATTTTCATTTGAAATTAAGAGAAATTCCTCCTGTGTGATAAACTCCAATGTGTAAGCCCCCAACAAAATGGGTACTCATTTTAGCAATCTCAGAAGGATGCAAGCCTGAGTCAAGCTTGAGCCCTTGGCTGGTACTGAACTTACAAACTTGTGGTTTCTGAGTGAGTGGCTGCAATACAGGTAATTAACCACTTACAGTTTTGATCCATAAAGCCCTACATGGCTTACATTTAGACTATAAAAAAAATATCTCCCAATATGAGCCTGCCCAAATCTTAAGATCTTTTAGACAGGACTTTCTCTTAGCCCCACTACCTTCACACACCAACGGAGTGAGGATATGGGAAAGAGTCTTTTCAGTTGCTGCTCTCAGCCTCTTGAATTCCTTTCCATGGGAAGTTATACTGGTCACTTCTTTGCTTTCCTTTTGCCATCAGGCAAAGATCTTTCTGTTCAAAGAGCAAAGTAATAACTAATTGATTGTTAGGAGTTATTTTCATTTGGAGAAGAGTACTGTATTTAAACTTCATTCTTCTGTTTTAAAACTATCATATATGTTTTAGCATTTTAATATGATAATTTTAAAAATTGTATTTTAACTTTTTTATGGCTAAGATTTTCGCTTTTTCTTATTTTATCATTTGTAAGCTGCCTTGAGTCACATGCCAGGAGAAAAGCAAGCAAGCAAGCAAGCAAGCAATAAATAAATAAATAACTGTTCTATAGAATAATGCCAGCTGAATAATTTTTGATATTTAGATGCTAACTAAAATATCTATTTGAAGGTGCTCCCTTAGTTTCACCACTTGCCTGACAAACTTCATGTTATAGCTCTGCAAGAGGCCATTCCATACAGGCAGTGACATTGTTCCTAATGTAATAGCCCTAAGACACACTTTTGCACCAATGTGTTCCTAATCTACAGTCAGTGAATGAAAAATAAGCATTAGGTTCAGGACAGAAAAGGCAATGGACTTCACCAAGCAAGACATAATCAAGGTATGAAATTTGCTGTCACACTGACAGATCAAAGCTTGTGTGGCTTTAAGAAGGGATTAAAGACATTCAGTCAGGGATATATTTGTTAATATTTAGCACCTATGAAAACCAAACAAATGTTTATGTCCAGAGGCTATAAGCTACTGACTACCATTTGCTGAGAGAGGGGCTTCAAAAAATGATAATAATCATCTTCATGCACTGCTTTAAGTTTCATGGAAGTGTTTGTCTGTTCACTGTCAGAGGAAGTTTCTGGACCTTGGTCTCCTTAATCAGCATTCTTCTCAAATACTTATAGTCACATACTGCAGCAGTTATTTAATTTTGGTGGAATCAGAATGTAAATTTTGATTAGGCATTGACATATACTCAGAATAATCTGCAATTACTTAATAAAATAATTCTTTTTCACTGTCTTCAATATTGAATAGGATTAGCTTAAAGTCTTTCTCTTACTGTTTCAGATGGATGCAGATGGAGAAGATAAAAAGCTACGCACACGTTCAGGAGGAACCAAGGGTGAGTTGGAAGGCACCCTTCTATGACCCTGTGCCCATCATAGCATGAAATGTAATGATTTCTGCACATGGTCCCAAATGTGTAGTCAATGAGTCCACACCTTCCTTGGGACTCATTTTAATCAAGACACAAACTGCAGACATTATGAGGTGAAAAGTTATTAGATGTGGGGGAGTGCAAGGAAGAACAAAATTTCACAAATGTATGGCATAGATAATATAAAAATCCAGCCAAGGCAGTCATATATTTTGACACAACTTTGCCAATACATATCATCCCCTCGTATGCTGTCTTAAATAGATAATGGACAATATTTTATGGTGCTTCTTCCTTCTGGTAAATTAATTCTACAATAGGTGATTCTTTAAGAATATGTTTGAAAATTGGATATGTTTCTATCAGAAAACACTGCAACATTCTGAATAGTTTTACAATTATATTTTTAATGTAGGATAAAAAGTTAAACTTTCCTTTCCCCCCTCTTTCCTTGCATAAAGAACAGATGGCAATGTAATATTGAGATTAAAGGGCCCCTTAATGATATAAACATCTGGAAAACATGATTGACTAGTAATGCAACCCCTTAAGGAAAATAAGTTTTTATTATAATTGGTGATATTTCTTTGTGACCCTTGATTGTGAGTGAGAGATGTAAAATAAAATAAACTGGGATATTTCACCTTCGTCTGAAACATATTATAGTTACAAAGTTTGAGACAGAACCTAAATAACTAGATGTAATGGTAATAAATCTAAATTGTTTGTACCAGTTAATGTGGTGTTGTGTTCACACACAACATTATAAAGTGGCTTTGAAGCATCTATTTATTTATGCCATGTATGAATGTTGCTTATAGAGCATGGTATATATGAATTTTTCAACACAGAACACAAAACGTATAACGTATGAACAATTAATATGAAAAACAGATTCATTCATGGGTTTTACCTGTGGGCAAGGTTCTAAGACCTGGGCCTTATACTGTAATCCATAGCTGGAACACACCTACTTCTTTTCCTGTGATACCATCACAGCTGCACAGCTTTCTCTAGTCTCATTGCCAGAACTCAGGTGACATGTCTGGAGTACAACAACTAGAATTCCTACAGACAGAATGGACACTGGTACCTGAATTCTGCATATTCTATTCCAAAAATATAACTTCCCCAAGCCCGGCTCACTACCAATGTCAGTAGACAGACAACCACTAACACATGCAGGCTGTGAAGTGCAGTCTATATTAATAGACCCCTTCCTTAGTTTTTCTCATACTCAACTCCATCTATCCTTCTCTTTGACTCTACCTGCTCTAAATAAAATAATAAATAATAAAATTTTTATTTATATGCCGCCCTTCCTCCGATCAGGGCAGCTAACAACATATTAAAATACAAACAATTACAATAAAAACACTTTTAAAAACAAACCAACAGTAGCCCCAAAGCCCAACCTCTTGGCCACGAAAGAGAGGAGGGAGGCCCACAGGATATTTACTCGGGGAATGCCTGTTAGAATAGGAAGGTTTTAAGGTCCTTCCTAAATTGGGCCAGGGTAGTGGACGAGCGGAGCTCTATGGGCAGCGCATTCCAAAGGGCTGGGGCAGCTATGGAGAACGTCCTCCGAGTGGTGGAGGCCAACCTAGCCCCAGGCACCTTCAGTAGCTGCTGCCCGGACGTTCTGAGGGTGCAAGGCGGAATGTACAGGGAGAGGCGGTCCTTCAGGTATCCTGGGCCCAAGCCATTTAGTAGATAGCAGATGGAGGAGGCCACAAGCAAGGGAGCAACTTTGTATCTTTGCTGGTCACCAATGATGGGACTGATCTACAAGGTTCATTGTCCCCAGTAGTCCAGCTAATAGTTTCAGCACTATTGGAAGTGGAATAGGGGGCACTGAAGTTTTATAGGTGGTCAGATCAAATCCTCATTTTCTTCAAAAGGGTAAACAGCAACCCGATATACATCTCATTTGGATGTACTTCTCAAATGAAGTTGAAATAAGTATGGGATCAAACCTGGGATCAAACATTGATAGAAATGGGTACTGCAGTCAGGAAAACAGAAGATAATTAAGAATGAGGAGGGTGTCTATGAAAGAACTAGAAAAGATTCTAAAATGCAAAGATATACAACTCACCACAAAAGTGAGAATCATACAAGCCATTGTATTCTCTCTTAACATGTATGAATGTGAGAGCTGGACATTTAAGAAAGAAGATAGGAAGAAAATCTATTCATTTGAGATGTGGTGCTGGAGAAGAGTGCTAAGGATTCCACGCAGAGCCAAAAGCACAAACAAATGGGTCCTAGAGCAGATCAAGCCGGAAACCTCGCTGGAAGCCAAGATGACCAAACTGAGGCTGTCGTGCTTCAGGCACATCATAAGAAGGAAGGACTCATTAGAAAAGACAATAAAGCTGGTAAAGGTGGAGGGAAGTAGGAAGAGAGGAAGGCTACATGCTAGATAGATGGACTCTATTAAGAAGGTAACAGGTATGAGGTTGGAGGAATTAGAGCAGAGGACAGAGGGTCTTAGCAATGTCTCATCCATAGGGTCTCCATGAGTTGAGATCGACTCGAGGGTAGTTAGCAACAACAAATGGTGTGAACCTGATTACATGGATGTGCTCTCTCAATATCAACCACACGAGGTGTTTGTTCTTTGCATTATAATGTTCTGAGTTTTTTTAAAAAAGGAATTTTCAGGGTTTCACTACTTCAAAAGATATAGAGCCATTTCACTTATTACAGTATCCCTGTATGTAAAATTAATGTGCAATCCTTGAACTGATGATCATATTAGATTCTGGTTAGTGTGCTGGACTGCAACCTGAGATATTCAGCATCAAGGCCTCATTGAGGCATGGGGTGATGTCAGGACAACCACTCTATCTCAGCCAGAATTGTTGGGAGTATAAAACGAGGATAGGGGAAAAGAGCCATGTAAATAATCTTGAGCTCATCAGAGGAAAACTGGGGTGGGAGGGGGGAATGTAACAAAGAAGGAAGCAAATATTTCAGTCTGTGAAATAATCCTGTCACAATCAATTGACATACACTGTATACAAAGCAATTGCTATATGGCCTTCTCTTCTGGTATGGAGGTTTTGTGACCTATGCAGAGCCATAAAACATAATCCTGTAAACAAGAGAGGCAGCTGAAGTTACTCAGACAAGCTGTTTTTCAGACCAAGCTACTTACTTGTAAATTCCAGTATTGGTCTTTTTAAAACAAAAAAGAAAGAAAAACCAAGGAAAGAAATCTTTCCTTCTTATTTTTGAAGAGCCATGCGTGGAAGTTAATGGTCCCAATTTGAAAATGCAGAGTAGCCCACCCCAACCCATTCACCATGTTTGTGGAAATGGCCTTACTGAAGAAGAGAGGGCTCAGCTTGAGTAGAAGAATAGCTCTCCATCTCCTTCTCAACCATAAGACATGGGATACAAGAAGGATGAGCAGCCTGTGGATCTAGAGTCACGTTCAGTCTTCCACTTGATTTCTAAAGTCATCTGCAAACTATCAGTTCAACCTTTTTACTCTATGTTTCTGTTCTGAAGCAACCTGGTGGACAATGAGAAAGTAAGAGTCGTGGAGAGATGAGAGACAGGCATATGAAAATCAGAAGTGTGGTGGAAAAGTAGTGGAAACACACACACACACACACACACACACAGAGAGAGAGAGAGAGAGAGAGAGAAATGTTTGACTCCAATCATGTTTGTAATATGACATTTGGCATGTAACCCAAAGAATGCTACCCTTTTAAAAAAAAAAGTGTTCCAGACTCTGCTCTTATGCGTAAGTGAAATAGTTTACAGTATATTTTTATTACATTTATATGCTTTCTTTTGGAAAGGGTTACAAGACAGCTCACAGATTAAAACAAAATAAGGGGAAAGATTTTCCATTGTATAATATTCTATTTGGAAGGAGACAAGTACTAGTATTTAAAAAAAACAACAGGAAAAAAATCACCACATATTTGTAAAGGGGCATCCCCTCTGAAAAATAAATCCCATAATCTTTGCAATAAAACATGCCTGAAATGTTAGGAGCATCACATGATGTAATAGGACAAACCACTTAAATCACTATCTATGTATTTGTGTCAATGTTTATATTAAGAGCTTATTTTGCCCTCATAGAAAATGAGTGGCAACATTTCTGTATAGTTCAGTAAGATCAGGATCAATCCCCAAATGAGGTGAGTAATTGCAACAGCATAATGAAGTTACTGCTGCATATCTGAACATTGTTGTGAGCTTCCATTAAATGGAGTCTGTGGGGAGCTACAGACTAAACTGACTGGGTTTCATTTAGCAGTTTCTAATCAGAGTTAATGCACTGCCATACTTTCTTTAAACATTTAAAAGGTGATCTCTCTCATTTAGCCAGATAGTTAAACATATTTAGGGCTTAAAATGCTTCTCTTTCACACACACAGGCTTAATAGAGCAAGAGCATTTCCCCACAAGTGGGACAACTGATGTTGCTTGTGCAATATGAATAATCTTTAGAGCCACCTGTTGACTTTGTCAAAATGCTCTGTAGTCTTATGTGGGCAGGTATTTGTAAACAACAGTTTTCCTTATTCCCAAACCAAATTATTAATGCAGGAAAATAAAACTTTCTCATGATGCAGGCTTTGTAACTCTTCTTCTTCTTTGAAAAAAGGAAAGGTGCAATGGTGATATTTCTCCAGTGAACAATAGCAGCCTCGTTGTGTACAGAGTTCTTTTCTTTGTTTTGAAGTAATCATAAGAACCACATATTAGTTTAGTTGTGCTACTAGCAGCAATAATCCTCTAGATAGGAGGAAATAAAGACTAACCTGTGTTTTCCAAGTCTCTCTCCTCTCATTAAAAATAGGCAGGTGCACAGAACTGTACATGTGGAAACTAATTTAATTTTCCTTTTCTTCTTTTCTTTTTTTTTAAACAGCACACGTGGATTCGATAGCACAGGAGCTCAGGTAAAGATTCAAGACGTTTATCTCCCAGCTTTGTTGCACAGGATACTATCAAGCATTTATTTTATCTCACTAATGTAAGAACCAGAACAAATAATCCAAGGTTTTGTTTACAGCACTTGCAAGTTTTGTTTAAAGAGGTACTTGAGGAAAAAGCTTTGTAAAGGCCACTAAACTATTACAGCTTATCGGAGGACCCATGTAAGAAGGAAACTTTCATTATATTGTGCTGTTTGTTTCTAAATAAACTTCTTTACCCTTCTTTGAGTTCTTTGCCCCGACCCTCCTGGTGTGTGTTTTCAACAAGAATTCATTCAGCAGCATTTTCCTGAACTTTCTTCTGACATCTCAATAGGTTATACATGGAATTGAACATAAAATCCCTCCCTCCCTCCCTCCCTCCCTCCCTCCCTCCCTCCCTCTCTCTCTCACACACACACATTATCTAGGCACCCTTTCACACTACATAATTATACCACTATGCATCTACTTTTAACTGCCATGGCAACATATTGAGGAATCATGGGTGTTGCAGTTTAGGAAGGACATTTAGAATTCTTACCCTGAGAGGTTTAGTATCTCATCAAAGTACAAACCCCAGGATTCCATAAGGTGTAGCCATAGCAGTTAATGTAGAATGGTCATGTTATTACTGTGTAGCGTTCAAGGTCTCAAAACCGTTGGCACTGGAATCTAACAAACCACTATATAGTCAGTTAGCTGTGAGAAGCCATTGATGAGGGTGTATAACTAAGGACAGGGGAGAAGTTAGTTTGGTTCATATTTTAATATCTTTGAAATAAAAATAATATAAACTGAAAGCTTGCTTCCTGGACTGATTAATAGATTTTGATATGCAGGATGCAATTTTTCACACTCTTTGTTTAGGGTCTTCTGAACAATGTCGATCCCTAGTCAGAAATGTACAGCCTAGTGAAAATGACACAAAAAAGGTGAACAAAAATTTGGACTTTAGGTGAAATGGGCACAAAAATCCATGTCATAGGTGAAACACATAAATATGTATATTAGGAGAGACACATACAAAAAATTGTAAACTGGTGAGGACTCTAGGTTGAACAAGTGTGTGTTTCAAAAAGTTTGAAGGTTGTAAACAATGAAATAGTCAGTGTTATCTATCTCTACTTCTAGCAAGAAGATGATAAGTAGGGTTTTGTTTTTTTAAAACATGGCTGCTACTGTTTAACTGGCTCATCCCTTCTCTTACCAGGCATTTTACTAAAATGATGACTGTACAAATATGTATGATAACAGTAAAGCAGGCTGCATGGTTCTGATTTCTCCTTGTGTTGTTACTGGGTCACTGAATGCATTAGATGAAATAGTATATAAGCATATTATGATAATGAAAAGATGCCTACAATTTTTCAAAAAGGAAAACCAAAACACCTCAGTTCAACTGCTGTTTTAAAGTAGCTGAATAAAGGATGTTGCAAGGATACATAGTAGAGATCCTAGTGAAATTTAGCTTTCACATTACATGGAAATTAGGGGGGGAAAGATCTGTTACCAAACACATATCAGGTAATCCTTGGTTATATCTTGTTTTCTGACCATTGTCACAATAAATGTTATGAGAATGTACTATATTTGACCTAAGATAATTGAATTTAAAACCTTTGTGACAAAGCGTAAACCCTATTGGCAATTCCAACTAATTTCCAATACACTGAATCTGTGGGAAAATACTACAAAATCCAAAATCCACAAAACAATGATTTCTTTAGAGAACTAAACAGCACAAAATACATCATGCAAGCTTTTGAAGTTTCACTGGCTTCTTCATCCAGCAAAGATATCAAAAATCATACATAATAGTAATAATAATAATAATAATAATAATAACAACATTTATTTGTATCCCGCCCCTCTGAGAACAATTGGGGTGGCTAACAAGTTAAAAATATACAACATATCAAATCCCTGGTACCCTCCCCCCCCCTTCAAAAGGTATTAAATCTAACAAAGAATTAAAACCATACAGGTTAAAACTGACCGAAGGGTCAAACAACAAGACAATACAACAGAACAACAGAACAATAATCAATACAACAGTGATCAATGGGAGCAGCAGTATCTCTTTATGGGAGTTTCCTGAGGCCAAGAAAAGTGCTCATGTTAGTGTCAATCCTACATTTTGTCTCAGATTTTACTTCTGTTGTCACTTAAGATACTCTATAGAGAAACTATGGGGTTTTAAATTTGTTGACTCATCACTCTGTGATTCATGCAGTGAGTTTAGTTGGAACTACCAATAAATTCAGAAAAGAAAAGAAAAAGCCTTTCAGTTGATAAGGAAGAAATGCCAGCCGGGCGCATAAAAAGACTTCCAAAAAAAAAAAAAAAAAAAAAGATCAATTTTCCCTTTGTTAAATGAGGTATCCCTTTACATGTATATCCTGACTTTCATTCTTTATGGAACTCGGGGCTATATGTTTGGGGTTCCTATATATGGAGCTCTGGTGGTGCAATGGTTAAATGCCTATACTGCAGCCACTCACTCACAAACCACAAGGTAGTAAGTGCAATACCAACCAGGGGCTCTGGGTTGACTCAGCTTAGCATCCTTCTGTAGGTTGCTAAAATGAGTACCCAGCTCGTTGGGGCAATTAGCTAACACTTTGTAAACTGCTTAGGATATCGGTAAGCGATATAGAAATGTACTTGCTATTAATATTGTTATTGCTTCTACCTGACCCAAATGTCAGTCTCAGCCAGAGTAGAATCACTGAATCAATGAGACTTGCTATGTTAATACTTATGTAAATCCCACTGATACAGTGTGTGTACTCTAGTTGGTACTAACTATTGGATTTAGGCTGATGTACATGCAATTGGTTTCCACTTTCACCCACATTTAGCTCCAAGAGATGGCTGTATCCTGGGCCTCTCAGCCTTGGTTTATTTATTGTTTGTTTTATATCTCACTTTTCTCCCAAAAATGGGACTTAAGAAGGTTTTCAACAAGATTAAAATAGATACAGATACACAGATCAAAAGGTTTAATAGTAAAACACAATTAAAGAAATTGTGCTGTTGACTTACAATAGAATTTAAAGCAATTTAAAAGCCAGTTGGTTAAAAAGTAAGCCTTCACACAACTGCCAAAGGTTCCCCTGAAAAGCAAGGTCTCTAGTTTGTTTTAGAGCCAAACCTTAGGATTCACCTAAGACTTACTAATTTCGATGGATCTAGATCCAATCGAATATATCATTTTAAAATCTTCCTATTTTTGCTGCCCATTGATACTCATTGTCTGAGACATCCAACCAACAGAATGTTCTTCAAAGAAAAAAAAATACAGCCAGAAGAAAGTCTTTTTGTGCTCTTCTACACTTAACAAACAGATGAATGTGTATGATGATATTTGTACCAATGGTCTTTGGTCCAAGCAGGGCAGGGACCTCATGCTGCCACTGTGGAAAGAGCCCCAGCTTGTTAAGCCCACTAGCCACTCTGGTATCTTTTCCCTTTGGATATACATATATGTCAAGCCAAGATGATACAAACTGGACATCCATTTCAAAGTTAAAGTACAAAGGGGATGACCATTTTAGATAGTACTGCATTGGAATTAAAAGGTGTGCCTTCTCCTACCAAATGAAAAGGTGACAATGTATATGTGATTGTGCCATCAACAAGTCATCTGGGGCAGTACAATTGGATGGCTCCGTGCCACCCATTTTTGCCCAATGTCTGTGCTGCAACATCCCCATGCTGCAGCACAGACGCGCCACAAGAAAGAGTCCTCTAGACCAGCTTCTTTTTTGCAACACCGAAGCAGGAAGGGGGTGTGGCCATGACACCACTTCCTGATAGCGACGTCTGGTTGCTGTACAGTTGCGGCAGCATCATGGTGGCCCCCTTATGGATGGGAGGCCTCCATGATGCCAGTGTCTGTATGTACTAGGGTTCGGAAGCATGAGGTTGCTGCTCTCTCCTGAACCCTAATATAGGCAGCGCTACGCCGCTTTTGGCCCGTGTGTACTGGGCCATCTAAGAGTAAAATAATCCTGCCATGATGGCATCATTTTGACCTATAAAAGAGAAGATTTATAATAGTAGATTTGCCTCCCCTTAAAATTAGTATTTTTGATAAAAGCTATTGTTGGGTCATTCTTGCAAATGACCCCTATATTCCTGTATAGCTATATGGGGGAGGGGGGTATTGACACTACACAGTGATAATTCTATGATTCCACTTTAACTGACATTGCAACATCCTATGGAATCTTGAAATTTACAGTTTAGGGACTAGTATTTATGATTTTTAGCCAGGGAAATTCAGTACCTCATCAAACTACAAGCCTCAGGATTCCTTATCATAACAGATAAAGTGGTATC
Organism: Sceloporus undulatus; assembly: GCF_019175285.1. Taxonomy (NCBI): domain Eukaryota; kingdom Metazoa; phylum Chordata; class Lepidosauria; order Squamata; family Phrynosomatidae; genus Sceloporus; species Sceloporus undulatus. The sequence goes on along the minus strand of NC_056525.1, from coordinate 197,464,296 downwards.
ATAATGCTATAACTATGTATTGTGAAAGAGCTCATATTGAGTAACATTACAATGTAACGAACAACTATACAGTCAGCTAGCTGTGTAGCATGGATGGGACCCTTGTCTGAATGTCATGAATGTATTCATGACAAGAAAGAGAAGAGAGGATTGAATCGTCTGAAACTCTGCAAGGCTGATTCCATGTTGAGAAGTAGCAGCTGCCTATCACCCTTTCTGCAATCAGCCAAATAGAAGGAGTAAGGCAGCAGGCCAGCAGCCATATCAGTCATGCCAATAGTCTTGCAGCACTAGAATGAACATCTGGCCATATTGCATAGACTTTAGGCATAGTTCCTACTTCAGGAGAATATTTTTATCTGTGACAAGTGGTGTATGAAAATATAGAACAAAGGATTAAATATGATCAGGTATCATTCTTCAGTGACCTCTATTACATCTTATTAACATGCTGGGACCCATTGTATTTACATTCAATAGAATCAAGCAGCATAGATTTTTCTGGTGAGGCTGCAGTTAGTAAGGGCAGGTTGAATAACTAAACAATCCATAATGGCAAGAAGAAGAAGAAAAACACATCTCTGTCAATTAAAAAGATTAACTTGTCAGGTGGAAATATAAGTAGAATCCTTCTTCTTGATATCCTACTTATTTTTTATATATACAGGGGATGTTCTCTTAGGAGGAGGGATATAAGATTTATGGACTAAATCTCAAATTTATGACTAAATATAAGTAAAAGTTCATGAACATGGATTACTTCCTGGCATGTGGTATATATATCTAATGGACATCCTGGGATAGTATTTTCCAAAAAAATCTTTGCTCCCTCATTCAGCTCAATAAATACTGTAGTTTGGTTAGAGTCATTTGGAACTGTCCATCACACAAAACAGGGCTACACCAAATTTAGTTTAGGTTGAACTCATGAATGTTACATCAATAATGCAGGAAACAAAGGACAAGATTTAAGACTGTCCACTCTAGCCCTTAACCCATAATTTGATGGTGTAGGTGAACAGAGAAACTGACTACGGTAGTGCAAGGGGCCATGTTTGTTTGGAGGACAAATATGAAATATCTCCAAGTTTGCAACCCAAACCCTGAGTAATGAATTGTGCAGGATCATAGTTATGAGGAAAGATCTAATTTTAAGTGAATATGGCTTTAGAAACATCCCAGCAGTGGTGCTATCACTGTCACTAAAGAAGTATATATGGACCCTGGATTTTGGGGAAAGGAGGGCTCAACCTGTATTAAAGTGCTTGGAAGTGATCTGTTTTAATCGAGGGTAGAGAAAAATCTGGGGGAAAATATTACATGCTTCATAATGTGGACAAACATTATGAACTGAGCAATTTTGAGTTAGTGTCCGGGAATGCTACCAGCAGACACTTGACAGTAGCTGATAACAGAGCCTTAGCACAGTGGAAGTGAAAGTAAAGCAGACCTTGCAAGGAACCAGTCTGAGAGCAGTCCGAGAAAACAAGCCGAGTTCAGAATTCCAGAAGTCCAAACGTTCCAAGAATCAAGCCGAAGTCAGGATACCGAGAAACAGCGTTGGTCAAACAGTCCAAGGTCAAAACAGCCAAGAGATAACGAAGTCCGGTCCAAGGTCAAGGTAACAAAGAATCCTAGTGCTAGCAGCAATCACGCCGAGAGATCATGCAATAAACTCTAGCAACCAGCATTAGTCTCTCTCCCACTTAAGTAAGGGAAACTCTCCCTCGTGCCACCTGAGGCTGGTTGGCTAATTGCCTCTCGGCAATTCTCTGTGATCTGCGCCTGCAAGCACTCTCAGCTCTTCTCTCTTTGAAAGAAGGCACCTGCATGCAAGCTTCGTCCCCAGAATCCCCACTAGGCAGTGGTACCATAGAAGGTCTCTCTTCGGCACTAGGACCTGGTTGAACCTCCTCCTCTGGGGTTGGAGGATCACAGCTGGGACCTGGCAGGGCAGGAACAGCACCTGGTGTTGCCTCAATCAGCCCTTGCTCTGGAGGAGGCTCATCCTCCTCCTCCTCATCCTCCGAGAGCTGATCTTGGCTGGCCATGACAGTTAGATCAGATAAATTAAAATAGAGAATACCATTATCTATAAATGTTCTTTGTATGTTTGGAGCTGTCTGTGGAATATTTTGAAGAGGTAACCTATGCAGTAAAGTGAGAGTCTGCTTTTTAACTGTGAGATATATATTGAAGTTGCTTACTTAGATATTTTATGTTGAAATTATATCAATGTACATTGATATTTATAATAGTAATAATGAGGTGATTCTACATAGTATACCATTCACAGCTCTAATAAATGGTTTATGCTAAAATTCACCTTTCCTTATTACTACATCCTGTATGTCAACCATTCACATCACCATTAATTAAACAAGTTATAAATGTAAACCATTAGTGTAATAAACTTTATAGAGCTGTAGTCTTTTAGGATCCTCCTTCATTTCTTTCTTCTTCATCTTTTAGACCACTCTTTAATTAGCAACATCTTAAAACCAAGGCTCCAGCCCTGTTAATGTCTAGTAAGTCTAACAGCTTCATTTTAGTAAATTGCTAATGCAAGGAGTACTTTTGTGACACTTCCTCCTTCTTGAATCTGATGCACAGTTTATGTTGTGTGATAGTTTAAGGATTTGAGGAATAACTTAGGGAGCTGGGGATGTTTAGCCTGGAGAAGAGAAGTTGATAGAGTTGTGTGTGTGTGTGTGTGTGTCACCCTGGGAAAGGAAGAGTGATTTGCATGTATATAGTTTTGTTGCTAATGGCAGGCCTCAGGGTGGGAAGATTAATGTCTGCTTGATTAGTGCTTCAGGCAAGCATTCTCTGAAGATGCCAGCCATATATGCTGGCAAAACATCAGGAAGAAAACTCTTCTAGAACATGGCCAAATAGACCGAAAACCCCACAAAAAACTATGGATGTCGGCCATGAAAGCCTTTGACTCCACAAAGAGATCTCATCTCAACATTAGGAGGATCTTCCTGACAGTAAGGGCTGTTCGACAGTGGAACACACTCCCTTGGAGTGTAGTGGAGTCTCCTTCCCTCGAGGTCTTTAAACAGAGGCTGGATGGACATGGTCAGGGATGCTTTGATTTAGCGTTCCTACATGGCAGGGGGTTGGGCTGGATAGCCCCTTCCTACTCTATTCTTCTATTATTCTATGATTCTATGATTTCCCAGTCATGAAGGCCACTAGAATACTTTGACTATGTACAATCATTATCATGGCAAAGAATAGCTACTCTCAGATTTAGCTGGTATGTAAATTTTAATTCTTTTCTGAATGAGGGTAGTACGAGCAACATGATTCATGTACTGTAAGGCAAAAATCTAGACTACTATAACATGCTCTACGTGAGGCTTCCAATGAGGTTGCTTAACTCAATTAACTGTGCCAACTGCTTATTAGCTAATGAGGCATTTTGTGAAATGAGAAGCTGAGTAGCCAATCACAGTTCATGGGTGGGAGCTATGTGGAGACAAAACTAATAACCAGAAGTCTGAGAGTAAATGAGTTGGAGAGGGCAGTCAGAAACAAAGTTGTACCCAGTCAGATACAGAGAAGGTCCTGTCAGAAATAGAAATGGGACCAGTTAGAAACAGGTTCAATTAGGAGGAGAGGAATTGATAAGATCTGAAAAGTATTATGGGAGCTAAGAATGTGAAGAGAGTTCAACGGAAGTGTTATTTTCATTTGTCCAGTACAGTGTTCACCTTGAGGCTTGTCTGCCACATCCAAGGAGAAATTTTAAGGAGAAAAGGGCAAGGTGAGATATAGGAGTCCAAGGGTGGGAACCATGGGACCAAGCTAGATAGGGGTTCTTTTACAAATATTCAAAGTATCATTGTTCTTGTTTCTGTCAACTCTCCATAAGGTTATGTGAGGCATCAAGTAAAGGTAAAGGTATCCATCTTTGACAAGGTTGTGTCTCCATTACTAAGTCAAAGAGCCAGTGTTGTCCAAAGACTACTCCGGTGGTCATGTGGCCAGCATGACTGCACAGAACACTGTTTACCTTTTCACTGAAGTAGTACCTATCTATCTACTTGCATTTGCATGATTTCAAACTGCTAGGTTGGCAGAAGCTGGGACTGGTGATGGGAGCTCACCCCATTACATGGCACTTGGGCATAGAACTGCCAACCTGCCAATCTTGCAGTCAACAGAGTCAGCGTCTTAACCACTTGAGCTACCGCATCACCGTGAGGCACTACCTTCCCCTTTATAAGACCCCCAAGGGAACTAAGGAGTTTACTATTGCATGCCAATTATCCAAAAATGCTCTACTTATACTGTGTGTGTGTGTGTGTGTGTGTGTGTGTATGAGTAGAGCTATTTTGTACATGAGTACAGCATTTAGTAAACCATGTTTACCAGTCAAAACACTAGGGTTGTCAATATATATATATATATATATATATATGGGGTAGGATAGATAGATAGATAGATAGATAGATAGATAGATAGATAGATAGATAGATAGATCAAGTGCAAAAAAATTGGAAGTTTGGGCAAATGCAATCTTAGTTTAGTTCAAATCATAAAGCAAAACCTAATTTCTGAAAGTGGGAATTATCCTGATTTGTTTGCTAAGATAAATAGCTAAATGCATAAAATCAATAATTTTGAAGCTAAATTTCAGTCACTGTTTGATATCACTGAGGCAACAGTATACCTCTTTGCTTTTGTTTGCTGTAATTTAATATAAGCAGGCACAGGCCACAAACAGTGTCAAACTATTACAGATTACCCACCTGAAAAAGTTTTTTCTAATGTTTTTTAGTATTTTAATAATTATGGGTTGTTCATCTTGCCCCTGTTTTCTTGGTAAATACCAATGGCCAAAGAAAAGAGGGAGAAAGAAGAAAAATTAATACATTAACTAGTAATTAGCACTGCCTTGCTTAAAATTATATTTCCCCAAGAAATTACTGATCCTTGGCTTTGGATAAGAGATATCATAAGTATTAACAATAAATAGAATATTCATTAGAATTTTTAAATCTGGTGTATTAAAAAGAGAGAGAGAGTATGTGTACACTAACAGAGTTTCTAAAACACTGTAGGTTTCATAGCAGACTGTGTGTGTTTGTTAATGATCCATAGATGTTTGAGTTTTCATCCTCACGTTTCACAATGACTTCAAGGCACGCAAAGATTTCATTATACTGCATGCCTTCTCCTGGGTTATTACTAACTTCCCATCAGTCTGGGCTTTTTACAGGGTCCTTTTTTATTTCCTCAGTCATTTCACAGTCCAATCATTCCTTTTAGTCAGGTGGTCTATAACATTAGTTTACTGTCTGAAACATCTCCAGCCTCAAAGCATAGTGGTTCATCAGCATTGCCCATTCCTGCTCAGCCTCCTCTTAGAAAGACTAATAAATCCTCTTTCCCCAACAAGGCTGCACCCCCTCCACTCCCCATGTTTTTTTTATCAAACTTTCCTTTGATATTGAAATGTCAGCCTGATTCCTGTTACATCATAATGTATTTTCTTCTAAATTATTATGTATAACCTCATCCCAGCACTATTTTACTTTCTTCTTTGCCAAGCCTTTCATTAGTATATTTGCACACTTTAATAACCTTCATGCTATTTTGCCCTAATATTAGTGTTCATCGGTCCTGATTCCCCTTTTATCTTCATTGCCATCCAAACCTTTATGTGTGCTCCTTTCATCTCTGTTTGGTCAGTGTGCTTTTCCTGACGTCACACAAATGTAAATTAAACTGAATCCCTCCTCAGAACTTTAATTGTTATTGTTATGGGGAGAGCATTCATACTGTTGAGCAATAACCTTGCAGTCCATCTTTCCTCTGATACTATTCTATTATGTTGATAAAGGAAGAAACCAAGAGAGGACCATGGGCATTATAGGGGACTCAGTGTCCCACTAAGCCAAGAGCCAATTCAACAAATAAAATATGGATGCCAAGGGATAATGCAGCACCTTTGTGACTGACAGTTAGTCTCAAAGGTCCTGAAACATCTCTTTGTATATTGGTATTACAGACTAATGTGGCTATGTCTCTAAATAAAATTGGCATGGATACTGAAAAAGTATCAGTTTCAAAACAGAGCTTGGAACATTAGGTTTGAACATTAAATTGATAATATTGAACATTAGAACTGAGGGGATTAATTCACTACTATAATCACTAATACTTTAAATAGTTTAATTGGATATGTTTTTTTAATTAATAAATCAGTTCAGATGTTACTGTTGGGCACAACATGAAATTTACAGCGATTGGCAAAGAGGCTGTCACTTGACCTTAGCTGAAAACATTTTGTTATTGGCTCCTTCAAAAAAGGCTGTTCAGGGCCTTTTCAAGTAAAACTTCATATTCTCATGGACTAGAACACCGATAATTTGATTGTTTTTGTCTGGGAATGTTGGGAGTCTGACATGTCAGTGAACTGCCAGATTAGAAAAAAGCTCTACCAAACACGTAATCTCATTTTACAACTTCTTCAGTTTGTTATTCATCTGCCTCTCTATTTTACAGTGCCACCAACATGTACACTTCACTCGCTCTTCAAATGCTTTGTTTGTTAAAGGTTAATGAGGAATTATCTATTTCAGTTAAAAAGCACTGACCCATTGCAAGTATAGTGATAAGTGGATAGCTACCAAGATTGGTCAGAAAATCAAACGTGGAAAATTCTTAATCTGAATTTTTTGAGCATCTCTGAATATGTGTGAACATTTTTTGCACAGCTGAATCACTGCATACTTTCTGCCTCCTGTTCCCAGTTAAGAAGGGCCATCTACAAAAGTCAGTAGCAGAGCATTCTTTTGCATTCAATAACCAGGGATCCGAAATTCAATTTGTGACATATCCAGTTCAAATGATCAGGTATCAAACAGGCCTACTTTCCTCTTCACTGATCTTACTTTAATTGCATAATTAAAGGGGGATGGATAAAGAAGAGGAGGTGGATAAAAATTACTATGGGAAGGGGAGAGAGAAAGAGAGAGAGAGAGAGAGAAGAAGAAGAAGAAATGAAGGAAGGACAGTTGGCTCTCTAAGCGCATGGCACCATGTGAACAAGGATATAGAGATTTATTGCAGCTCACCCCAAATAAACAATGGTTGTGTAATATTAGTTTGGACATTTTTTCATAATTAATAAATAAATAGAATCATAGAATCATAGAATCGTAGAGTTGGAAAAGACCACAAGGGCCATCCAGTCCAACTCCCTGCCATGCAGGAAATCCAAATTAAAGCATCCCTGACAGATGGCCATCCAGCCTCTGCTTAAAGACCTCCAAAGAAGGAGACTCCACTACACTCCGAGGGAGTGTGTTCCACTGTCGAACAGCCCTTACTGTCAAGAAGATCCTCCTAATGTTGAGGTGGAATCTCTTTTCCTGCAGCTTGGATTCATTGTTCCAGGTCCTGTTCTCTGGAGCAATAGAAAACAAGTTTGTTCCCTCCTCAATGTGACACCCCTTCAAATATTTAAAAGGGCTATCATATCACCTCTTCTCCAGGCTAAACATCCCCAGCTCCCTGAGTCGTTCCTCACAGGGCATGGTTTCCAGACCCTTCACCATTTTAGTCGCCCTCCTTTGGACACGCTCCAGTTTCTCCAGTTATAAAAAGGAGCCAACCCAACAGAAATACTCCCTTCCACAGTGACCCATGTGGGGAGGGAGATATCAGGTTATGAGACCTAAAATGCCTGACACTCTGAAAGCCCCTGGTTGCTTGACAGATTTGCTTATGTAAAGGAGACAAATCACTCTCTCATTCCATTGCAAGAGTTATTTTTTTCTTTTTGATCCTTCTTTTTAATTTTTTCCCAAGCTTAGCTGTTTTTTTATTCCACAAACTGAACTCTTCTGCTTTGACCAGGAGTCCAGAAAATTCTCTCTCCCTCTCCCCCTCCATGCTTCTTTCCAGGGGAATCGCAGAGACTAGCCTGAAAATCCATCACATGGTTTACAGAAAATTGTATTTCCTGTACAGAAAGAAAATAGTGCTTTCTGTACAGAATATTGTGTTTACTTTACAAAAAGTGAAAAAATTGGTAGAGTAAATCTTAAAAATTCTCATAAGTCCCATTCCCAACTTTATCAGGGGTTCTCAACACTCAAGAAACATGTTTTGACCTATTTAAAAAGAAGATTACTGAATATTCTTGCCTACATGCATCTATTTACAATACAGGCTGAGTTTCCCTTATCTGAAATGCTTGGGACCAGAAGTGTTTGGGGATTTGGAGGGTTTTTTTTCTTTTTGAATATCTGTATACACATAATGAGATCTCTTGGAGATGGTACCCAATCCATGAAATAATTTTGTGCTTGAAACAAAGTTTGTATGCATTGAACCATCAGAAAACAAAGGGGTTACTATCAAAGCCATCCATGTGAACAATTATAGATTTTTGAATATCTAAGGGAGCCTCAATCTATATTTCCTTCTGCCATCAAATGGCATAAAACATAGAAGTGCCTCCAGACATGAAAAAGTCTTGTATAAAGTTTCAGATAAGGGCAGTCTAGGGAATTATGATAATTTTAAAGGAATTTATGTTTTGTTCTGTATTTTTTTTTTAAAAAAAAATCCTTCTGTGTTTGCACCATCTGATATCTCTATCTCTGTCTGTCTTTCTATCTGCCAACCTTTTCCACTTAATCATTTTTTCCCTATAGTTACAAAACACTGCGAGTCACATAAGAGAATAATTAACCATTTTATCATTGAACTGGTTTTATTTAAGCCAATATCTACATAAATGTTACTTACTTTCATGCTTTACTACTTCTTTACTGGAATCAGGATTGATGCAAATGAGAACAAAAAACCTTTTGAGAATTTCATACCACTTTGCTGGAATCAGGAATCATGCAAAGGAAATACTGAAAGCAGTGGAAACTGGGAAGAGTGGTGAGAACAGCACAATGCTCAGTAACACCAGGGTTACCAGGAGGCTGAGTTAGTCAGGAAAGACTTTTGTTGGAAATCTTCATGGGTTTCTGCAAACTGATATAGATTATAGATGGACCATTGGTTTGATGACATATCACAGCTTCTTCCATATAATTCAGACTAACAGTATTACATGAACATGTTTATATCAGAATATATATGAGCACATTTATATCAGAATAAATTAAACTCAAATCAGTGTAACTCAAAAGGTTTTCAGTCTAACATTCTGATCCTAAGTAACCAGGCTGAAGAAGTTGCCCTCAAACACTATCAGAATGTTCCTCAGAGATGGCATAATGTCATGTTGTGTGAAGTCGCATTGGAAAAACAGGTTGTTCACTGTAGTACAAGGATTCATGCATAGACCGAAACCAGTCTAAACATTTTCAGTGTATTAATTTAAATTTTATATGCCCTTGGACCTTTTTGTACCATCCATTATGAATGCCTTAAGTAATAAAAAAGTTTACTTTTCTCACTATTTTATCAGAAGTTCTGTTCCTATTGAGAAAATAAAATGATACTGTGTACTAATTCATAAAAAAAACACTCCACTTCATTCTTTTGATGAGTCTCAAATTCTCCAATAACCTTGACAGCTGAACTAGTGTTCCATAACAACAAGCAGACCATTGATAAATAGCAACAAAACTATTAGCGATAGAATTTATGAGATGAGTAATAGAGATGGTAAATTATAGGCTTACTGTTTGACAAACTACAGCTTGACGTATCTTTGCAAATGCATGTGTGTGCATCTCAGAGAGAGAGTTTCCATTATTCTGATCTGTTAACCTATTACATAGAAATAAATGTCATTGCTTTCCAAAGGATTGTCTTTTACAATGTATTTTTAAGTGTTTGAGTTGAAGAACTCAAGACATAGCCATGTCAATCTGGAAATTTAGTATGCAAAGGGATCTTGTAGCACCTTGGAAGCTAACTGAAAGAAAGTAGCTGGTAGCATGACCTTTGGTAGAAGAATGACACACACACACACACACACACACACACACACAGAGCAGTAATGCTATCCATCAAGAAAGAATCCCGGAAGTAAAATACTATATGTTTTGAAGAGGCTGTCCATATCTTACCATTGAGCACAACATTATTAGGCTGTTATATTTACTAGAGAATGCCTCTTCTACAGAAAAAGAGGCAGCAAAAAATGGGGATAGTTATGTGTCTTTTCTGGTTAATTTCCACCCATCTTTTCCCTATTGCCAGTTGACAATCTAAGAAGGCTGCCCTTGCTAACTAATTCATAACCTCTTGCTAAAGTTATTAATAAGCTTTCTATTATTATTTCCCCTCAGCCATCTATTCTAAAGAAGCTCTGGATGAAAGCTGAATTTAAAAAATGCTAACTAAAAATCCTATATCACATTAATGTGCATTCAAGCATGGCATCATATCTGTCCATCTATATGAAACAACTTTTAAAAAGCAATAGCACTGGCTATTATATAACACATTAAACAAAACATAGTACTGTAATTATTAATAATCAGCATGGGTTTCTCAAAACAAGTCTTGCCAGGCTAATCTTATCTCTTGTTGTGATAGTCTCAGGCTTGGTGGATGAAAGGGGTGCTGTGGATGTAGTGTATCTTGATTTCAGTAAGACCTTTGAAAAGGTCCCCCATGATATCCTTGAAAAAAACTCGTAAAATGTGATTTAGACAATATGATTGTCAGTTGGGTTTGTAATTGCTTGACCAACAAAACCTAAAGAGCACTCAGCAACAGCTCCTCCTTATACTGAGAAATAAAAAGCATGGTGTCACTGTTTTGTGGATTTTAATATTTGAAAAAGATTAAGGAATCACAAAAAAAGTTGCAACTACCTGTTGCAAAACATTTTATTTCCAAAGGACACAGCCTTTCCAATGTGGCTATATTTCTAGTAAGGTTTAGGCATGGTCCAGCCATGCCTAAACCTTACGAAGTGCTACAGCTTCTGGGTCTGTAGGCTTGACACCTTGATACCATGTGATTTAATTTAAAGGCCAATACCACTCTTAACTCCAGCACCACCCACTGGATTCCATGCTAAGAGGCTTGGAATTCTATAACTGCCATAGGATGCTGTTTGTTATTCCCATTAAAATGGAGATCACCTAGGAAAGTGGAAACCAAAATGATTGAAGCTTTTTAAAAAACCTGTTTCCAATTTTATTAAATTTATATTAATTTACTCCAGTTTTTTAGTATTTTTCTGGTGAAAACAGTGTTATTCATTTCCCCCCAGGGTTAAGAAAATATCCCCCCTCTCTTTCTGTGTTTGTGTGTATCCTTCTTTCCCTCTACCTTCTTCCACACCACACACAAACACAAACACACACACAGATACTCACAGAGTTCTTCCCATCTTAGCTTAACTGGTGTTCTTTCTATTTGAATTTAATGAGAAGGATCTGAAAATATTTAGCCAATCAAAGCATCAGTTGCATAGAAAGGTTATTTTAAAATGAAAACATTATTATAGTGGAGAGTGATTGTCTTTTTAGAAGTAATTTGAATAGCAAAGCACCTTGAAAAACTGACATTCAGATTATGGGCCTTAATCATGAAAGTGTTGTTTTACAACTTGTTATCGTATACAGTATATATTATTTTCCAGTATGAAGGACCAATTTTAATACAGCTTCCCAGTTTTCAAAATAAATATTAAATGAAAGTGCCTATCAAAGGAACCCAACCTTGCCTACTGTGCCACTGCATAAAAAAGAAATAATGTGAAATAAATCAGTACAAATGTACAACAAAGCAGTTCTGATTTGGGCAGAAAATTTCAAGTATGTGCATTTTCCAGCTCAAAGATTCTATAATTATTTATATAGTCATATATTCTCTCCCCTGATCCTAGTTCTTGTTGTTGCCACTGTTATTATGGGGTTTGTCTTTCCCTCCCTCTGAGCTTGCCTAAAGTCACTCAATGGGTTTCCATGTCCAAGCAGAGATTCAAATCCTCAACTCTAGTGTTGTAGTCCAATGCTCAAGCCACTACACCACACTGGCTCTCTCCCTTGATAGTACCAGCAACTTTGTTTTGCTTAAGGTTTTTTTTTTTTTCAGGCAAAGAGTAATGTAGACCCCAGACAGTACAGAGTCAGAAAACCAAAATAGTTGAGCATTGTTGAGTACAAGACAAAATTATTGCAAATATAGAACTCAGGCTTGGAGCCTGAATCCTATTAATTGGTCCTGACTAGACTTAATAAATATACATATGTGAATACTGCTGATATCATGGGTCCACTCTAATTGGAACTAATAATAGAATTCAAGACTTGAAGTTTTTAATAGTTCTGTAGAAAGGACCCCCAGTTCTGTTCTTAACCCAATTCAGTGATTTGTATTTGACATTGATTTAGGAGATTACTGCACATGAAATCCACCCTGGGTTATACATGGGTTGTAACCATCAGTGACAGATCTTATCACATTGCCCTGTGCCTGAGCAGTAGGCAGTCCATATCTAATTTGAGCCTCTCTAGCACCTTTTCAAGAACGGGATTTTCCTATTCTTAAAAAGGTGCCAGAGAAGTCTGGGTTGGATACAGGCTACCTACTGCCTGGGCATGGGGAAATGGGATAAGATCCATCACTGACAGTTACAACCCCGTTAACCCGAGCAGATTTTGCATGTGATAATCTCCTTAGCTGGGGTTGATTCAGATCAGATCCAGCCCATTGTGGATCCAAATATTTATAGCTCCCATTCATTTTCATTAGAAAATAAAAATGACTGCAAACTTCAAAAATACTTTTAATTGACATGAAATATGGAAGTCTGGTAGCCCCCTAAGAAGGACCTAAATTTTTCAGATTCAGACAGATAGGTCTGCTTTGCTTTGCTTTGCCTTGCTTTTTTACTTTGCTTTCTTCTGTGTTTTTTTTAATGTACCACTCCAAGAACTACAACAGAAAATACTCAAATCTCCCAATTCATTTGCCCTGTCTGGAGGAGCCCAATAATGGATCCCAGCCCAAGAGTGGTGCTGAAGAGTCCTGCTGAGATTTTGTAGCACATCAAACCTGTCAAAGAAAAAAGCCCAGTTCTTTTCCTCTCATCCCCATCACTACTCTAGTGTTTTCCTTAAATGATATTGTCTTTGCATGCCAAGGAGACACTATTTATATATATATGTGTGTGTGTGTGTGTGTGTGTGTGTGTGTGTAATATATATATATATATATTGTGCGGCTCACCAAATCAGTCCAAGCCAGTTCAGAATAGTCAAAATGTGAGCTGGACTGATCATCCAACTGGACCTCATTTACATTCGTTAAATCGACCCAATTAGTTTTGGGATTTGGCTGAACTGGATTCACGTCTCTACTTTTTAGTTTACAAACAGGCAAGCAATGAGAGATATAGTTGTAAAACAATGCAAGGTGTAAAGCAGGTGAACAGAAATAACCACTCTCATAATATTCAAATTAAGGGTCAGTCAATCAACTTTACTGGCAAAAGATGCAGAACAGACATAGGAATACAGTCATGCATGCCTCCACATTTTCAGATTTGACTTTTGGGGATTTGACTACTTGCTGTTTTGATCAATATGTTCTATCTAGAAATCTATAGGTCCTCCATCATGATTCTGCTTTAATCTGATCATAGAGTTTTGCTGGAAAACATAGAAGTTTCTAGAGAAAACACCTCTCTAGGCATTTGTAGGTCCTCCAGCATGATTCTATGATCAACATGTGTCAGATATTGACCATAGAATTTCACTGGATGACCTGGAGATGTGTTCTCTCAGGTAAAAATATCAGTGGTTTTTTATTTGTGATTTTTCCACATTCACGGGAGTTCTGTTATGCTAACCTCAGTGAATGTGGAGGGACCACTGTATTTCTTCTAATTAAGTAATTATTTTCACAAAACACATAATTAATTTGAGGAATCTGCTGCCACAGAATGTGGCTTTCAATGCTAGATGGCTTTTAAAAAGGTCTAGATATATAATCATCATCATTATTCATATAATCATAAATAAATGTACATGGCATTTCACAGAATAAAACAATAAAAGAGACTAACAGCCAGGTCAAATGCATACAGGATAATTCTGTCTGTGATTTCTAGTCATGGTGAATATCAGTTGTTGCGAAGGAACTGGAAGTGAGTTCTTTTTTTGTGGGGGGGGGGGGTCCAGAAGCTTCGTATTGTAGACTAGCTGGATCTTTGACTTGGTGTAGCTGACTCTTCTTCTAAGGGACTACAATTTGCATTGGCACTAACTAATCAGCTTTAATGGTGTGATAAATAGGACAAATGGTAATGCTGAAGTTCATCTAAAATAAAGATGGCAAGAATGACCACCTTAAACTGAATAGCATTGAATAGTTTTGTGTGGATATTAAAATTGTGCCCATTGCTTTCCCATGAAGATGGGAAGATTTCCTATGATGATTTTGTGTAAAAAAAAAAAAAAAACATTTACGGAGTGTGTGAAATATATCTTGACAGACAACCCAAAGCCACTTTTTAAAAGCATTTTGATGATTGCAGGATCAACTGTAAGATGCTTTGCCGCAAGGCCACAGAATCCACTTTTGGTGGATCCACGTCTGCTGGTGACATAAGTAGTCATACGTTGTCTTATGTATGCAGAGTGACATTTTTGGACCATTTGGAACAGAAGTATCCAGCTGATAGTGGCAGGAGCAGAGTCTTGCATGCAAAGCCATTGTCCATATTTAAAAATGCACTAGAGTTTTGTGTCAATGTACATTGCACAATGCCTCTGTCTACTGCGTATTTTGCATTGTGCATTTTGCAATGGGGTGACAGTTATGTGCATTCACTGCTTCTCATATGTTACACTGTGGTAGTGTTCAGTTCAGTTCAGGATTGTGTAGTAGTACCAGAAGAGTGCAACCCTGCTGGCAGATATTTAGTCTATGCTGACACAATTTAAGATTTCAGCTGCTCCTCCTGCAGCTGTTTAGTGTTGTAATGGAAGTTAGTGCTGTGCCTCATCTTTTCACCAGCAGAGTTCTACTACAACTCAGAGGAACTACAAGAAAAGCACCAATAAATCCTGGAGAGGATTTGTGGCCCTCACAGCAGCCATCCACCAGCCAACTCTTCATGGCTGTTAGCCATTACCAAGTGCTCCTTCTCTGGTGTCATTTCACCACAATTTTCTCTTCCTTTCTTGCATCATCCTAGCTTGAAAATATCACAGCACCATAGTGTGAAGATTAAGTGATTTGTCTGGTAACACCCAAGACAGAGAGAAATAACAGCAAGAGTAAATTGTTTTGTTAACATCAATCATTTTAATGAGTACTGTAACATGAAATTGTTAGAGTAATTGTTAGCAACATTTGCTACATATCTGTTACTTTTAAATAAAAAAAAATCAGTATTCAAATTATAAATTATAAAAATTCAAATTCAAATTATAGAAAATGTCCAACGTTCCCTCCCCACAAAGTACCTTTAATCAGTATCATATTAAATAATGTGATACATTATCTTCACAACAACATTATAGCAATTAAAATAATTACCTTTAAAATTAGTGTTGAAAACTATAATGGGGCATTTGAAATAAACTGGATTTCTTTAAAATGAAATTGAATCTTTACCGATATAGGACTTAACACTGCAAAGATAATTGAAAACACTGGAACAACTTCTGGTATTTTATTTCAATATCCTTCCCAAAATCTCTGTGCATAGGGAGGTATTCCAAAGTTATTCCTTGGTTGGATAGAAGTTTTGGCTACCCATTACTTTGATCGATGCAATTTGCCCCTCTGAAGTTCACATTTGTCGTACTGTTTAAAAATGGAGCCTCCTTTATTGTCAATCAAATTCACTTCCACTTTCGTCAAAGGTGACATATCCTACAACCATTGGCCAACCGAATGGGCGCTTTCTCCCCTCCTTTTTAGAAAAAAAAACTGGTGGCAGTGTGCGCATATTCTGTCAACTTGTCAAATTTAATAACCTCCAGGTGTGTGTGTGCATTTGGGTCATTGCAGATTATGACAACCCTAAAACGACCCCATCCTGGGGTTTTCATGGCAAGACTGGTTCCGAGGAGATTTGCCATTGCCTTTCCCCTGAGGCTGAGAGAGTGGGACTCTCCCAAAGTCATGGGTTTCCACAACCTTCCCTCTGAATGCCAGCTTCTAGCTTCCCCTTTGCTTTCAGCCCAGCATGTCCTCCTCTTTGGAACCTCTTCCCTTCCCTTCGCTTCCAGCCCAATGCCACCTCCGAAGCCCTTGCCTCCCCCCCCCCGATCCCCCCTTCTCCCCTCCCCTCCCCCCCCCCCCCCCCCCCCCCCCCGAATGTCAGCCTCTTCCCTTCCCTTCGCTTTCAGTCAAATGCCACCTTCAAAGCCCTTGCCTCCTGCCTGGATGCCATCCTCTTCCCTTCCCTTCCAGCCCAAAGCATGCACATAATCTGTCACAACAACAACAACAACAATAACAACAATACTTCACCTCAGAATTCCATCTCTGCATCCTCTTTCTTTGCTTTCCCTCCAATTGCCACCCTAGAATGTCATCTCTCCTTACATACACATATGTAGCAAAAACATTCACTTGTATCAATTTGCCAAATTTAAAAGGGAACACAAAGCAGTCACATATTCTGTCACACACACACAAACAAGCTGAAGTTGATAGCAGTTAACAACAACAAATAAATATTTGTAAAAGATAATTAGTTGTTTCTGATAGGTAATTGCAACATCTAATTAGTTGTTAGTAACTAGATGTTTCCAAGATGTTTCCAAGCTCTGGTCCTGATGTCTACAACAAACTTAACATGAGCATAAGCTGCTCTACTAAAACCTCACATGAGTAGACTTAATATTAAAATTCATGGGTGCACCTGAGTGCATACATATTATAGTGACAGCATATAGACTAAAAGTTTTTTAAATGATGTGACTGTGAAAGTAGCTGAATTTTAATACTATTCATAGGATAGAATTGAAGGCATATCTGTGCTGTTTAAACAGAAGAGGTATAGAATTAATTCAATTTTTAAAGCTAAAGACTTCCTAAAGAAAATAAGATCAGAAGGAGGAAAGGAATCACAGGAAGAAAGATCAATGATGACAAGATATTTGGAACGTAAATTAAGAGAAGAGGAAGAAGCTCGGAAAAGAACAGAAGCAAACAGACAGGAAGGAAAAAGAAGTAATCTCCCAGAAGGGGAAATAACGGAAGAAGATACATAACATAAGTTAAACCAATAATTTGGTAAGAAACTAATAAATTTGAAAAATGGATTTAAAACTAGCCTCCTGGAATGTGAAGGGACTGAACTCCAAATTTAAACGTAATAAAGTTTCCATTATTTACTTAAAAAGAAACTGGACATTATCTGCCTTCAAGAAATTAAGATAAAACAAAAAGACCATGAGTACTTGAAGAATAACAAATTAGGCCAATCATTTGTTTCTCTGAATGAGAAGAAGAAAAGTGGAATTGTGATGTACATTAACAACAAAATAGCGGCAAAAAAAATCTTTCAGGATGAGGAAGGCCACTCTTTAGGAATAGAAATTTTACAGAATGATATTAAATATCTTATAGTGGGCATTTATGCTCCAAATGAAAAACAACATGCCTTTTATAGGAATTTAAATGAACAACTGAGACAACAAGAATATGAAAACATTATCGCTTTAGGGGACTGGAATGCAGTGATAGACCCCAGACAGGATAGGAAGCAGCAGAGAAATAAGGGGGGAAAAAAAGGGAAACTTCCCACTACTTTCTTTGAACTACAAGAAGAATGGAAATTAGTGGATGTGTGGAGAAAATTCTATCCAGACAACCCGGGACATACTTTTTTTTTCAGAAGTTTATAAGTCCACGTCACGAATAGATATGTTCCAGATATCTACAACACTTTCTACAAAAGTTAAAAATATTGACATTCTACCTAAATTAATTTCAGACCATAACTTGCTAACTATGACTATAGAAGGTCAAAAGAAACAGTTCAACTGGAGATTGAATGATTTTCTTTTAAATCATAACAAAAATAATTGAAGAAGCCAAGTTAATGTTGAAGAACTATTTCCAAGAAAACTGCAATGGAGAGGTATTAATGAAAACAGCATGGGATGCTTCCAAGGCGGTCATGAGGGGTTTTTTTATTCAAAAAGGAACAGAGATGAAAAGAAAATGGAATCAAGAACTGGAAATTATCGAAGGGAAAATCAAAATGGTGGAACGGCAACTTAATAAAGAACCCACAAGCGACAAACTTGATAAACAACTAAAATTTTGGAGAAAGCAATTGAATAAGGAAGTTACGAAACAAGTAGCCAAGAAAATAAAATTAATGAAGCAAAAACATTTTGAATCAGCGAACAAAAATGGGAAATGGCTATCAAACAGATTGAGACAACAAAAAGAAGAAAACACAATTATAGAGATTAAGATCAAAGGGAAGATGGAAAGAACTCAAGAAGGCATAATGGATGCCTTCAAAGATTACTATCTGGATTTATATAAAGATGAGGAAGTCCCAATACAGGAAATAACTAAATATTTAGAAAAACAAGAAATAACAGAAATATCCAAAAATCAGCAAATAATTTTGAATGCAGCCTTCTCCATGGAGGAAGTGGAAGAAGCTATAAATGATTTAAAATCCAACAAAGCTCCAGGCCCACATGGCTACTCAGCAAATTACTATAAAATATTCAAAGAAGAACTTAAAGTACCATTGTTAAATACTCTAAATGATATCAGGAATCATGGCCTACCAGAAACTTGGAAAGCTGCGAACATTGTATTAATACCAAAAGAATTGAAGGATAAATCTGAAATGACCAACTATAGACCTCTATCCCTCCTGAATACGGATTACAAAATTCTAACATCAATTTTAGCAAAAAGATTTTAAAAAGTTTTGGAAGGATATATCAATATAGACCAGAATGGATTTCTGCCTGCCAGATATATAAAAGAAAACATGAGAACAATACAGTGGTACCTCGGGATACGAAATACCCAGGTTACGAAATTTTCGGGATACGAAAAAATCCCATAGGGAATTATTGTTCCGGGTTACGAATGTTTTTTCGGGTTACGAAAAAACTTTTGGTGCTTTTTTCGGCTTTTTCGCACGGAATCGCGGCTTTTCCCCATTAGCGCCTATGGCAATTCGGCTTACGAAGGCTTTTCGGGTTACGAAAGCGGCCGCGGAACGAATTACTTTCGTAACCCGAGGCACCACTGTAATAGATATTTTGGAGTACTATGAAATAAATAAAGGAGATAAGCTGGCTTTAATATTCGCGGACGCGGAGAAAGCCTTCGACAAAGTGAACTGGAATTTCATGAAAGAAGTTCTAAAAAGAATGAAAGTAGGGGCGAATTTTCTAAACTATATTGAAAATATCTATCTGGATCAGAAAGCTCAACTAATAATCAATGGAAGGAAAACTAAAACATTTAACATATGTAAAGGAACGCGTCAGGGCTGCCCTCTGTCACCACTACTCTTCATAACAATTATAGAAATTCTAGCTAACAATATTAGAAGAAACAAGGAAATCTCAGGAATCAAAGTAAAAGATAAAGAATATAAGCTTAAGCTGTTTGCAGACGACCTAGTGGTAATGTTAGAGGATCCCATAATACAAGTTAACAACTTGTTTTAAAGTTTTGAAGAATTCGGGAAAGTGGCAGGATTTAAAATCAATAAAAACAAAACTGCAATCTTAACCAAAAATCTCTCCAAAATGGAAGAGCAAGAAATTGAAAAGATATCAAACTGTAAAGTGGAAAAAAAAGTAAGATACCTAGGAATATGGTTAACTAGTAAGAATGCGGATCTTTTTGAAAATAACTATAAAAAACTTTGGATGAAAATTAAGGAAGATCTTAAAAAATGGTCCCAATTAGAGATATCTCTATTAGGAAGAATAGAAACTATAAAAATGATGGTGTTATCAAAAATAAACTTCTTATTCCAAATGATACCAATCCACATCAAAGAATCTACATTCAGAGAATGGCATAGAGATATCAGGAATTTTATATGGGAAAATAAAAAAGCACGAATCAAATGGAAGACAATGACAAGACAAAAGAAGGATGGAGGGGGAGGAGTGCCGAATTTAGAGTTGTATTATCAAGCAAATATACTAAATTGGATCACAGACTGGGTAAAACTTGAAAACCAAAACATGTTAAAATTAGAGGGGTTCAACAATAGATTTGGTTGGCATGCTTATATGTGTTATGAAAAAGCCAAAGTTCATAAAGAATTTATGCAACACATGATTAGAAAAGTGTTATTAATAACGTGGGAGAAAATAAAAAAGAAGATCTATGGAAAACTGCCCCAATGGACATCAATGCAAGAAGCCTTTTTCGGAAGATGGACATTAACTGATAAATGGCTAAACTACAAAGATTTATTAAACAAAAACAAAGATGGCAGCTATCAAATGAAAACACTGGAGGAATTAACTCTTATAGATACGAAGATGAACTGGTTCTTATACACACAACTAAAAGAACGTTATAAAATGGATGTAAAGCTGCATGGAATTGAAGGAAATATGGAGGAACTTGATAAAATATTATTAGGAGAAGAAAAAAAAAAGAGTATCCAAATTATACCAATTTCTATTAAAAATTGACCAAGAAAAAGAAATAATATCGGATGCAATGATTAAATGGGCTACGGACTGTGGGCACACCATTGAAATAGAAAGTTGGGAACAGGCCAGAAAGAAGACTAAGGAGTTTACATATTCACAAAGTCTAAGGGAAAATCATTGGAAGATGGAGAATCGCTGGTATCTAACTCCTAGAAGACTGGCAATGATTGATAATAAAAGATCTAATAAATGTTAGAAGTGCAACGAGGCAAAAGGAACATGGTACCACATGTGGTGGCGGTGCCCCAAATTGAAAATCTATTGGAAAAAGATCCATACAATAATTGAGAATATGTTAAAAATAAAATTCGAACTTAAACCAGAACTATACCTCCTAAACATGACAAATAAGCTGCCAATAGAGATAGAAAAAGTACAAGGAAGAATAATGTTGTATATGATAACAGCTGCTAGGCTACTTATAGCACAATTTTGGAAGGATAACAATACTCCAAGTATAGATTTATGGCTCCAAAAACTTATGGACATGGCAGAAATGGACAAACTTACAGCATATTTAAAATTTAAAAACATGGACAGGATAGAAAAGGATTGGTACCCAGTTCAACAATTTTGGGAAGCTAGGTGGTTAAACGAAGAGGTACATCGATAGCCTTGAAATAACGCTATTTAAGATGTATTGTAAACATTTAATGATTAAGAAAGGATGTAGATTCCAGATAGATAAATGGAAAAAGAATTAAGAAATTAAAGGAAAATCCGACAAGTAGTTTGAACTAGACACAAGTGAGAAATATGGGTTAAGGAAGTATTTGGAATTACAACAAGGAGGGAAACTTAAAGGACTAGATGTATTACAAAACACTATGATTTATGTATAGAACAGGATGAAGTATTTCCTTTTTATGTTTGCGCTATGTTTTTTCTTTTATGTACATAAAAACGAGAATAAAATATATATATATAAAAAAGAAAGTAGCTGAATTTTGAAAACTGTGAAATGTTATTTCCTATTTACTTTCCAATAATTTTGTAAGTTATTTTGCATATATGCATCTGAATTCACTGTCATCTTTTGAACTAATCTGTCACAGCAAAATAGTTTACAAGTGATTTTTCATTTTAAAAAATGGTTATATGAGAGCAGAAACTTGGTACATCCTTTTAATTACTCTGCTAATATTTATTAATAGTCTTTGCATGTAAGGTATGTACTCTTACCACACTGTTGCAGTTACCTTGCTGTAGCAGATAAATATGTCATATGTACCACAGTGATTTAAAATGGAAGGACTGGAATTGATCCATTATTTTGGCCTCATGCTTTGTGAAGCATTATGACAGACCAATACAGTTTACCATTTCAGATGCACATCAATTGGACTTTAACTTCTGCAGCAGTGTGGATCTTCACGTTTGTTTCCATGTCCTTCATATTTGTAATGGTGGATTGCCAAGAAGATGCTTTGCCAGAACGGATTAAAGAAAAAAAGCAAAAAGCTTAAGTTAGTCATATGCTCCCATCCAAAACAATCAGAACAGGAGCCAATTTAGTGCACATAAGTTACCTTGGAAGGATTAATTTATGCTGTTGAGCCTCATAATATGTGTAACCAACAAGAAGCTGTCTGGAGAGAGGGATTTTTGCAAATCTTTCAGCTAGATCAATGAGCCAAATGCAAAATCTAGCAACCAGGGGCATCATGTAGATTTGCGATGCTCCCTAGGGCAGCTGGGGTCCAGTGACCAATGAGTGGATTACACTGATCCATAAATGCAGTTTTTCATCTGTGACAGTTATAATATAAATGCTATTATTGATATTGCATAACTGGGAGAGAACAACAGACAATGAATACTGCTTTCCTTTTTTTAAAATAGTGAGAGTAGAGAATATTCAGAGGATGATGGCAGACTTCTGTTGTTGTTGTTGTTGTTGTTGTTGTTGTTGTTGTTGTGTGCCTTCAAGTTGTTTCTGACTTATGACGACCCTAAAGTAGACCTATCATGGGGTTTTCTTATGTTTGACCTATGCTGATTCACCAACTCAAATATCCTCATATGCTGATTCTCAGTTCTTATCACTAGGATTTTGTTAATTTTCACTGGACTGGGATGTAAAATGTAGTGCAGCACACCTCTGCATGGCCAGTTAGACCTTCAGTCCCAAAGTCAGTACAGAATCCTTTCTCTTAGGCTGCTGCTACACTGCAAAATTAATGCAATTTGACATTGCTTTAACAGCCATGGATCAATGCTATGGTGTCCTGGGATTTGTAGTGTGTTGTGACACCCGAGCTCTTTGTCACAGAAGGCTAAATATCTCACAGAATTACCCAGAATTCCATATCATTGTGCCACGGTAGTTAAATCAGGGTCAAACTGCATTAATTTTGCAGTTTAGATGCAGCCTTTGGCAAACAGAGGAAGACACCAAGGCAGTCTCACCGCTCTTGGTAGGCTTATTGAAACTAGCTAGAATGGTCCCTCTATTTATAGCCAACAGTACCCCATCTCATTTTTCTCTTTGAATCATTGTCCCACCCTCCCACCTCTGCTTCTATGTGGCTTTAGCAGTCCCTTCTGGGCCAGGTAGGAATTTTCTCCCCTTTCTAAAGGTTTTTCGCTTATCTCACACTGTTGTTTGGGGACTTGGAAAACTGACCCAGGTGTGGACTTTGTGGACTTAATAGGTGGTCAGTTGCGGTTGATGGCGGATAATTAGCTCTCTGGTGAACATCTTGGCACCCTCTTTGGGTGAAGGTTAGGCCTCTTAAACTTTCTCTCAAGGTCATGTGAATAGGGAGATGGTGAGATACCTTCCTTAGGGCTAGGCTGGGATATAATTCTCACTCAAGTAATGTGAGTTGAGGGAGGAAATCTCAGTTTAACATTCCAGTCTCAGCTTAACATTCCAGATGCGATCTGGTTGAGGAATAACCCAATTATGGGTGTTTTTTTTTCCCTTGGAGTTAAAGTGTTTTGCCCAGAGGAAGCTGAGGAGGAGGTCTGAGGAATAGACCACCTGCTTCAGCTGCACCTGCACCAGGTTAATCCCTTCAAATTCTGCAAATTTTGAAAAACAGTTAAATAGTTTAATTCAAATAAAAGTGGCCCATTTTTACAACCCATGTTATGTGTCTGGTCTCATTATTTCAAGTTGGTCAGCAATAGCTCAAATAGAGTTTTGAACTGAAACTCTACTCTTTTGTTTGTCTATCCATCTGAAACATCTCAGGCATGAGAAATAACAGGGATCACTGATGAAAGTTGCATCCTTTAACCCAGTCCATCAGAGCATAGCAAAGTTGACACATGTAACTGGTAGTGTAATTTCTACATTAGCTCTTTCTAGGGATTAGCAAAGCACTATAAATCTTTTATTATCCCTTCCTGTGTGGATATAGTGCAGTCCAGAATATAGCTTAGATTAACATATGTTTTACACAGGATTAAGGATGCTTTAGAGCTTCTTCAGTCTCCCCCCTCCCAGTTACTTTTAGTAGCAATGAAAAAGAAATTGTGTGATGAAGTTAAACTGTACCTTCCTCTTTAGTTTCTTAGACACAGCTTTAGTTTCTAAATCTAATGCAAAGATCCAGCTGTTTACTACTGTAATCATATTAGTCCTTGTGATTTTGTCTTCTTTCTCTTCTTGAAAACAAAATCTAGATCTATACAATGTATTTCATATTAATTTTTTCCACTGTCAATATTTCACACAAATGCAGTGCCTACAAAAGCTCCATGGCAAAGAAGAGAAAAGCTGAAGAACAGCTTTGGGGAGTTCCAGTGAACAAAAGGAAGTCTCTGTTAATGAAACCACGCCATTACAGCCCCAGTCTGGAAGGCAAGGGGAAAAATGAGGAGAAGACAGAACTGCAGCACAAAAGCAACATTGGCCAAACAGGTATCAAGGATTATTGGTTCCAAATGAATGCAAGTCTAATGCTCTCAGTGGGAAAAGTGTGTGTGTGTGTGTAAGGGAAATAATCGTGTTACTTGTGAGGAAGGGTGATTTTTTAAAACTTTTGTGTGATTGCTGAGACTTAGGTGTTTATCACACTATGCTCTTAAAGAGGTACTATTCCAGTGTGACTCCTCTAGTAGCCTCCTGTTGCATGCTGGGATTGGCAGTTTTAAGGAGCTGAACTTCTCTGCCTGAGAATTCTAAATACCCCTCCTTAAAACTGCCAATCCCAGCATGCAACAGGAGGCAGATAGAGGAGTCACACTGGAATAGTACCTCTTTAAGAGCTCGTCTGATAAACACCTAACAAATACATGTGATTAATATGAGGGACTTTCAGCCATACAAATGTTCACTTAATTGTATCTGGAGAAAGTCCTAGACAGCAGGAAGGTCTCTCAGGTATCTTCAAACCAGGGCAGACTGAAATAGGAAGACACTGGCGGGGTACAGACCGCTGCTTTGCGGCGGTCTGCTGCCGCCGCCAGTAGGTCCGCGGGGGAGCCGGAGCCTTCAGACGGCCCGACTCCCGCGCGGACCGAAAAAAGAAGCTCCAAAATGGAGCTTCTTTTTTCGTCGCGTTTGCGACGTAGTGAGGCGCCAGGGGCGCGCTCGCTACGTCAGCAGTGGCGCGATGCGTACGGACGCTAAGCGTCCGATACACAAAGATGGCGCCGGCCATGTAGAAGGGCCGGCGCCATCTTGTACGGACGGAGTCCATACTAGGCCATGGGGCGTCTAAAAGAGACGCCCCCTTTTTAAAATGGGACGTCCTCCGGACGTCCCAAATGGCAGTGCAGAAAGCACCACTGTCTTTCAGACAGCCTGGACCAAAGTTAAGGCTTTTTAGGTACCAATTCAAAATCAGTAGTTTAGTAGATTGTTAGTCAATGCACTTGTTATATAACATGGGAGTCATATTCTCCTTGTAGCCAAATAATCCCTTAATTAACTCATGTATCACGTTGGCCAAGTTTGGTGTTTCCGGGACCAGGAACAATTTGTGCACTAGCTTAGCTGTGCAAAGGCATTCCTAGCTGCCACAGGAACCTGGATATCCAGGGCCAGGGAAGAAACTGAAACTGAAGCCTGAGTCTTCAAAGGGACTGTAACTCCATCCATGACAGGTTGAATCTGTTCCATTCCTTACCTTTTTACTGAGCGGAGCATCTCTGTGTCCTGTGGCTTAAGCTTCAACATGTTCTACCTCCAGTCCATTACTGACGTGAAACACTGATTTAGAACTGGAAACAGTTATTTGTATTTAGATGGATTTATTTGTGCAGACTGCCTTCTGCTTGTTGGTAGCACAGGCAAAGACAGAGGCCTTGAAAATTGACACATGAGTAAATCACATCCTTTTCTTCTTGCTATATTCAACCCTTTAGTACTGCTGTCCTGTGATAGCTCAATAATTTAATCATGGAAGAATAGAGGAGAGGATACTGACAAACACTTGAGTCTCAATTGTATGGACTGCTCCAGGCCACAGAAATGGGAATAGTATCACATCACTGGAGAGAAGGTTTCATGACTGTAGCTCTGTTCAGCCTTTAGCTCTCTATATGCAGGCCAACATGTGCAGAATCAATGATAACAGCATCACCAAATGTCCAAATGAACAGTCCTTTATGAACGAGTCTACCAGTCACCTGGGACAGCTAGTCTTAACACTTTTGCCTGATGAAAAAGCCAGTGGAGCTTCAAAAGCTTGCATAATATATTTTGGGCATTTTAGTTGTTCAAATAAAGGTATCACTGATTTGTGGCTTTTGGATATTATTTTCCAGTATTCATGAAGTCTAGAGCTGAGCAGGTAACATGCCAGAGGCACAGACAATGGTGCAGCTCTCAGTTTTTTATCTCAGCCTCTGTGTGAAATTATAGTAATGTACTATGTTGTCATACTACATCATGACATGATACAAGAGATAAAAGATGGTTCAAACAGGAAAAGGAAGATATCTCTTAAGTGAGTGTGAGGGGGCAACATGAGGGTGAAGAGGGTGAAAATTATCTTAGGACTCTAACCATTTCTTTCTAAACTTGCTAAAACTGGTATTGTAAAGAAGAAACTGATATTCCTAAAAGACAATTATTTTTTTTTCATCTTCTGCAGAAAATAAAAAACATTATAACAGAGACACCATGTACTAGCAACATATAAACTGAGTGACATTGTTGGTACAATATTGTCTGCTTATGGGGGAAAATCCACAGTCTAAAAGATGAACTTCTGCTTAATATGATGTGTCTACTTACAAAGTCTTTTGCATCCCTTTCATGGCTGTTTGATGATACTAAACATACAAAATTGGGGTCAAAATACCAATCTTTATTGGTTCTTGTTTTATGCATGCATTTATTATATAACAATGGTCCAAAACACACTGCAGAAATAATCCAATTTGAGACCGCTTTAACTACGCTGGCTCAATGCTAGGGAATTCTGGGAACTGTAGTTTTATGAGGCATTTAGCCACCTCTGTCAGAGAACTCTGGTGTCACAATAAACTACAACTCCCATGCTTCCCCAGCACTGAGCTGAGGGAATTAAAACAGTCTCAGACCGGATTATTTTTGCAGTGTGTTTTGGACCAATATGTACCTTTGTTATTTTATTTGTCACACTTACAAAAGGTTTGCAAGCTTTTGCTTTCTGTCCACTCAGAATTAATCTGCAACTTTAGAAGTGTGGACTTCTAAAAAATATGGTTGCACCAGAGTGCATGCCAGCAGCAACAAAAAAGCAAAAATAGCAAAATGGTTGCAAAAAGTGCCACTTTATGAGAGGATGGGCCCTGATTTTCTGAAGAAAATGCCTAAGAAAGAATTAATAAATATTTTCTTTTAATGTATAACAAACAGTTGAACCAAACAATTATGTAAACTGGAAATGACCCAAAACTCTAACAGTTTGGCAGCCGGTAAAGTGAAAAGCATTGTGGTAGCACATGTGCATTTGTGTCCTCCTCCTCCCTTCCACAATAATCTGCACTTAATAGGAATATTTTAAACTATGTAACTAAGCAACAGAGGTAATTGTTGCTTTCTAGAGCTTTTGTTAGGCACTACACCATAGCCCAAATATGCATAATTAGGTATAATGTCTATAAATCATTATTGTACACATGTGGGTAGTTAAGTGGATTGAGAGAATAGTTCAATGAATTGGACATATTCACTGAAAATGCTTTTTATTTGTTTTCAGTAGTTGATAATACTTCGAAATTATGATAAACCTTTTCACTTTCTCTTAATAGCCCACTGTTGCTGAGACAAAACTTCATTTGCATTTTTAAATTATATTTAATTTATTATTTAAACTCAGAATTGGTCTGATATGGAATCCACATAGAATTCGGCCATCTTATCTTTTATTATAAGCTTGTTTGTCTCGCTCTCTCTCTCTCTTTTGATCTAGGAAGTAAAATGTGGAACGGTCCAGTTTGTGTTGAATACATCCCAACAAAAGAATGCACCCTATAATCAGCATTATTGAAGGGGCTAGTGTTGTGGCTAAATTCTTCTCTGCATCCAAAAATGCTTTTAGTTACTATGGTAATATTTACTTGATCCTGGCAGGCCAGTGTTGATTTTAGGGAGATAATTACCAGAAAAGAAGATGATGGAGATGTATTGTAGAGTGTCCTTGTCAGGGGGGAAAAAGTGTTCAACAAAAAAAATAAACGAAACACAAAGCATTTGTCTTTCAGTATTTGAGGCCCTTTCTATATAGCCTCTACTTCTGATTGTTTCTTGATGTGATTTCAAAGTTAAAAAAATGTTTCTTAACACAAAACACACATATACTTTGCTTACAGAAACCCAAAATCTGTTATTTTCTCTCTCTTTTTTTAAAATCTAGATTCTGTCTCATGATCTCATGCATTATGCAGTTCTATAGCTACTGTAGCTATTGAAAACATGTCAACAATAATTTGGATCTTCTAGTAACAAAAAAGAATCCAAAGCATTCATTTTGGATTTTGTTGTTTGTTTGTTTCTTTTTAAAAAACATGCTAGGAATCTAATCTATGAAGGAGTATGAAGATTGTGAAGCCGAAGGCTTTCATGGCCGGTATCCATATTTGTAGGTTTTTCAGGCTAAGTGGCTGTGTTCTGGAATACTTTATTCCTGAAGTTTTGCCAACATATGTGGCTGGCATCATGAGAGATGCCAGCCACAGATGCTGGCAAAACGTCAGGAATAAACTCTTCCAGAACACAACCATGTAGCCCGAAAAATCCACAAAAAAGTAAGGATGAAGATTGTTAATGAAAAGTCAGGATAGTGAAATTTTCATCAACAACTAAAATTTATAAAGGGGTCAAGTCTAAGCATAGAATCATAGAATCATAGAATTGCAAGAGACTGCAAGGGCCATCCAGCCCCCTGCCATGCAGGAAATCTAAATCAAATCATCCCTGACAGATGACCATCTAGCATTACATTTCTTTGGAACTTTTCAAAGATTTTTAGCTTCACAGCTAAATTTACAATGCATACTTTTCTCACAGTCATTTTGGCAATGTAATTTCTGCTCTGTTTCCCTTACTGACATGTACAGTCTAGTAAGGAAGTGGGTGGATGGATGGATGGTTCAGTGTCTGGTACTGTGTCTGATAATCATTATGAATATTTTGGTTCAATAACAGCCTACTTCCAATTGCTAGTTCCAACTAAAGTAGACTCATTGAATCAAGGGGATTTGCACAAAGTTTGGCATACTTGTAGCAGTTGATTTGGTGGCTTGAGTTAGGACTAGCAATTGAATTTCAGCCACGGTACTAATTGTAACAGAATGTTCATCTGAGTTTAATATCTTCTCACTCACATTCTGAGGACTGCATTAATTTAATAGCAGAGGATTAAGGATTAACAGGAATAACCTCTGAAAATGGTACACTGACTTTCCATATCTTTTGAAACCACAGTAGAATTTTTAAATCTCTAAGCAGAGAAGTCTAAGCAGAGTTTTCAGACAAATGCCCCCACTATTATCAGTGGGAGCTTAGCACATATAAATCCTAGACTTACAGATCATTCACAAAGTGTGTTTAAATTAACATGCCAGGAAGAAATAAAATACAATTGAAACAATTGTGTGGTACTTTGATCCTGAATCAATATCACAATTGAATTACTATTTACTGCCTTGGGGTTACATATGAGATGAGAATAAGATGGAGGAAACACATAATTGTTGAATGGATCCTTTCTGTACATTCACAAGACAACAGTTTAGCCATCTGAACTGAGCATCTCTAAGAAATTTTAAAGTTTAAAATGACCAGGAATGTTCATTCAGTATGATGTTTGCTACTACTTAGTTATATAGCCAATCTTGTGGTCTTTGATCACTTAACACTGGAATAATTCAACTAATGTGAACAGGACTAATAAATGATTTGTAGAGTGTGGCCAAAATATAAGCGATTTTAATTTTCTTTTTTCTCTTATTTAGAAGACACCACTATAACACAAGCAGAAACTATCACTAATTTGGATATGCAAGAAAATGATCATCAAAAGAAAGATGAATACACTAGTTACAAGGACTTAATAACCAAATCTTTAAGTACTGTTGAAAAAATAGCAAATGATGCACCAAATCATCCAGAAGATGAAAAACTAAGTGAGAGTTGCAGTCAATCCTTAAAAACAGAGAATAAGAATGTTAATGAATGTTACATGATCAGCTCTTCAGTAAGCAGAGACAGAATTCACATTTCTGATCCACAGTACTGTTCCTCTGAGGATAATGAAAGTAATTCAGAAATGCTGGACAACGAATGGGAAAATTCCTCAAATTTCTCTGAAGAGACAAGCTTAAAACTTCCCTTAAATCAAAAATACATTGTAGGACATAATGAGCAAGATATCTTAAAAGTGCCAGGAGTCAAAAGTGAAGCAGTAGATTTCAACAGTTCAGAAACAGTTTGCAACTCAGAAACAGGGCTGCAAGAATCACAAGAGTCACATGTGGAGTCTTTCAATAACAGGCTTCAGAATCCATTGCCAGACAGTGAGGAAGAGGAGTGTATGTCAGAAAATACTGAAATGTCTTTTGATTTGGACAAAACTAAGCAAAATTTGAGTTTGCTGGAACGAGCAATTGCTCTGCAGGCAGAGCAGGGTCATGTCTTTCATAGCACCTACAAAGAGCTGGACAGGTTTCTACTAGAGCACCTTGCTGGTGAAAGAAGACAAGCCAAAGTGGTTGATCTTGGTGGCAGAACAATCTATAATAATAAACGTAAGTTCATTTCCCTTGTTCATGGTGGCATTCACATTAGACAGTTGGTAGATTTTATTGAAACAGTGCTTTGTATTTTAACTTCCAAATTAGCCTTTGGGGATAGTCACTGGGTACTTCAGCACATGTCATTCTTAGGCAAGAGACTATATGGATCTCTTCCTGCATTGCATACTGCCCATGACTGAATGGAACATGTGAGTAGGAAAAGACTCTTCTTTATGCTTTCATTATCTTGATTTACAGAAGGACCTGTTCTTCTAGGCATGTTTGGACCACTGCTAAAGACTTGCACATAGCTACCCTGCTTTTATCCCACAGACCTCTATCTCTGCTAGATCACAGCCCACCAATTTAACAGTCAGTGATTTGAGTCCATACCATTTCCTCACATTTATCCCTTGCTATAACCTAGTCCAGAAACTTAGCTCTTCTGCTGTAAATTAGGAAATGAAGATAATGGGGGAAATATTTTGTTTGTTTCCCCAGACATTAGTCTGGGGATTATGGATTTCATAGTTCAATCAGGAATGTGCAATGATAATTATATTGCCACAACCATGGAGAAAAGTGTAAATCTTTTTCTGTAGTCTATATCTTGATTATTGTAGGAAGACATAATTAGATTCTATAAGTTAAACTAGAAAATACTAAAGAAATATTATTTTACCATGTAATAATATGCTACTAAGAACAGCCATAGTCATTGTATAATATATTGTTATATTCAGATATTTTTTTCTAGGTGCAATGGAGTCCCTATGAAATTATCAGTTCTCTGTTATAGCTGAGTCATTCAGTGACATTATGAATATCAAAGGGCTCTTATGCTCCTTGCCTTAGAATGCTCACTATCATGATAATCCTTAACAATGAAGCCTAAGTGCAGTGTGTGCTTTGCATATTGAACATTTTGGTAAATGGAAATTGTTTAAGAAAAACACTCAGTTAAAAAAATGACCAAACAAACAAATGAATGAATGAGTTAATGAATGAATGTATCAATTTTACATTATAATACCTTATTTCATATCAGATGTATCTATCATATTATATAAATTAAGGCAATCATGAACAGCTTTGTAAGTTCTCATTTATGCAGATATGCATCAATGACAAATAATCATTTCTTATACCCTTATTAAGGACAAATTCCCCATGGACTCATACTTACTGAATCTCTCCCTCAAACACATGACTTATAAGCAACAACCAGTTGCTTATAGTACAACATATTAATAAGGTCCAAATTTAAGCTGCATCCCCACAGTTCTATGCCAGATTTTAAAAACATTTTAAAACCAGCTGTCCAGTGCTGCTGCTGAAGATAACCACATCATTCATTAGAACATTCCACTATCACCACCCAGATAATTAGCCATATTAAACCATAGTGCTCGCTTCTCACATGAGCACATCAGATTCCCTTGTAATCCCCAATATTCATTAAGGAACTATGGGTGTAAATCAACATACACCTCCACTGTAGAAAATCTAGGGACTGTGGATTAAAACAAGCCTATCAAATCCAGACTGAAAATCAAATTTTGCACACATTACCAGTGGGAAACTGAAGGACATGTATGACAGTTCTGAGAATAGGATGAAGCCAAACTGAGGAGATGGTATGAGGATAATAATACTGGTAGATCTCCCCAAGATCAAGAAGAGCCTATAGTGAACAATAAAAATTTAAAGACTGATCTGTTTCTCAGGGCTGAAAATCTGAGGTGCATCCCTCTGTGAGTGGGTTAAACACATAACACATTTACATATCTGGAGAGACTGCCTTGAAAAAAAGCCTTGGTCTCTCATATATATATATATATATATATATATATATTGCTTTAAGGATGCATCAAGGCAAAATCTAGAATAAGATCTAGTAAAAAAAAAAGAGATAAGAGGATCAATAAAATAAAAGCCTACTGATGCCAGTTTAGTACATAGCTGGCTTTGCTCCAGTACCAGGCCCTCTCTGATCAGAGATGGTTGTGATGGAGTTAAGGGGATTATGTCACCATCTTGAAGAATTCACGTCCAGTGGGTGCTTTGATTATTCAGCTGATCTAATTCCACCCAGACCTTCTGTAGCTATGGAAAGCTCATGGGAAGTGAAAGGGGGCAGGATCATGGCTACAGCAGTACTTCTCCAGCCATCTAGGGCCCCATTCCCACTGGGTTATAACGCGGATCAAGAATTGAATTAGGGGTGCATCATTCCCATTTGAGTGCGCATTGGATCCTCATTGTGCCGATTTCGTTCCCATTGGAATTCGGATCTGATCCCCATGTAATCGATTTTTCCTGGAAAAAACAAACAAATCAGTGGTGGATAAATTGGTTTAAAAAGAATGCATTTTTAAGAGGGTTTTCCTGCACCCCCAGAGTCTGATTCAGTGCAAATGAATGGGAACGAAAGGGTATCTGATTTGGGAACTTGGGGATGGGAGGAGCAGTGCTCAAGGGGTTGGCCTGGGTGTGTCACCCACTTGTTCTCTTTCCTGCATTACCGGCACCATTTTCTCCCGTTCGCATAGCCTTTCCCTCGGTGGAGTGGGAAGCAGGGTAAGGCGATCACGCTACATTGACCTCCAAATGCAGTAAACACATTACATCCCCTGCAACCCCCTCCCTGCTCCATGTTCATAGACTGGGGTGTGAGGAGACCCATTGAACACAATTTTTAACTATTCTTTTTTTTTCTTTTTTTGCCTCTGCCTGAGCGCCTGAGCAGCAGATCAGCTTTGCATTACATGCCTGCTTGATTGCCCCCCAGACAGCCCAGGGAGCAATGGGGGAAGCAAAGGGATTTGGGGGGGAATAGAGGCTCCTTCTCTCTTTCCAGAGGGACTATGGGAAGACACAGAAGAGCCTTGGATGCAAAGGGATTTGGGGTGAATAGGCTCCTCTCTTTCCCAGAGAAACTATGGGAAGACACAGAAGAGCCTGGGACCCAAAGGGGTTTAAGACGAATAGAGGCTCCTACTCTCTTCCAGAGGGAGTCTGGGGAGACTCAGAAGAGCCTGGGATGCAAAGAGGTTTAGGATGAATAGATGCTCCTTCTCTCTTCCTGAGAATAGATTTGAATGGAATAGAGGCTCCCTTCTTCCTTTCCCGTAGGGGAAAAGTGCCTAAGCGACTGATTGGCTGTGACGTCAAGCGAGGAGTGACAGCTGATTTTAAAAAAAGAGGTTCCGGAAGGGCAATAGGAATGGGGAGCAAAATAACCCGCTTCAAATTACCACAGGGAAAATACCAATGGGAACGAAAACAGGGGTAAAAAAACCTGGGTCTGTTTGCACCTGTTTTTAATGGGAACAATGGGTCTGATTCGATTACGAAAAAAAATTCAAGTCAGAATCGCAGAGATATAAGTCGCATTATATGCCCAGTGGGAATGACCCCTAGATTTGCAGCTAGTTTAGCTCTGTCTGGACTTTCCACATTTTGGAAAAGCTTGGACAGAATGAAATGGATGAGTGTGCCACCAAGAGAATCACCCCTTAGTTATTAAGCATTATCTTCCCCTTGTCCCTGTTTCAATGGAGTAGGGTTTTTTTGTGGAAGGGCAGGGGCCTCATCAGGGGACCAATGGAGTGATTAGAGATACTTTGCAAGTATAATATGGCCTGAAAGCTTGTCATTATCTTTCCTGACTTAATAGACTCATCACACTGTTTATAGCCATGCATGCTATAGCGACCACAAGTATATAGATCAAAGGAAATTCTCAGCTTAAGCTCTCCAACCAGCTTCCCAACAAATAAAGAATAATAAGAATACAATGAATTCTACATTCTTTATTTGATGTAGCCCTTATAAATATATAACATTCCCAAAGCCTGATAAGTTCATTTTTTTCCCTTTCACAGTCAGTTCCTGTTTTTTGGTTTTTGACTTAGGGCCCATTCCCACTACTAAAAGCTTTACATCCTACATAGATTTAAAGGGCCCCAGTTCCCACTGAAAATCAATTCAGATCCTCATCTGATTGCTTCCAGTGGGGGAAAAATGGGGTAAATGCCAAAATCCCGGGGTATTTTATTAGTGGTTCTTTTGCAGTTCTTTTGGTAAAAATTGACCCCAATCCATGTCCATCATGTGGGAACGTCAGATTGGGATTGATTCTTTCAGAATGGCAGAAGTGTGTGTGTGTGTTTGTCACCCATCCTCAGATGTCACACAAACCCCCCAGTGCTGCCATTTTGGGTCCTTTTTAAAAAAATTAAAACTAATCACAAAATTGATAGATAGGCAAAGCAGCTACTTGCAAAAGAGAGTAGCTGCTAGGCCGTTCTACCAATTTTGTGATTAGTTTTACTTTTTAAAAAAGGACCCAACCCCTCCCCCCATCCTCCTTCTCCTCTTCCCGGTTCCCTTCCTTCCTACCTTTCTTTCCCGCTGCCACACTGGCACTTCTCCCAGGGCTTGTGGGGCAGCCGGTGCTGCTGCCGGGCCTCCGTGGCTTCCCCAGGGCTGGCAGGGCAGCCTGTGCTGTTGCCAGGCCTCAGCGGCTTCCCCGGGGCTGGTGTTGCTACCACACCAGCCAGCATGGAGCAAGCAGCATTAGTGCAGCAGCAGCAATGTTGGAAGCACCGCCAGCCCCAGGGAAGCCATGGAAGCCTGGCAGCAATGCCGGAAGCACCACCAACCCCAGGGAAGACATGGAGGAAGGTAGAAAGGAAGAAGAAGAAGAAGAAGGGGGAGGGAGAAAGAAGGAAGGATGGAAATAACTCAGGGAGGAGAGGGGAAGCAAGCAAGAGAAAAAGGTAGAGAGAAGAGAAAGACCTTCCGAAGGTGTCCAGGGGGCATGGGGTGAAGGAGTGAAGGGCTGCCTGTCTTTCCCAGCCCCAATGGGAAGGACAAGTGTGCCCTCCCAAAAAATTGATTCCAAACAGGCCCCATTTTCATGGTGGGAACGAGAGGCCTTTTGGAATCAATTAATATAGTGGGCAGAGCTGAATCACGATGTGGGTTATTCCTCCAGTAAGAATGGGTCCTTAGAAGCTTTTTGGACTCATTTTTTTTTCTGTTATGGGTCCATGATCGAGAAAAAACAGATTTTACCGCACAGCAAAATGTCCTCAAAATGGCCCCCTTCCATCCCCCGGAGCCAAGCCATCCTTATTCAGTGCTGAGGAGTGTCCTTTGCTTTGGTCAGAAGTCTTCCGACTGGAGCAAAGGACGCTTCTCAGCAGTAAATAGCTTGGAGCTGGGGGACGGAATAAGGCCATTGTGAGGACACTTAGAGGTGCGGTAAAATCCGTTTCCCCCCAGACTCGTGTGGCCCCAAGTGTCCCTTTCCTGTGCCCATTACAGACAAAAAAATGAGTCCGATGAGCTTCTAAGATGCTTTTGCAATTCCAAACCCATGCATTTTAATGCAAAATAGTAAAGTCATCATTTGAAGTATATATTTTTTATTAAACAATTAAAATTCTAGAATTTTACCTTGACAGAGAGCTGCTTTTGCTCTCATAAAATCATTCAGGCAGGCATGGGGAGAAAAGAAAATGTTTAGACAATAAATTTGTTTCTGTGATCTGCAGACTTGCCTAGGCCTGAAAAGAGAGAAACAAAATGTCCTATCCCAGGATGTGATGGTACAGGGCATGTGACTGGATTGTATCCACATCACCGCAGTCTTTCTGGTTGCCCACATAAAGTCAGAGTTCCCCTTGAAAGTAAGTATTATCTCTTTGTAGAGAAAAATGTATTTTTCCCTTCACTATTAGAATCAAAACATGGGGAATTGTCTCTAGGGAAAACTGTCAGGACTTTATCTATGAAGCTGCAAGGATCTGTAATGGGAAATAAAACCATGCATATGTACAAATGTACAAACTGTATTTACATTTCAAGCATCAGATTATTTTCCAGGATCACAGTTTAAACAATGTCTAGAGAACCCTAGCTCAAACCACCAGATGCAATCCATTCTTTTCATCACTTGCACATACTGGTCAGCAAATGGATTCTTTAACCCTTCCAATCCATCCCTGAAGGGAAGTATGACCACACACTCTGCCAGGACACCCTGACAAACACCAGAGGTTCTTTCATAGCAAGAAGATATAGCACTATAATTCTACTTTGAGAGCCAGTGTGCCGTAGTGGTTTGAATTTTGGATTATGACTCTGGAGACTAGGGTTCAATTCCCTGCTTGGCCATGGAAAGCCACTAGGTGGCCTTGGGTGGGTAATACACTCTCAGCCTCAGAAAACTCCATGATAGAGTCACGTTAAGGTCACCATAAGTCAGAAATGAATTGAGGGCTTACAATAACAAAATAATTCCACTTGACAATGGCTATAATGCATGGGGGCATCCTGTGGAATCCTTTTGTTTTTAGTTTGGTGAGCAAATTGAGCTCTCTGGCTGAGAGCTATAAATGCCCCTCCCTGAATTGCAATTGCTAAAATTCAGTAGGATGCAGCCATTCCAGTTAAAGTGGAATCATAGCATTATAAGTATATAGTATCAAAGGGACCTTGTATAGCAGTGGAATGCAGACCTCTTCCCCTTTTTCAAATCTCCATAGTGGTAGGAACTGAGATGCTTGTATGGAGACCTAGCATTGTTTATCTGGTGGAAGGTTGACTTAGAAGTTAAAACAGCCATGGACAACAGTGTGGGAACTAGGGACTAATTTTTACCCCAGAACCCCATGTGGACCCCCGCCCCCACACAAACATAGCAAGGCCAAATAATGGCCATTTCCCTCTGCAACATTTTGAAAGGGACTGCAGAGGAAAACAGAGTTCTGAGACAATTTGCAGCTGGTTTTTTTCATGGGTTTTTACTCATTTGGAGAAGCATTTTACATTATTTGAGGGAAATTGCCTGAAAATGGCACCATTTTATTTTTTTAAAATGGGCATGGGTGGACTGGTAAAAGTCTTTGAGGCCACAAAATGGAGTTCAATGGTCTTTAATGTATAAATCAGAGGTGGAATTCACATGGCCCTCCAAATGTTGTTGGATTGCAACTCCCCCAGCAGCAGTAGCCAGCGTTGCGCTCCAACATCTGTAGAGTTGCATGTTTCCAGCTCCTAGCATGAATGTTGATAGCACTAGAGTTCTGAACCTGTGGTGAAGTTCATGTGTATTCAGTGTGCTCTGTTCTTCTTTTTCTTTAGTCCTTGCCATGCATGAAAATGTTCTAAAGTGCCCCACTCCTGGATGTACAGGGAGAGGACATGTCAACAGTAACCGTAATACTCACAGAAGGTAATCCTACTCTTTTACCAGTAACAATAAGCTAGCCTTTTCAAGACTGGGACATGTTCATTAGCGTTTGTCACTCATTCAGTACAAAATGGTAACACAACCACCTAAGTCTCATGAGGACACCTCCTTGATAGCTAGGGATGTAATTATTCACTACGTTTCTTCCTTCATTCTCTCATTTAAATCACTGAGACTTCAAAAGAGAACTTTTGCTGAACTATAAGTTGAATGACTCAATTAATAATTTTCGGTATTGCTCTGAACAATTAATTGTTATTTGTTTTTTGTTTAATAAACTATTATTCTTTAAAATTCAATAAAAAAGGGAAATAGTTTTAACCATTAGTGGGGGACAATTCTACCACCTGTGCCAATAAATTATGCTGAAATCTGTAAATCTTTCTATAATCTATCATGTATATCAGTAAATTATCATGCTTCTTCGTCCTAATTATATCAGACATTATAGCTGTGTCCTTGTTTTTGAATATATGTGACCATGAATAGGAATAAATTAAGTTGATTATAAAGGATCTTATTCATAAATACAGAAAAGACCAATTTTATGTAATGAAATCAATCTCATCAGATATTTTCAGTGTACTTTGGTGTGCTGATTCAATCTTCTGACTTGTCCAACATATGTTCAGGTTATGATTCACCATGACTTGATCCAGTACACCAAAAACAGGGATAAGTTTAGCTTGGGTTAATTTCCCCATGGAAGAAACAGATGTGGAAATGAGTGTTATATTACAAAATATAATCTTGTTATAGGGTGAGCATTACAAGTAGTGATGCTTGATTTTGTATGGAAGTAATGAAGAGACATACACAACAAGCACTGAATTTCTAAGACTGGGATGGTGGAAGTGGGTAGCAAAGAGTTCAGATAACTGTGAATGAAATAGGAATGGATGAACAAGGACAGCCTGAATGAACCAGGGCAGTGGCACCCTTAAGGGAATGACACCACTGCTCCTCAATTTTGGCAGAAACATTGTGACGTTTGCCTGTATCGCTTTAGAAAGCTTTAGGAGATGGTCAGAGTGGGGTGAATCTCAGTGGGAGAAGAAAAGAGGGCCCCCCAAAATTTTTAAAATTAAAATTTCAAATTTCAAAAATTATTTTTTTTAAAAAAATAAAGTTTTTGATTTTTTTAAAAAAAAACCTTCTTTTTCCGTTTCTTTAAAAACGTTACATTTTAACCAAATCTTCACTATGTATATGTAAGTACATTTAGGTAATCTGGATGATATTATAATTTGAAGGTATAATTTTAATTTTGCTAGTTGTTTAAGTCACAAGTATTAGCATTACATTCAGTGGTATATGGGAATTATGATTTATGAGTAACATTAGTGCAAAAAACCATTACTAAGGATTCTGTATGGTATGAAATGGGGGGGGGGTTGATACTATGGGTTCTCACCACTATGAACCAGGGATCATCACTATGCAGAGTGTAGGGGGTGCTCCAGCAAGATATAGATAGCTATGCAGAAAGAGATATAGCTGGCATTCCAGAAGCTGTGAAGGAAACAAACGGCAGTATGCTAAATAACATTTAATAGAAAGCTAAAATGAAAATTTAAAATGTTCCTTCCATGAGGAGAAGAAATATGGGTAGCTAAGTAATACTCATACATGGCAAATCTCTTTCCAACAGTCTTTCCGGTTGTCCCATTGCGGCAGCTGAAAAAATGGCAATGTCTCAGGAAAAAAATCAGCAAGAATCTCCCAAAATGGGGCAATGCCATGATCAGGTCCACAGGTAAGACTCACCCATCATGTCATAGTGCAGGTATGTGGGTGAAACGTACATGTCACTAACATTGTAGCCCACAATACCTTAAAATGTCCAGCTTCTGATTCTATAGTGCAGGCAGAACTTTACAAAATCTAAGGCAATCAACTCCACAATGTTCTATGAAAGACACAGGTGCCTCTGTATAAGTGAAAAGACTGCATCACTAATTTATGCACAAGTGACCTTTTTGGTTTTGCTTCAAGTCGATGTATGAGTGAGGATTCTTTTCCTACAGGGAATGAATGAAGAAAAATGTGTTTGTGAATCATGTTCCATGATTGCAAAATGCAAGTTTGCATGACATTAGCACTGCAGATGGGGTGGGAACCAGCAATTTCCTTTTGTAGCAGAATGTCCATCTAGAACAATTTGTCATAAGGTCAAGCCATACAGAAAACACAATATGAATTTTCTCATGAATATCATAAGTGTACCTGAATGTAATAATGTTTTTGATAAGTAACACGAATACTAAGAAGCATGCATGTATGAAATGATCCTAAGAAATACTGCTTCCATATGTACTTGGTCAAGATTAGTTCATTCAGAAATTGTGGCACTTGGATCGCATTGCTGATATTTTAAAATAAATGTTTTTAGTAACACCTCTTCAGTAGCATTTTAGTCATAAATCTAAAATTGCTACAGCTGATATTAGCTTTATTTGCAACAGACTAGAAAGGTTTATTCCATGACAAGTCAACAGCGCTGATGGTATTGGCTAATTTGTTTATGAAAATACAGTACAATTTTTCAAAAACACATTTTTAAAACTCATACAATTTGGACTTAGCAGTTACCAATATACCTAAAGGGCTTTCATGATTATTTTTCTTTCTGCTGTCAAACTTTTTTTGGGGGGGGGGGGGGTGATGCCTTAGGATTTTATATTAAAACTAAAATAGCAAGGGCATAGCTGTGGACTTCCACTTGACACCTGTACATTTAGTTGATTTGTATAGTGTTTCAGTAAAAAGGCATATGATTCTGTACAGAAAGTTAGATAAACACAATCAGTTCTGATTACATAAATTCACTCTACATGACATATTGCCTACTCAGGGCTTCTTTGTCTTCATATAAGAGAACATAATTTTTAGAAAAATATGGCATGTAGCGTAGTGGTTTGAGTACTGGAGAATGACTGGAGATCAGTGTTCAATCCCCTGGTTGAACATGAAAACCCTTGGTGACCTTGGGTGAGTAATACACCTTCAGACCTAGAAAACCCTGTGATAGACTTATGGCACCTTAAGGTTCCATAAGTCGAAAATTATTTCTGCACAAAACAACAACATAATAGGAAAACAGTAAACATTTGATTTGTGTCAGCTTTTATTTCGTCCTCTCCTACTGCTGGGACTGGCATGCTAGTCTGTAGTCATAGGCTACCATATCAGGGATTTCACTGTAAGGAAACAGATAAAAAATATACTCATTATTTTGTTTTCTTCATTCTCTTTACAGGACAAACTTGATGAAGCAGTTTGAGTTATCTCAGTATAGTTGCCGATCTGCCCAACCAATCCCTTCCTCCAGAGCCACCTTTACAAGAGAGCAAGCGAAATGTGGGAAAGTACCATTTGACTATGCTAGTTTTGATGCCCAAGTCTTTGGCAAACGCACAATGGTGCCAACTATGCAAGGACAAAAACCTACACAATTCCTTGACTGTAAGTGAGAGACTTTGTTTTTATTTTGAATTATGTCTTAGATTGCATCTAGAAAGTAATAAATGCCAATAGCATAGCTAAACCAGTTTGTCTGTAACATTTCAAAACATGCCATAATTTAAAAAAAAAGTCTAGTCAAGAGAATTATGAAAATCTATGTATTTGTTGCTCTGCCTGCAGATAACAAAGTCTGGTGCACAGGTTTGGAATGTGTGTGTCCTTATACACACATAAAACATGAGTACATAATTTTAGGTGCATTCAGTTAAATTCATCTAAAGACTGGCTACTGGTTTGTAACACCTCTATGTGTTACCTCCCTTTAGAAGGTTGCATTATATCAACAGATGGGATGGAGGACATGCCATATTTTTAAACCCTGAAAGGAAAATTTCTTCCTTATAATGGGTGGAATTCTGTTGATGTCATACTCAAATATGTTCTCTTATTGTACTTTTTCAGTCATTAAACCTTGCTAATATTTAGTTCATGGTTGCAAGCAGAGGTCTGCAAATGTAGCCTTTATGCATGTGATTGTACATTATCAGACAGTATGCATTTGTCAGTATCTTCAGTTTACCACTTGATGCAGTAACAGCTTGCACCATAGCTACATTACCATTTGACTTCCATTGCACATTCTCCATTGTGGAATGGGACATTAAGAAATTATGTTGATAGATAGTGGTTGTCTGTGCAATGCCAACATTCAGAGTGAGGTAGTGCAACCATTGGGCAAATTACCATGGTAAGATCTGTGTTGAATCTTGACCAATGAGTAATAATGTCTATTGAAAATAAGTGCACACATATCCATGGACAACATCCCCTCCTGACTGTTAAATGGTTTGATTTTGTTATGCTCATGATCTATATTTTTAAAAAGCTAATTAGGTTCCCAGATAGCATTCCATATACTTAAGTTTGTGGAGAAAATGTTATTTTTCGTCACATGTTCTTGATGCTGGTACTTGGCCAAGAATATTATTTTGATTATTTTGCTAGTGCCTAGGTCACGGGCATGAATTTGCTAATAGAGCAGTGGAAGATAGGGAGGCTCAGACATGTCTCATCCATAGGTTTATCATGGGTCTGGGCCAACTTTAGGGTAGTTAACAACAACAACAACTATAGGCCCACAACTGGTGCACAAGCAGGCATCATTTAAAATTGGAGTACTCAACTAAAGTCTCCCAAATATTCTCTTGCTCTCACCTTGTAATACAGAACCCTATGCCTATAGAAAAATCAGATCAATATCTTGAAATAAGGTTGGGGTGAAACCTTGCCTGAAAATGGAACCCCATTTAGCTGCACATTTTCTGTTTGCCTCAGATGATGCTGCCGAATAACCACAGGAGACCGTGCTGGAGGAAAGGCCACAACTTTATTAAGCAAACCATTGGTAGGGTTGGCACAAAGCATGAGGTCAGGATCTGCGAAATCAAACAACCCCACGTTTGTCTGATTAACCACAACCTGGCACCCACCAGGCATTGGGATGACCTAGGGGCTAAGGAACACCGTATGACTGCATCTCTGCCATGCGTTCACATATTCGCTAAGCCCCTAGTCACCGGGAGGCACTCTCGCGTTATGGCCCCCGCAATGGCCATACGCTGCCCTATTCGCCCCTGGGTCCCGACTGACTCCCAAACCAGAGCTCCGTAGCCCTGGTACCACACCGTGCAGATCCTGGCCTATGCTGCCGCCCCAAAGTTGTGACAAAAAACCCAAACCCAAGCAGTGGGTGGGTGGGAGACGGCTCAGCTCCTCCTCCCTTCCTGCTTGGCTCCTAACCATCCGGAGCCAAGCGCCGACTGAGGGCCGGGGCTGGCAGCACGGCCTATATAGGCCGTTGCAGGGCAGAAGGGCCTC
This sequence comes from Sceloporus undulatus, assembly GCF_019175285.1. NCBI lineage: Eukaryota > Metazoa > Chordata > Lepidosauria > Squamata > Phrynosomatidae > Sceloporus > Sceloporus undulatus. The sequence continues at coordinate 197,420,877 of NC_056525.1, read as the reverse complement.
CCTTTCGCCCCGCGCACCAATAGGGAACTGGGGCAAGCCCCAGAGCACTCTGGGGCTTGTAGTCGTTCACTGCGTCTAGCGGCAAAGCAGTCAGCCCGCCGAGTCGGGCAACCGCTTTTAGTGTCATTAAAGTATACGTCTAAAAACAGATTCTGGAAACATTAACATTAACACATTAACACTGTATTGTTAAAGGAAATGAATTTATTAATATTTAAATGTTAAGAAAGATTTATATAATTAATTTGTTGCATTAATTGCTAATAAAAATGCTAGTCATTGACTTGTTAACTTAAAAGAAAAATCATTTACAAATGGCCCAAAATGGCCAACATCTCTAGATCCTGACAAAAGTGATAAATTTTAAAAAGCGGACATATTGTAATTCAAAAGTTAATGCCATTGTGTTTAATGATTAAAATATTAGTTTAAATTTGTTGTTAAAAAATAAATTAGTGGTAACAAATTATTTTTAACGAGTTATCTCCAGGTTCTTTCCAAAATCACTTATGTCTCAGATTGTTCATAAAGAATTCCATATGTGCTCCACATCACAGTGGACACATTGTGGATCATTCTATTTGAAGCAGTCTACAAACTTACAACCATAACTGAAATTTGCTAGAATGGACAAAACTATTCCTGTAAAATGTGTTAAATCTCTGAAGAATAAACACAAATAATCTTTGACACCATTTTAAGTACTATAGCTCCATCCTATGGAAACATACAATTTGTAATTTTACAAGGTCTATAGCCTTCTCTGACAAAGAGTGCTGGTGACTCATAAACCCGGACACCCCAAGAATCAGTATGATGGAGCCATGGCAGTTAAAGTGCCAAACTGCATTATTACTACAGTGTAGATGCACGCTCTGGGCTGAACAGTACTGATATTTTTTGGGATTGCCCATGATTTCAGCAAAATACCATTGCTGCATCACTGAAAGAAATTTAGAATAAGCCATTGATTATTTATGTAGCTTGTCACCTACCTTGAGTCCCATTATTGGAAGACTGGTAGGATACAAATGTTTTAATAAATAAATATGCCAATATATGGACCTTCTCTCTGTGAAATATTTGTCATGATGACTGAATATGGCAGAACTTGGTACCTTGGGCTGTCTTAATAAAAATTTTGTTCGTGCTTAAACTACCATTCAGCCAATTCTGGTTTGTTCTTGATTCACACATCACTGAAATTGATGGAAGCAAAGTAAAGAATTTCCAGCGTAAGGAATAAGTACATCTTGAATGAACAATTCACACTTTCCTCTTCTACTAGAAATGGGGGCACCTGTACTTTTATACAGCCACTTTGGGTTTCCAAGAGTATTATCAACACAAAACCATCTGAAATATTAAATGTATTACTTCTTGAAGCTCTTAATAGCAGTGTGACTTTCCACTGAAGTAAAGGTATTATTTAATTTATTCTTTACCTCTTTTAGAGCATGAAATGATAATCTGGTTGTTGTTCTTGTTTTTAAAAAATCAGAAACAAAAAAAATATCAGAGCATTTCTAATTGGGGAATAGTTGCATGCAATCTATTTCTAATCAAATCTCTCTTCAACAGCAAAGCATTTTTCAAATCCAGGGAAATTTTCTAATCGGCTGCCTAGTGCTAGCGCCCACACACAGAGCCCTTGCCATGCCAACTCTTACGGCTACGGTCAATGTAGTGAAGACACCCACATAGCAGCAGCTGCTGCAATCCTGAACCTTTCCACCCACTGCAGGGAAGCAGCAGAGATCCTCTCCAACAAACCACAGAGTCTGTCTGCCAAGGTAGGCCAATCCAAGAACCTGGAGGGTGTGCTAGCTACTGAACTGCGCAAATAAACTGTCTTTCATGTTAGTCTCTTCATTTGATTTCTCTCTTCCCCCTTCACAAATAGCAAAAGGAAGGAGGATTTCAAAAGTAGCAGCTCCTTTTTGGATGCTCTTTGGAAGAGAGACAGAGGAATGGTTTTAGGAGGGGGGAGAAACGCAATAGCTCTGTTGTAGGCAGCTGCTGTAATGGGTTTCAAAGAAGAATTACGGAATGAAAGAGGGAGATTCCAAATCCACAGTTTTGGGTGAATACATTGTAAAAATTTTGTATCAGACTTTTCTCTTTTCATGGTGAAATGAGTTACTGTAGAATTAAATAAAATAGAGAAGACTATGTCACATACCCACATTTTTTTGTTAATACTATAGTTCAATTGACTCATATTAAGAAATAAATATAATACATGTTATCTCAGAAACAGAGTCTGGAAAGAAACTGCATGAATATCTTGTTGTTTACACTTTTGTATTTCATTGCAATTGTCTTCCAGTTTCAGTGTTTATTAAGAGCCACAAAAGATATCCTTGTGTTATAAAATTTTATGACTTAGGATATAAAATACCCTGAATATGCTGCCTTGCAAATCAGTAGATTTGACCCTTTGTTGTTCTAAGACTTATGAATATCATTGCATGTCATTTGTTGCTCCAGGAGCACTGATAGAATTTGGACTATGGTGTCGACAGACCCTCATTCAAAGATACTGAATCTGTCTTGTAGAAAAGATAGATGGACAAAGTCATGGTGGTGGATTGTCTGTGAAAAGTGTTCTAGAACAATCCACAAAACACTGCCTTTGTACTTGAATATGCTCTCTGTGACATATGCCTGTTATAGAGATGCAGTGGTTGCCCTATAAGCAACATTCATTCTGGCCAAAAAGAAACTCCTTCTTTGGAGCTCCTGTTCTACATAACTAACTGCTATCCCTGATGACAAATCCATATTTATTCAATTAGCTGAGGTTTTGTGAGATAGAATTTTCTGCCCTTTTTTGAGAAAGAATTTTTCTTTGTGATGGGTCTGCTTCTTGAAGCCAGCCAAGAGGATAGTGTTGCGTTCATCGACCTGCTAGCCAGACAACTCCTTTTTAGGGCTCAGGGTTAGTTGCCAATTTTCTTTGGGTCCACAGCTTTATTCCTGTTACTGGCCAGAGCCATCTTCTAGTGCTGGGTTATGGCAAAGGCATCTCTTCCCCCCTCGTGTTGAAAAGGAGGCTGATGCCAGAGGCTCTATTAAATTGCTTCCCCTACCTTTGGCTGACCTTAGAAACAGACCTTTCTTGCCAAAGAAAGGTAATAAAGGGACCATACATAAGATTCTTTTTCCTCCACTGTACATCTGTTTTGCATTTGCCAAAGAGGATACAGCAATCGTTACACCTCATGGTGGCATCTGGGGCATATACTGGTGGGTTGGTTGCATCCAGAAATTAAAAAATAAAATAAAAATAGAAATGGCCTTTGCAGTCTCATCTTCTGCCAGCAATCATTTTTGCCAAACTTCCAGTAGGGCACAATGACAACCAGTGGTTCAGAATATCTGACAGAAGAATTAGAATTAGCTTCTGGCCAGAGTGAAGGCAAGCAAAGCTGAAAGAGATGGAGCAGCCAAAATCACACATATTCTTTTTATTTGGTTTGGATAATCATCCATTTTCTAAAATGGGGGATTTAAACAGGAAAATATACGCTGCCATATTCTCTAGATACATGTTCCTAAACTAAAACAAATTATACTACAATATTCAAAATATAAACTGAATCCAATACATTTATTTTTTTTTAATTCAATGTGATGATTTTTCTGTATTTTTTTACTCTTCTACTTTATTTCTTTTGGTTTGATTTACATATTGTTTAATTTACACCTTTTTAAAAAAAATGTTCTGAATATCCTTTTTCACAAAAAGTACAATAATTTCATTTGAAATAATATGAAAGATGAACTTGAAATTGCCTTAACCTTGCTTTCTGCCTTTGCCTCTGCTTTTTGACTTTGTGTTTAAAAATATGATTTAAATTGATTAATGATTTAATTTTAAAAAAAAAAAACTTTTGTACAACATACCCTTTTAGCTATTTTTTAAGCTTACATTGTAATCTGTTTTGAGTTCCATTTTGGAGAAAGGCAGGATATAAATGAAATCATATGATAGAAATAAATATTTTCAAAGATAAGGATTTTTTCAAAAAGGATTGGGAACATTTTCTATGAATAAAAAAATGAATGTATGCAATTCCATTTCTTTCAAAGCTGCTTCAGAATGAAAAGTTTTGGTAGAAGCAGCTGCAACAGGGATGGGTAGTGAGACTGCTATGAGTTTTAGTCAAGATATTAATATTTAATATTTCCCTTAAAGTTCAAATTAAAACACAAAATGGATACATCACTCACAGTAACAGTTGAACTGTCTGTTTGACAATAACATTAATTAATTAAAAAGTACTTGCTTTTTTTTTTTTTACATTGATCCTTTCTGGAGCTACATTTCCTCTCTTTAGATTTTCTCCATTTTGCTCACCATCTTACAGCAGTGCCATTATCTACATGATGAGGATGGCTTAGATCAATGGTTCTCAACCTTCCTAATGCCACCACCCTTTAATACAGTTCCTCATGTTGTGGTGACCCCTCAACTGATGGTGTCAGTTCCTAAGACCATTGGAAATATATGTTTTCCTATGGTCTTAGGCAACACCTGTGAAAGGTTCATTCGACCCCCAAAGGGATCATTGAGAACCACTAGGTTAGGTGGATGGAAGGATGCTCTCACCTGCTTACAGAACATTGCCCTATGGATCAAATAAAAAACTATCACTATCTTTATGTAGTCTTCTATGTCTAGTGTATTTCTTTAGTAACAGGACATTGGTCTCTTCATCTTAAATATATTCTTGATAGTTTGGTTGGCTTTCATAGAAAGTAGCCTTTTCCACATAGGAAACAACCTTTTATGTACAGAAAATCATATATTCTGTGCAAAACAATCATGTGCAAATGTTCCCCAGAATACATCCTAAATTGTGAATAAGCTTTGAAAACTGCATGGTTTTTAAAGACTTTCTCACAGTAGTAAGAACATTGCTAGAATTATTCATTGCTTTTTTTGAAAACAAAATTAATGAGGAATTGCACCCATCCTCCCAGCAGATGAGGCTTGTACCTAATGCTAATCCCATATGACTACAACATATTTTGATTTATGATTCTATTGCCTCTTTGGTCCAAAACACTCTGCAGAAATAATCCAATCTGAGATTATTGTAACTGCTCTGGCTCAGTGCTAGGTACTTCTGGGAACTGTAGTTTTGTGAGACATTTAGCCTTCTCTGTCAGCTCTAGTGCCACAATAAACTACAATTCGACAAAGACAGCGACATCTAAGAAAGGCTGCATGGTGCTGATATGTCATGTTTCATTATAAAAGCCTCTTGAAATTAATCTGAATAATTGAAACCAAATTAAATCCAATTGCAAATATGCTACATTATCTATAACCATATGTGAAATACAGTAGTTTTCCAGCAAACATTTTCATGATTGTTTTTTATTATGTTGATGCATTAAATGACCATAGGTTAACCGACAGGTGATTTCTACTCACTGAAAGAAATTTGGAAGAGATAGAGAAGAATCAGTCAGAAGCACCAATAGTTGAAGTGACACTTCTTCATCCAATTCCCTTGGAGTCAAATGTTTAAAAAGTTTCAGGAGCTAATAGTTTCTATTCTAATGCAAGTTCTTACCCCCATATATTTCCCATATTAATCATACTGTATCGTATCACAGATTTATCCTGTTTTCACAGAATGATTTATGTCACTGCCACTCAAAGAGGTACAAACAAGCTGTGTGTTCTATCTTTATCCTTTTCGTTTCCTTTTGCCAAGAATTCTATTTAATGTTTGTATGTTTTCCTGAAACATGCCTCAGCAAAATGTTATATGCATACTGTGCCCTGAAAGAAAACAAACTGAAAAAATAAACAGCATTAAAATAATTAGGAAAAAAGCAGCTATCATTCCTCTTATTTCTTTTCCTGTTCTTAATCATGAAATTGATGAGTGAAACAAAAGAATATTTCAAGTGATGGAGCCAGTGTGTATATGTATGTGTGTGTGTTTAGTGCAGAACAACTAGAACTTAAGTAAAGGCAGCACATTAGGTCTGATGTTTTTCTGCAGTGTTTAATGCTAAGAAATAAAATTTGATTTTATAAAATGTCAAATACTTGCCACTTGTCCCAGTGTTTTTGGACTCAGTGGCCAGAATACTGGGATCCATTTGCTTCTTGATGAGCAATATATTTTAAATGCCAGAGACTTCTCTTAACAACAAAAACTTAAAATTCCGCCAGGAATAGCAAGTAGGAGTGAGCTATTCAGAGATGGCTCTCTGAACAATGTGTGCAGTGCTTGAGATCTTTGACTAAGGTCCCTGTCTCAAGTTTTTGGTCTTCAGGTCTTGGATGAGTCACTATCCAGACCAAGCCCTTCTTTGTATAGTATATTCTATATTCCCTCACAGATACATCTCTCGGGTATATGTTTTTCTATCACTTAAACAGCAAGGTTTTTTTTAAAACAAAAACACTTATTCAATACTTTAATAAGCTTTTATGAAACCTAATCATGTTTAATTTAGCAAGTGTCTGCTGCTTATTAGCCATATTACTAGCTGTAGTTGTAATATAATCTGGGTTTGTTTGTTTTTAAAGATTTTTATTGTATTTTAAGTCTTTGCTGAAAGGGGCTTTGAGGACCAACTGATCAAATGGTGTAGTGATAGCATTGAATAAGGCATTTCATGTGTTAAAGCCATGGTGTGGGTTGCTGTCAAAGAAACACTATTATTATGTACTTATTTATGAAATTTATATCCCACCTCTTCACTGGAAAATGGGACATTGTGGGGCCTATTTAACTTTTGTATGCAAGAAATTGGCCATGCAGCTCTGCATATTGTTTCCATGTGGAAAACATATTTATAGCCATCCTAAGGTCTTCTGGCATTGGGGACAAGATTTGATCCATATGGAGATGCCATTATTATGACCATGTGGCATCTCCATTGTTGATAGAAAGAACTTGAGATATATATTTTTTTAAAAAATTCTGGATGCAAAAGAAAAATGAAACTGGTAGTCAGGTACAAAGTGCTATTCACCAGCAGTTATTATGCTCTGGCATTGTATACAGTAACTTTTAGGCCAGTCCAGATTTGTTCACCCAAATATCTGATGCACAGTCAGAACAATTAATACTCAAATTATTCTTTTATGTGTTGTTTTAAGACACAGAACATGGAGCAATAGGAGATTGTTCTGAAAAAAACATTGGCCTAATAGATTTAGATCCATTGGTCTGCTACAGCACCAGAACATGATGTCAGGGATGTGGTCCTCTCTCCCTTAAACATATTTCCTGATGCCATCTATTATTTTCCTTTTACCTGTGGTAACTGAGGCACTGAACACTTTGTATGTGATTCTTTCTAAATAGGGAAAAGCATTAAGCCAGCGAATGGAGAAGAAATTTATCTAGGTACGGGCTGAGTCACATCGATCATTTGCCCCAGTTGGGCAATGAGAAGCAGGCAAAGGAACCCTTTCAACACCAGATGGACTGTCTCCTGAGACCTTGGTTAAGTCTTGAGCTATCTTTGGACCTCCTGTTCCTTCCCCAATTGGGAAAGGGGAGAGAGAAAGGAAGCTTATTGTGCCATGTTCTCATGGAGTGCTGCCTGAGGTTGTAGCTTGTTCCTTCCACTTTCCCTTCTGTGAGTGGGCAGAAATTTAGAGATGGAGCTTGCTGGGCCTCCTGTAGGGCAGAAAGGCCAGATTTGATCAACATGGAAGGGGCTCTTCACCCTTGCTATAAATAAATTAAATAAATTCATACCAAACACAGCAAGGGCTAGAAAGCCTGATAGTTAAATTGATCCTCAAAAATGCCAGTTTTGAAGGATGAAGTGACCAAGACGTGTTGCCTGCATGCTGTGTTGCCTGCATATCATGTTGGTGGATTTCCCACATGTCCAACTAAGTAATTCTAGTCCTTGAATTTAGCAGACCTATGTTTCTATCTATTTATATGCCAATTGTGCAGCATAGAACTAAAATCTTCACTTCCCTACCCCCTGAGCCATTGCATACTTTGTAAATGCTTCTGCATGTTACAGTAGAACAAACAAAGAGACAAACACATACTGTCAGCCGTGATAAAACTAATTCCTCTGAGCATGTATATTTTGCATTTTAAACTCACTTAAATTGCAGCACCATCCTGACTACAGGAATAAAACAGAGTTTGCTTCTGCTGCCTTGGTAGTTAAATCAATTCCTTGGGAATAAGCAGCATTTCGTTGTAGGAACACTTTTTTTTTTACAGTAAAAATGATAAAATGAGCATCTGTAGGCATATACATGTCCAGGTGGCTCATCCCCCACCCCCACCCCCACCCCCAAACTAATTTTCCAGATCTTATAAGAAAGTTACTTTTTGGTCTACTAGTCCCAGAATACCCTGCTAGCATGAGGGATTAGGGAATTGTAGTCCCCTCAAAAAGTAAACTTTCTAAACTTTTATGGCTTCAATTGTGGAGCCTTGATCTAATCCAGCAGGAAAGTCATGTGTTAAATCTAGAGCAGTAAACTTTCTCTCTTTCTTTAGTTGATGTACACTCATTCCAACTAGCAATGTAGGCAGCTCTTTGCTGAGACTGAGGAAATGGAAAGGTTTAAGCAATATTTAGTCTGTCTCTTAGAAGATCAACGAGTCTCAGTTTTGAATTCCTTAAATGGTGTTGAACTACAGCATCCACCACATGATCAGTGACCAGGATGATCAGATTTTTAGACCAATTGCACTTGGGGACTGGTGATTGAGACCCACTGCCCTAGATAATCTATACATTTAAAAAAATGATGCAGTACAACCCTTTTGAGATCATGACAATTCAGATTAATGAGAAGATTGCAGAACTGAATGTTTCTCTACATAAATATTTTTTTGCTTAGCTAACAGGACAGAGCTGAAATTTCCTTTCTTTCCCATGAATTATTGGCTTTCAGTATACATGGAGTTTCTTTTTGTGGTAACAGTTAAAGATGCAACCTTTCACCTGCAGTATGAAGGGGTCCTTTCTCAGGATATCTGTATCACATGCTTCTGACCCCACGACTAATTGATAATGTTTGATGTTTGATGTTTTATATTTGACATTTTATGTTTTTAGCTGTAGTTTTAATTGTGCGGTAATTAATGTTGGAATACTATAACTGTCTTTTAATTCTGCTGTGATCCCGCCTTGATCCATTGGGAGAGGCAGGAAGATATAAATAAAGACTATTATTATTATTATTATTATTATTATTCTGCTCAAAAACATAAATCATCACCCAGAGCTACCTAACACTTCTTTACCTTGACAGGATGAAAATAAGCAGTACTTATAACCATTTTAACAATTGTTTCTCATCTAGTTGATAACTACATGTGAAAGGGATCTAGGTGTCTTAGCAGACCAAAAGCTAATCATGAATCAACAGTGTGATGCAGCATCTAAAAAACCCAATATGATCTTAGGCTGCATCAACAGGAGTCAAGTGTTTAGATCAAGGGAAGTAATAGTGCCATTTTACTTTGGTCAGACATTACCTGGGATACTGTGTCCAGCTTTGGGCTTCCACAATTCAAGAGGTATATTGACAAGTTGGATCATGTCCAGAGGAGGGCAACCAAAATGGTGAAAGGTCTGGATGCCATGCCCTATGAAGAGTGACTTATAGAATCATAGAATCATAGTATGTTTGGCCTGGGAAAGAGAAGGTTAATGGGTGACATGATAGCCATGTTTAAATATTTGAATGGATGTCATATTGAAGATGGAGCAAGCTTGTTTTCTGCTACTCCTGAAACTAGCACATGGAGTAATGGATTCAAACTACAGGAAAAGAGATTCCACCACAATATTAGGAAGAACTTCCAACAGTAAGATCTGGTTGGGAGTGGGATATGCTGCTTCAGAGTATGGCAGTCTCAGAGTTAACTTTGGAGGTTTTTAAAGGCTGGATGGCCATCTGTTGAGAGTGCTCTGATTGTGTGTTCCTGCACAGCAGGGGGTTAGTCTGGATGGCCCTTGTGGTCTTTTCCAACTCTATGATTCTATGATAGTTCAGTAGTTAAACATAACAGTAAGACTGAAAGAATTATTGATGAGGATAAAAAATAGAAAATAAAATTAGAATTGTGTAATAGTTTTCCATTTGACATTTGGCAGATGCTGTGACTGAAACAAAATTTATACATATTTTTATGGGGCTAAATTTTACAAATGTGTAATAAACAGGGATCCAATCTCCTATGACTACAAGAGGTGATTTCTCTGTGACTCTGATTGTCTTGTGCATCTGTGAGCTCACTTAAACACCATCTGTACTCTGTTACAAATAAATACAGAATTTGTCTATTTTCTTTTCACCAGTTTTTGTACACCAGAAGTCTTAGCTAGTACCTTCATATTCACAATAACCAATATGAATTGTCTTTCAATCAAATATCATGCCTAAATGAGGCTGGATTCCCAGTTGTCAGATGTGCTTCCTGACATGTTTGGATCTGTGATTTAATTTGAGAAGACTTTGACTGCTTTATGGAATTTGTTTGCTGTTTTCTGTGCCTTCTGAGTGGCTGGTATTTTGTCAGTGACAGAAAATCTGCACTATTTATGGGTTTTGCACTATAAAACTACAGCGTCTCTATCACATGGCATCTTCTCCTAAGCCATCTGTCACAGAGGTCTGGCATTTTATGTGAATGCTGGTCAGGCAGACTTAACCCAAGTTTTTTATTATGAAAAATGTCAGCAACTACAATATTTAGCATTTTACTTTACAATGACCATTAAACTTGATTACTTGTAGCTCTGTTTCATGGCTGTACTTAGATATCAATCATGAAGCCAAAAAAACACAAGGTAATCATGGCAACTCAGTTAGGCCCTGGAAAGTTCAGCTGGCAGTGATGTAGTTAATATCTATGAGATATAAGTAAGGTTTATTAATACTGATACAGAATGTATTTGATATTATACAGATGGCATAAGATGTTGTGGTTACTAAGTTATTATCCAGGATAAGCTGTACTGTCAAATTCAGGGCTTAAAACTATCACAGGAGATTAAACTATTTACTAAAAAGGGGCAGAAAGATATAACCAGAGCATCTTAGTATGAACATTTTAGAAGTGTATTTACTTCCCATAAATATAATAAAGCATATTTTTCTTTAAGCTGAGGGATTAAAATTGGGCCATTCATCATACAACTGAAGGATGTAGAATGGTTTCTGACTTGCACATGTACACACAATTGGCCTGATAGATTCAACTTTTCACAAGAAACTGAGATCGTTGATATTTCTAGTCTCATCAGTAGCCTAGGTATCCCAAAGACATTGGGTTTTCTGGCTTGTGATATAAAAATACTTGTAAAGAAATAGCATTATTCCTGAAGCTGGAATGAGCTACACGACATTGTGTTTTTTGGAACAATCCTGTCAACATTATTCCTGTTTGATGTGACTAGACTTCTGTTAATTGAAATGGTATGTAAAGTCTGAAATCAAGATTAGATGCTGTTTAGATATTTGCAGAGGCTGAGGAAAATGCGATCTTCATTTTGATTGCTGTACTTTTAGTCAAAGTCATTTCTGTAATAAGCCAGGTGCTCCCATTGCCAAGTATATCAGGTATAGCAAGTATGGGATAGAATAATATAATCTTAGAATTGGAAGGGACCATAAAGACCATCATGCACAACTAAGGCCCAAAAGAGACAGGCAGGAAAGAGCAACTTTTGGTCGCTTTGGGGGCAGGGCGTGCAGATGATGCACGTCGACCACAGAATGGCTGGAAGTTGTGCGGAAAGCGCACCTGGCTGGGAAAATCTGGCACATGAAGAAGCAGGGAAAGTCCACTCTTTGTCAGCATTCTGTTTGGGACTGCGGCAGCAGCTGGCCTCAGGACCACAGTATCAGGTCACCACAGTTGTGCACTGATCAAGGGGTGACCAGGGCCGCTAGAGCAGCTCCGGCCGCTCCAAGCTAACCATCTGCTTTTCCCCTAAAGTACTCTTGAAACATCCCTTTGGAATGGCAGAAAACAAGCTGGCCCTATCCCTGCAGATATTTAGATAGTTATCATATAACCTTTCAGTCTTCTTTTTCAAGCTAAGCATACCCATCTCACTCAGTCATTCCTCATAAGGCTTGGTTTCCAGACCTTTTATCATCTTGGTCATCCTTCTCTGAGCACAATCCAGCTTGTCAGTATATTTATCATATAAAACTTTTAGAATGCATGTATAAACAAACAAAACCTAATTAAGACTCTATTCAGAAAGAGTGTAGCTGCACTCACATGCTATGCTAAGCCTCGGTTCACATTAGCCATGGATTATCATTTTAGTCACCAATTGTCCATCAGACAATCAAACAAACCACATGGCTTCCCATATCCCAGGGCTTGGCCCTAACTCTCTTGACCTCCCCTTCTCCAGTCCTTAGGGGGGAAATCTAAGAGTGAAAGTGCCACCTAGAAAAGTGTATATGTATTA